>NW_026114533.1:1735061-2082074 GCF_025231255.1 Drosophila biarmipes
GAGTAGGTTCACGGGATCGAAAGTGGAAAGAGTTATTGGTGTGTGATGGGTAGTGATCGTTAATTAGGGTAATAAGTTGATTCAGAAATTGGGTTAAAACGAGGGGAGAAGTTAAGAGGTTGATAAAACGGGGAGAAGTTACTGGAGATGTAATTAGACACCGTTACTTAGCTTTAGAAAATACGAGGGATCGCATTTAGGGGTTGACGAGAAAGTTCACGAGAACAAACGGGGAGGAGTTACTGTGATGTGACGGGTGTCCGAGAAGGTTCACGGGATCAAACGGGGAGGATTAGAAAATGGGTTAAAACTGGGGGAGTGATGGTATTTAGAGTTTGACGATTTCGAGGATGATTTGAAAATGGAGGGCAAACAATTCCAAAGCAAAATGAAAGTTGTTACAAGTCACTCTGATTTAGTCCACATATACACCAATCACTTAGACCAACTAAAAATAAGAATGGAAGAGTTTCAGGAAAGGGATAGCGGTGTGAAACTAGCCCTCATATTTTGATTAGAAATTAACTTCAATCAATGTAAACCTCTTTCTGGCTCCTCATATACCCCAACACCACGCAAGCTTGCTTTGAAAAAAGCTTTAATTAATGTCTGTTTTAAATGGACATTGATTTCGGCATTTACAAGGACAACAAGAAACCCTAGTACCCCTAATAGTATAGCACTATACATATAAAGTCTATATAAGTGCCGAAAGAATTGTATTTACATCTTGAATAAGTTTGGATTTTAGTGGGTTGCCAAGCATCTTCACGCAAAAAAAATTTTAATTAATGTTTAAAATAACAGTGACATATAACATATAAAGTTGACATATGACATATATAGTTGATATAAGTGCCGAAAGAATTGTATTTACATCTATAAGTTTGGATTTCAGTGGGTTGACACTCCCACTCAAAACAAAAGGCAAGCAATTTCAAAATATTTCAAGGTATAAATGTTACTTGTTATAGACCTACTTTAACTTATTATGTTACATTGTTTGTTGTACTTTTTCTGTTATTAGATAAACTTTAAAATTTAAAATTTTAAAATCGACTTTAAAGTATACGGCACTACGTCATCAACTAAAAGTTCCGTTCGCAGTGTATGCTGATTTCGAGTGCATACTTCGTCGTAAAATTATTAATGTAAGTCCTGAGCTGTTTAATTTAAATGAACATGTACCAATATCATAGGCTTACTTTATAAAGTGTGCATATGATTCTAGTTTAGATAAGTTCGTAATGGAAACGGGGCTTAATGCAGGTATAAATTTTGTTAATTTTTGTTCCGATAGGTATGAATGCAGAGGATATAATTTTGAGTGTGCCGTCAATTGTCATATTTGTAAAAAGTTTTAACATTTAATGGGGTTCGAGATCATTGCCATTATACAGGTAGATACAGGGGTGCAGTCCAATCTAAATGTAATTTAGAATTGAAAACGTATCAGTTTTAACTTGTTTACCGTTAAAAGATCAATTTTATTTATAATTTGGACACAATTTTCCTTTAAATATAAAAGGAATAATAATAAAGTAAAGTAAAGTACTGACGTTTTTGAAAATTTCCGTTTAATTTGCATGAAAATTTATTCTCTTGACCCAGCTTATTTTTATACAACACCATGTTTACCTTAGCAGGCAATGCTAAAAACCACACAAATTGAGATACATCTTATTACTGATATTGATATGTATTAATTAATACAATGTGGAATTCGGGGTGGTTCGGAGAATGCTGCCGCAGATACACCAAAGCGAATAATAAATATTTAAAGACTAAATTACTAAAGACTATGATGATTGTAAAGAGTCATAATTTTTAATGTATTTAGATGCAAAAAACTGTATGGTTGGGCAATGCCTCAATCTTTTCCTTGTCAAGGGTTTAAGTGGTTGTCACCCATAGACAAAGAACAGTTAGAAGTAGAAAATATTATAAGCGATGGTGATTATGGATAATAATTTTTAATGTATTTATATGCAAATAATTTATATGATTGGGCGATGTCTCAACCTTTACCATGTCAAAAGTTTGAGTGGTTGTCTCCCATAGACATAGAAAATTTAAAAGTAAAAAATATTCCAAGCGATGGTGATTATGAACATATTTTAGTAAAGGATTTAGACTATCCATACAGTATCCATGGTTTACATTGTGATTTTTATACCCTTGCAGAGGGTATTATAATTTCAGTGAGAAGTTTGCAACGCAGTGAAGGAGACGCTTCCGACCCCATAAAATGTATATATTCTTGATCAGCATCAATAGACGAGTCGATCTAGCTATGTCCGTCTGTACGTCCGTCTGGCCGCCTGTCCGTCGGTTTCTACACAAACTAGTCTCTCAGTTTTGAAGCTATTGGGATAAAACTTTCCCAAAAACTCTTCTTTCTATTGAAGGTAGTATATAAGTCGGAACCAGCCGGATCGAAAAACTATATCTTATAGCTCCCATATCTAGGAAATAATTAAGGAAATAATTAACAAAATATTATATCTTTGGTGTTTTTTAACATATACGCTTCTACTCTTGGAAATACCATTTTTAAATTGGTTTTGAATTTCGAATTCATTTATTTCAAAATCGGGCCACTATATCATATAGCTGCCATAGGAACGATCGGAAAATTGGTGGGAAAATAAGATGAAACAAATTATCGCTTTGGGGCTTTTTAACACATTATCCTATAAGTTAATAAAAACCGGACTACTCTAACATGTCAAAAAAATGATCTGAAAAAAAGAATGAAATAAGTTTTTTTAATATCACTGAAGTCAGCAACAATCCTTAAAAATGTTATATGGTACTTAAGTTGATAATTTCTTATAACTGCAAGATTATACAAACTTCGACTTGCCGAAGTTAACTTCCTTTCTTGTTTTGTTTTTTTTTTCTTCAACTATGTACTAAGTTTGGCACTAATAGCGAAAAAGTAAATATTAATTGCTTACCTCGGAAATAATAAAAATTATATAAAACATTATAAGACTTTAAAACAATGCTTACTTAATGGGTTGCACCTAAAAAAATTATAAAGGGATACGTTTTTAGCTATAAAATAATGTCGAAAATATCGAGAAACGTGTCAACCCGTTTAAGATACTAGTGTTTAAGAACCTCCACAGAATACTAATATTAATAAAGGTGGTCGTAAAAAATGTGCAAAAGCATTATGTGAGGATTTGAATAAGTCTACACAAATCCCAGCAGCAGATAGCCGGCTGCTCAACAGGTACGCGGCAAATTCGTGTAGTAACGGCGCGGGAAGGAGCGGTTGGAGAACGTGAGAGTTTGCAGATCAAGGATGGAAAACGTGAGAGCTTGCAGATCAAGGATGAAGAACGTGACAGTTTGGAGAATTGAAGAGCTTTGAGAAGTGAGAGTTTGGAGAGCAAAAGAGTTTGGTAACCAAGGGAGTATGGTGACCAAGGAGGGAGAAAGAGGAAGTGGAGACCTGGCGAGCAGAACGAGAGTGCCGTGTGCAATAGGGAGTAACGGAAGGCCGCCGGATATTGGACTCCGCCGTGAACTTTGGATCAAGAGAGAAGGTGCCACATCTCGGCAGCGGGACAGCAGCATTAGGCAGGACATTGGTGGGTAGCTGCGCATGTAAAAATGTTCAGTCCCAAGAGAAAGAATTCCACATTTGCTGAGTTGATATTTCAAACTGATTTTTATTTTGTAAAACACTAGCTTATATAGATTACAGTAGAGTACATAGTATGGACCAATGCGTCGGGGGAAAGGGGCGCATTAAAATATAAACAGATAAGCGTTCTTAGAAATATTTTTGAAAAGCTGCATTGGCGTTACTCAACTTAAAATAGGGTTGATAGCATTTGAACTCATGCACTGATATTTTGATTTACAGATTGCCTGCATTCGTCTTGATACATTTATTCGTCTTAGCATATAAAAAACTAAAATCACTAAAATTATTAAACCTACGATTAATGCCGCATGACCTGACATGTGACGAAAATTCAGTCCTTTTTTCTCTTATTTCTTTTAATTCATTTTTTAGTTAACCTAATTCTTTGTTATGGTCAATAATCGGTAATGTTAATGGATTTCTAACCATAATTGGAATCTTACTTATATTACCTACATAAGAATCTGATATTGGCTCATAAGTTTCTGACTGAATACTATGATGAGTTATTAATATTTTGTCGGCTGTTTTTATAGTGCAACCAGACACAATCGTTAAAATTCCTTGCTCAGGCAGGTCTATTAATTTTTGCAATAAAGTATTACATTGTATTCTAGCTTTAGTTATTTCTGGAACTCTAAATAGCCAACTACCTTTCTTTTTCAACTCAACCCAGTAAAAATTGATCTGAGTCGTTTTTTTATAAATACAATTAGAGGGACTATTTGCTTTAAAGGGAGTTATCGCGGAAGTATTGTCATTAGCGCTACTCCAAGGCTAATTATTATCACATATTACGTTATTAGCTTTCCATTTCTGACACCTATTTAAAGTAGCTTCCGACATTAGATAATAGGAGTCTATTTCAAAATTGTAAACTAAATATTTAGAATTTAAGTCTGCCATAATTACTCATTGTTAATTTTGACTAGCATAAGAATTACTCTAAAAAGATGGAATGGATGTCTCCCATCAAATAAGGGAATTTTGACATTCGAAATTAATGTATTATCAACAAAAATTCCTTTAGCTGTCAATAACGTGTAAGTTTCCTTTAACTCCGTTCCTGTTCTTTTACCTGATAGTACAAAGGTTTCTAGTAATGCATCCTTAATTTTCCTTTTTTAACTGCATTAGCTTTAAAATATTTGGATTCAATCTACCATGGCTTATATCTAAGAGTAAGCTTATTCTTCAATTAAATATGTTAATTGGTTTTCTACCATAAAGAAATTAATTGACTCTTTATAGACATAGTAACTTTCTTGAAAAACTTCTGTTATGTTTTCTATTCGCGTATTCATACTTCAAAAATTTGAGTTTATATCATCCGTAGTTCTTTTCAAGATATTTATTGTTGATTCTACTACAGAGGTTTGCTTTTTAACCAATTCTGCAGTATTTTGCTTTCCCTTTCTTATCATGTCAAAATGTGTCCATGACTTCGACGTCTCCCATTGGATCTAAGTAAATGGAATTAGTCTCGTGTAATTTATTGATTGAACACTTTTGTTTTCCTTGCGTAGGTGAACTTGCATTAGACACCTGGCAAAATAACATTAGCATTAACATTATCGCCATTAATCCAAGCTTATGGATTCTAGTGCTCCTGCGTGTACCCTTATTCTGATTGATCGAGAAAGGTGATTCGCTCTCTTCAGCCTCAATTCCAGTTAGAGGACAAAGTTTTGTAATAGGTCTTAAAATTCAACCATCTTGTAATTTGACTTTTACTACTCAGACTCGTCTTTTCCTTTATGTATTTCTTCTACTTTTCCGAAGGACCATCTAGCGGAATGACAATTTTCATCTTTTAGTAACACAATTTGACCTTTATTAATGTTTGGCACTCCTCAATTCCATTTATTTCTTTGTTGAAGAGTGCTTAAATAATAATTTTAATATTTTCGTTGAGTGCCTTCTGTAGATCTTCATCCAATTTTCTGGAGGCTCCCACGAAATTTGTCCCATTATCTGAAAACATTTTAGCACATTTTCCTCTTCTGGAAAAGAATCTCCTTAGTGCAGCTAAAAAGGCATCTGAAGTCAAATCACTTACAACTTCTAAATGGATAGCCTTGGTTGCCATACATAAGATTTCTGGCCTCGTTTTTTTGAGCATCTTATGTGATATGGGCCAGCACAGTCCATCAGTATTCAGAAACGGGTGGGCCATAGGAACTCTATGCTTTGGTAAATTTCCCATGATTTGTTCAGCCGTAATTTGTCTGTATCTTGCACATTTAACACATTGTTTAAGGTATTGCTTTAGGCTGTCCCTTATTCCGAATATCCAAAATTTTCTTTGATTATAATTTTTTTTTTTGAATATTATTCCCATTTATAATCCATGCTAGTGTGATCGTTAAATCCCTCCATCCATATGCCTTTGATTCCACTCCAATTGCTGTCCTAACTCTATCTATTAGTTTTAATAGAAGATGTGCAGCACATATCTCTAATTTAGGGATGGTTTTTCTATTTTTCTTCGGATTAACCTTGCTACGGATGCGTATGCTTTTACGGACGCATCAGAGAATCCATGAATTTGTACTGGCATATCTTCCAGGGATTTAACCCACCTGGGGATTCTTATACCTTCAAGAGATGTTAGGTTCTCTTTAAAGGCATTAGTAAGGCATAAGTAATTTTCCTACTATGGTTACTGGAGACAACCAGCTTATGGGGTCATAAATTTTTGCTAATGTAGATAAAACTGTTCGTTTATTAATATTAGCGCCATGTTGACAATTAAAATTGAATTTAAATTCATCATTAATTTGTTCCCATTGAAGCCCCAAAGTTTAAATGGATTCATTTTCTCGAAACTCTAATATTTTATTTTCTTCTCTGTTTTCCAAAGCTTCCACATTTTGTAAAACATTCGAAATCCATTTTCTTAAGTTGAGACCCACGTTTCCTAACTCAAAAGTTATATGTTTAACGTAATCTCTGGCTTCTATTATAGAATTAGCCTCTGTCATTAGGTCATCCATATAAAAATCATTTTTGATAATTTCCTTAATCGATAGATTTTCGCATGTATTCGAAATTTCATCAAGCACTCTTGTGGATAAATAGTGTGCTGATGCTGTTCCGTATGTAACGGTTGTTAATTTATAATCTTTTAATTTTTTATTTGGTAAATCTCTCCAAATAATGTGCAAATATTGTTGATCTTCTTCATCAATTTTTATTTGCCGGTACATTTTCTCAATATCCGCCGATATTACAAATGGCCATTTACGCCATTTGACATTGATATCAAAAATATCTTTTTGGACTCTTGCTCCAACCCACATTATGTCATTTACACTTTTTTGTTGCACTTTTCGCTGAGGCATCGATAACTACCCTTAATTTAGTTGTAAGGCTTTATTCTCTTACAACACCTTGATGGGGTAAATAGTATTTTCCTTCTTTCTTGGACTCAATCATGTGGACCAAGTTTATATATTAATGCATGAATTTGATATAATTTTCTTTAAGTTTTATATTTTTGTTTAATTTTCTTTCCAAATTATAAAATCGCGCTATGGCTTGCGCTTTGGAGTCTCCTTTTTCTTTTTAATTTTTAAATGGAATTTCGACCACATATCTCCCATTTTTATCTATTTTAGTGGTCCCTAAGTTCTAAGTTTTCTACTTCCACAGTTGTAGCCACAATTAATTTGTCACCTTTTGATTTGGTGCACCCGGCTACAATCTATCCGAATTCCGTATTTTGCCCTAGTAGTACGTCTTTTTTAACTACTTCGTCTTTAACTATATGGGGATATAAATCCACTCCTATAATAAGATCTACCCTACTTGGTTTATTAAAGTGAGGGTCCGCCAACGTATATTTTGTCCACTTAGATTTATCAAAATTTATTGTTTGATTTGGCAAAGCTTTCATGAGTTTTGGAAGAATGATGGCTTCAATGTTAAGAGAATCTTTTTTTCGCGCATTTTTATACTTAAATTCACTTTATGCTTCGAGATACAAGTATCTGACACTCCACTAACTTCTGTGATACTCTTTTTCCTTATTAAACTTAATATTTGTGCAGCTTCTTCCGATATAATAGTGCACTGCGTCCCACAATCAATTAATGCTCTAAGTCTTTCATAGCCACCATTTTTTGACTTTACTTTAATTAGGGCTGTGGCTAGAAGAGCTTGTTCTTTTGTGACACAAGTGTTTACTTTCTCCCTTTTTTCTGTTGGAACATGGAGCATTGTATGATGTGATTTTTTTAGCAAACTAAATATTCAGAATTAAACTTTTTAAATTAAGAATTCTTAAGGCATCTATTGCACAAGCGCTGTTTTTTTATAAATTCCCCTCTTTCCACCGGACTCATTCCCTTAAATTTATAGCAATTTGTCACAAGGTGGCCAACCATTTTACAAAGTAGACAGCCTTCTTTAACAGAGGTGTTTACTATTTTTTTAAAAGGCTTCATTTCCTCCTCATTTGAAGAGGCAAGAAGTCCATTACGTCGTCCAGTAACTGGATTTCTTTAGTTTTCATTATGTGCGTTTTATATAACTTTAACGCTTCATTATTAAATTTTCGAATGACGATGTGCGCGAAAATCACATCAACATCTTCACTTAAACTTGCTTTTGTCTTTATTAAATGAATCGATTCATTTTTTGAGTCAATAAACAGTATAACTTATTTTAGTTAGTTAATAATAATAATTTAATAGTTTCCAAGCGGCATTATAATTTTCGGCAGAGCCTATTAGCAAGTGAGCGACCATAATCCTTGCTTCGCCTTTGAGAGCGGTTTTTAAGTAATTAAATTTCAAAGATGTGCTCAGATCATCTGTATTGAAAATTATTTCTTTAAATAATTCCGAAAATAAGTCCCACTCGTTTCCTTCTCCAGAAAAGGTGGGAACTTTTACCATAACCCCACTATTGCCTTCCGTTTTTGCTTCTGAAGCATTCATCCTTTCTTTCGGGATGTCCAAAGTGTTTTTGACGTCAAATTCTAAATCTTCGACGCTTTCGTCGAAAGATAAATTATTCTCATCGATTTTCTAGAACTCCTTTATTTCATTATCTGTACTACTCCATAGATGGGTTTCCTCCAAATATTCCTTTAATTGTTCGACATTTTTATCGAACACCTCCGACAATTTTACTTGGTCTTTTTCAGTTTTCTTTGCTTCTACTTGGGTTCCAGACATAGCTTTCATGTCGCTATATTTATTCTTAAGAGTTTCAAATTCCTTTACAAATTTCATCGAACATTTTTTGTTAAAGTAATCATGATTGACTACTCCGCATTTTAACAAATTGGTGTGGTTTGTGGTGAATTTTGTTTTTATGTTATCAAGTTTGAGGATTGCGTCACTGGTTATTTGACCAGCTTCAATCTCTCTAACCTCTTTTGTTAGGCTTGCCTGAGCCTCTAAGAACTGTAAAATTGTTTCGAACAACCTGATTTAAAAAATGTATGTATAAAATAATTATATAAAAAAAAAATGTATATAATATATAAATGTATATATGTGTATATGAATGGTATATTAAATGTGAAGAAATTTAAAAGCTATCTTATCTGCTGCTTCCGGTTGTGATGTTCCCCGTTGAGCTCGCTTATGTTGATGTCGCTGTGTCGTCGTCTTCGTTTTTGTTGCTCCGATGTAGATTGCCGCCTTGATGTCGTTTCTTGTTCTTGTTGCTTCGATGTCGTTTGTTGTTCTTGTTGTTACTGCTTGTGTTGTTTGTGGGCCTTTTTTTGAATTTTTTTAACAAAAAAAACGATGTTCCATTGTTTTTGGCCTTGGAAACGCCACCGTCGCGCAATAAACCCGTGAATACTTTTAGAAAACTTGCCCGTTTGGCATTTTTTATTTAACAAGTAAAACTTGTGTTATTTACTTAGTCTCTTACCACTAATGGGGGAAGACACAAGTTTTCGCAATAAATCAGACTTTAAGGTGCCAGCTACAATTCTGAGCTTCTTACCACTAGTAGGGGATTACTACAAAGGTTAGCTGGAAAGACCAAAATGTAAAGATGTTCAATCCCAAAAGAAAGAAATCCACATTTGCTGAGTTGATATTTCAAACTGATTTTTATTTTGTAAAACACTAGCTTATATAGATTACAGTAGAGTACAATAGTATGGACCAATGCATTAAAATATAAACAGATAAGCGTTCTTAGAAATATTTTTGGAACGCTGCATTGGCGTTACTCAACTTAAAATAGGGTTCATAGCATTTGAACTCATGCCCTGATATTTTGGTTTACAGATTACAATTGGTATTTTTAAACTTACAGTGTGAGGCAAATCAATATTATGAACAATGCCATGTTCATGTGTGAACAGCGCATGAAGGGTCAAACAGGAGCCGTAGACTTTGCACCGATGTGGAGAGTTTCAGCGGCCGTGTTCAAAAGGGAAATAACGGTTGCCGGTGGCCGTATATAAACCAGCAGGGCGCTGGCAGCAGGATCAGTCGATCGGACGAGTCGATCACCAGCAGTCGATCAGAGTCAAGCCATCAAGAGCAGATATCAAGTGAGCAGTCAACCAAACAAGTAAGAAAACAAGGGAGCCACAATAATTGGAGTCGTCGGACGCAGCGCCGTGGGAGCCTACAAGGAGCAAGATCACCACATTGTGTCGTTCGGGATTGGGACTACAAGGAATCTCCGAACTAAGACATAGGTAGGTAAGGTCCAGAGGGAAGGTAGGTCAAGGCGATCTGTTACTCCTGTCAACAAAGTCCTGGCGTTACGCCTGGAGAGTCTGTTAGAGTTTGAGCAGTGAATCGTGAGCTCGGGGGTAGGCCTATCTAAACCAAGTGAACCTCGCCCCAAGCACTACTTTGGCGTGTCCCGGCGTGAGCCCCGTGTGTCAAGTCGAATTGAGCAGGTCCTGGCGCGATCAGTCAGTAGGGAGAGCGTCGATCAGTACGGTCTGGAGTGTAATTTTCCAGAAGAGCCTACGGTTTCAACTCGTGAAGTCCCGCAGCGGCGTGTCTGAACCCCGAGTGTAACGAGCCAGAAGGGAGATCGGCGTATGCCCGAGAATCCGAATAAGAGAAGCAACGCTACGTACAGCCACGCAGTCAGAAGCAGTTCGCAGGACACCGCCATCAGCAGGCAAGACACCACACCGGAACAGCCACGCAAAGCAGATCGAGTCCGCAGGAACGGCATGGACCGTAAGCGAAAGTGTAGGCTAGGGTAGAAAACTCGTTTACACTAGGCGTAGAAGCGAAGTGAAGCGCGAGGCAGCTTCCTGGCGCTTCGCCTTGACTGTCCGAGCGATCTGAGCAGAAACCCCAGTGGGACCATCCAGGACAGAGCAAGGAACAGGCGGTCGTGTGTCAAGAGGAGTGATCCTGAAGAGCGCTTCAGTCTGTTCACCCTAGTCTGAGAACGGTCACGCTTTCCAGCCCCAGGGAGCAGGGAGCTACAGGACTAGAACACCGAGTCAACGAGGCGAGAGGACATCGAGACAACCAGGATCGTCGGAGACACCAGGAGCCACAAGTGCCGATATCAAGTACAAGCGAATTACCAAGCCGGCTGTAGTTATACCAACAATAAACCCACTACGAACCCGTGAGTTCTGTGCTTTTCACTGAACTACTAGATCCCATTTATATAAATTTAGTGGGACGAACACACACACAAGAATAAAAAATGTGCACGATAAACCCATGTATCTTGGGTTTACAGTATTAGAGTTATCAAAGTGGAACATGCTTAATTTCCATTATCAGTATACGAAATCAAAATTTCAAGATAATTTATGTTCTTTTCATTGAAAAACGAGTGTATGGCAGTATAAAAAGTTTTTACATCTAAAACCATAAACACTCATAAAATGAAAAAAATAAATAATCATCAATTATTATACATGATGATACAAAGAGAAAAGTTGAAGCTGATAATTTTTCTACGGTGCCTTACCATGATAAGCTTTTAAAAAACAGGGATCTCTTATCAAATGTTTAATAACTAAAAGCTTCACTTGTTTTGGGGAGACAGGTAGATAAAAAAGAAAAGCACGAGTTCAAGACTGAGCACCAAAAAACTTTACTTACCTGTTTAAAAAAAGAAATAGAAAATGTAAAAAATGATTTACTTTACAAGTTTCTTGAACTTGAAGTGTTTAATAAAAAATTACCCCTGACCACAAAAATCAGAAACAATTTTATATTAAACAAAAGAAAATATATATTCGATTAGTAAGTTTGATAAAATGTGTTAGACAATATAAAAGTTTTTTAAATATATAAATATATAAAACTTTTGTAAATGTATAAACGTACTGAATAATATGAAAGTACAGTAAATATATAAATGTGTTGAACAATATAAAAGTTAAGTAAATATATAAATATCTTAAACAATATAAATGAAATTTTCATAAATATTTAAATGTATTTAAATATTCCTTATTAACAGTTTGGCCAGGTGGAAGAAATTCATAGTGCACCACACCATGAAAATCATAAAAAGATGTCATAATAACCTTGATTTTTAAACGACTTTGACGTTCATAATTCATAATTATTTAAATGTATTTAAATATTCCTTATAGTGCATCACACCATGAAAATCATAAAAAAAAATGTCATCAAAACCTTGATTTTTGAAGGATTTTGACGTGCTTTTTTCGGTCTGGCCTCGCCTTTAACACGATATTCGCTTGATTGGTCTGTTATTTCAGGGTCGTAGGCATAAATCCAAGTCTCACCGCCCGAGATTATGCATTTGATTTCACACACATCAACGCGATGACTTTTTTACATGAAATTGAGCGTTTAGGATACCATACGAGGTTTGACTTTTTAAAATGGTTTTCACAGATCCTTCCGATATTCCGATCATATCAGAAAGGTCTCTAACGTCGATCACGTCATCAACACGTTCCCGACCCTCTTTGAAGTCTTTGTACCTCTTATAAACATTTTTCTGGGACATGGTAGAATAGCCAAAGGCCTTCCGCAACATCCTCAACTTTTCCGCAGCCGAAATTTCATTCCGCAAACAACAATTCTGCTCAATTAAATCAGACATTGTAAAAATCGACAAATGCACTCTTGATCGTTTGGTAAACAAATCTAGACTGATACTGACATTGACATGAAATTACCGCCAGATGTCAATAACAGTCCTGCCAAATCAAGAAAAATAGAAACGGTCCGCCATCTTAAGCCCGCGAATTTAAAATTGAAAATTCACCTTACTTTTTGCTCACAGTTGTATTCATTAATCATAAACTTTTTAATAATGTTTGTGTACTTGTATCCTCTAGTTTCTTTGATTCGCTTATTAATGTAATGATTTCCTTATAATTTGTCAAGTTTCTGTAAGAGTAATAAGAGAATATTGTCCTGGAGTCAATTCCCACGTGCTCCCACTTGATAATCGAACTCGATTATTACTTAAATGAAGTTGACTATTTTCCAAATTTAAGGAATGAGGGGTTGATTAACTTTTTCTAGGTCCATAAGCATTATCCAGAACTTTTTTTCATCATCTGAGATTAAGTATCATCATTATAAATTTTCGATACTTTATTTCGCATACGATTATCATATTAATCATAATCATGACCATCATTTTTTTTGATACTTTATTTCGCATACGATTATCATCTTAATCATAATCATGACCATCATTATAATCATCGTCATCACATCTTTATTTTTGTTTCTTATCCTTTTTTATTGGGGTTTTATTTTTAAGTGTATATTTTTTGATTTTAACAAATTAAAGCTAGTATATAATACCCAAAAAAATATTCAACAAGAAAGGAAGTTAACTTCGGTAAGCCGAAGTTTGTATACCCTTGCAGTTATAAAAAATAATCAACTTTAGTAACATTATGTAAAATTTTTAAGGATTTTCATTATTATTATTATTTTATTCTTTTTTTAGACTATTCTTTTGACATCTACGAGTATATGTTAGACTAGTTCGATTTTTATTTAATTGAATTCGAAATTCTTAAAAATATAAAAAATTATATTCCCAATATAATAAGATAATATGTCAAAAAGCCCCAAAGCTATAAATTGTTTCATATTATTTTCCCACCAATTTCCCGATCGTTCCTATGACAGTTATAAGATATAGTTGTCCGGTCCGTCTGGTTCCGACTTATATACTACCTGCAATAGAAAGAAAAATTTTGGGAGTCGATCTAGCCATGTCCGTCTGTCCGTCCGTCTGCCCGTCCGTTTCTACGCAAGCTAGTCTCTCAGTTTTAAAGCTATCAGGCTGAAACTTTCCCAAAAGTAAGTCGGATCGAACAAGTATACCTTAAAGCTCCCAAAGGAACTATCGGGGAAAAACTTTTAAAAAATGTATATCTTTGGTGTTTTTTAACAAATTACCTCCTGCGCTTGGAAATAACGTCATTTAATTAGTTCTGAATTAAATTTTATCAAAATCGGAGGACTTTATCATATAGCTGTCATGGATAAGGCACGGGTGAGAAAGCAATATGAAACAAATTATAGCTTTGGTGTTTTCTGACATATTATTCTATAATAATGGGAATACAAATCTACATATTTTTAAGAATTTTGAATTAAATTATTTAAAATCGGACTACTCTAACATATTGCTGTCAAACAAACGGTCAGAGAAATAATGAAATACATTTTTTTTAATATCACTGAAGCCAGCAGCAATCCTTTAAAATTTCACATGCTTGATTATTTCTTATAACTGCAAGGGTATTCAAACTTTGACTTGCCGAAGCTAAGTTCCTTTCTTGTTTTGAAATATGTTTTGCACCAATCTATACGAGCCTTTTGTTGATCGATTGTCCAACTACGGCCAAGGTTTAGATTTTGCTGGATGAATCCATGGTTCGTTTGTGACGACCTTATTAACGTCGTTTAAAGCACTGCGATTGTATTTTTTTAAATATCTTTGCACCAATCCTTACGAGCCTTTTGTTGAGCGATTGTGAAACTACGGCCAAGTGTTTATGCAATATTAAATGTGTGCTGCCAGAAGAAATATCCAGAGACATGTCACACACCGATCAGTTTACACACAGCATCAATGTTCTCTGACGCAACGACTGTTATCCAGTAACCTTGGCCAGAAATTAAATAGCAGCCCCGGTAAAAAATTTCCTTTTGCCATTTTTTTACGCAATTAAAGTCTGTATCCTTAATTTCTATAAAATCTTATGGTTTTTTAAGTTGTTATCACTTTCTTCCCAGTGTCAAACCAAAATTATTATTTATTTAATAAATTGCACATACTATACAATACACACTTCCATTTTTAAAAATATCAAAATAAATCTTAATTGTAATTGAATTGAATTTTGTATTGAATTGAAGTTTTGTAATCGATATGATTATAAATGTGAAAAGGTATAAAATAATTTTTATAAAAAAGTGACTTTTATCTAAAAAAAATGGTTTACGCATATAAATTATTAATTATACAATTACTATCATCTGTTCTGTTTTGGCGCATTGATGCCATGTTTTAATTAACTTAAACATTTTTTTTGTGTGGTACTAGACCTTTTTTTCCATTTTTATTTGTTTTTATTTATAGTTAGGTTTGGTTAGGTAGGTATGGTTGAAGATTAGACAACTAGTCCTACTAGTACTGTTGGGGTAATTATTGGTAAGGGTTATACCGATTGAGGATTATGGGGCTCGAAAGACCGACTTCTAACCCACACAAGCCACTGTCGTTATAGTCGTCGAAAGATTCCTTTGAAAAAACCACTTGTTTTATGCTGATCACTTATTTTTGGGTCTTTTGCAATATATTTGAGCTTTTGCGCTCGTCAACTCGTGTACTTCAAGAATTTTTTTATGCAAGTCGGGGCGTCTCTTTTTGCCGACTAGAGTGACCGTCTTTCATTCGGTGATACATGCGAGATTTCCATAACAGTTTAGTATTTTTCTTACATAACACAATAACATAACATGAACATATCAAATTCAAATTAATATAATATAATTAATAAAATAGAAAATTAATATAATAAAATTAATATAATATATAATATATATAATTAATATAATGCATTTACATCAACAATTCTCACACGCCCATCATTTGATGGACACGTTTTGACAATTATGCCTTTTGGCCAAACATTTCTAGGAAGGTCGGATTCCATTATCAAAACTACATCACCTTCTTTTAAACTATTACTGTCTTTGGTCCATTTACGACTACATAGTAAAAATTGTCTATATTCTTTTTTCCATTTCAACCAGAAAATGTCTGCAAGTCTCTGAAACGATTTCCACATATTTAACAGTCTCAAATCACCATCATTGGTGTTAGTGTAAAAGGATTCGCGATAATTAGAGCCAATTAACAAATCATTTGGCATTAATGGTTCCGACATGGCTTCTGAAGGAACAATCAAAAGTGGTCTACTGTTAATCATAAACTCGATCTCACAAAACAAAGTTTTCAAAGTGTACTCTCTAGGATATCTCTCTTTTAGTAGAACTCCTAAATGTTTCTTGACGTACTGTATGAGCCTCTCCCAAGCTACTCCCATGTAAGGGGACAATGGCGGGTTAAAGTACCAAGTGCAACCTTTCGTGGTTAAAAACTGAGTAAACTTGTCATTTGGCCACTGTTCTATGATTTTTATATCATTGTCAGCGCGTCTGAAATTGGTTCCGTTGGCTAAATATAATTCTGTCGGAAATCCTCGCCTAGGCGTAGGTCTTCAGCAATCTCAAGATAAACTGCTCGTGTTGTCATGCATGTGAAAATAACACCGTAACGCTTTACATGGCTTCTATTTTCTGTAACTTCTAGAGGCCCAAAATAATCAATACCTACTTTCAAAAGACTCTTTCGGTTGGCTTTATACGGCAACTTGGAACTGACCCATTAGAGGTGATTGCGTCCTGGCTTTTTTGTTTTTACATTGCTGACAATTTCGAATGATGTTCTTTACTGTACTTCTACATTTTGTAATCCAAAACCTTTGGCGGATGTTGGCAATTACAGTTTCGGTTCCCATATGACAATTTTCGACGTGATAGTACTGAACGAGTATTTTAGTGATTGGATGATCTCTGCTTTTTAGAGTCGATACTCATCTCCTCTTCACTTAAATTATTTAGTCTGCCTCTGAGTCTTAACAGATTATCGCTAGAGAAAAATAGGGGTAGACTATGCAGACTGCTTGAAGTCGATACAGGTTCATTACATTTAAGTTTTCCAATTTCCTGATAATAACTGTCTTGTTGTATGCTAAGAAAGATTAATTTTTTCGCTTTGAAAAGTTCTGTGGCTGTTAGCTCATTATTGATGGATATTGTCAAATTTGGTCTTAGCTTGTCAAGTATCTCAAAACCCAGACTGTTGTTCTTAAGAATCTCATCCAATTGGAGAACCTTGACGTTGATAAATGACTGCCTTTGAATGGTAGTAAGATTCACGAACTCTTTATCGCTATCATCAGAACTGTCTGGACTTAGAGAGATTTTACCTAATGGCCACTGATCTTGATTTTTTCTGAGACATGAAAGTTGAGTCTATTCTGAGATTGAGCGTTTCTTTAATAGCTTTGCTTGGCCCAGCTCCTAGTAAGGTTCCTTGAAGCGCTAGTCTAGGAATTGACATTGGTTTAAGTGGCGCCAATCGCGACTTAGCTGAAATCAGGGTGGTTTCTATTTGGCTGTTACACTGGAAGCGTAGGTACGCGCAAGATGCGCATGCGTATTTTGATGCATCGCAAAATATATGTAACTGAACATTACAATGACTTATGCTAAGTGTAGTCAACTGCGTTGGAATGTAAAAATCGTTTATTTTATTCAAACTGTTACACAGTGCCTTCCATATTTGAAATTGATCGTCTGTAATGTAGTCGTCCCAATGGATTCAGCTATCCCAAATGGCTTGTAGAAGGATTTTATTTGAAATCAGAAGGTTTGAAAGAAACCCTAAGGGATCAAAAATGGACATAGTTATTTTTAATAATTCTCGCTTAGTTGGTCGTCTGAGATTGTTAAGAAGTTCGAAATGGGACTTAGAAAACTTTAAATTGTATGTGAATATGTCTTTTTTGATCTCAAATTAAACCTAGAACTCTCTCTCCGGTTAAATTCTTTTCTGTGACTTGTTTCGATGGAGTGTTGTCTGTTATCTGATTTAAAACTTCTGGAGAATTAGATATCCAGTTTCGCATGTCGAATCCACCTGCCTTGTTTACATATGTTACGTTCATAATTAATTTTACGGCTGTACTAATGTCTGGAGCTCCACCCAAATAGTCATCCATGTAATGTTTTGTTATTATGTCCTTACAGGCTTGGTCATAGTCATTTTGAAAAGCTAAGGCTTTTCTGTTTCTGACCTGTTGGGCGATACTTGGGCTACATTTAGCGCCAAAAAATAGAACTTGTATTTCGTATACGTCCGGTTCGGATTGTCGGTTGTCGCCTCGCCATAGGATTCTTTGTGCGCAACGGTCTGATTCCTGTACTTTTATTTGGAGAAACATCTCTTTGATATCTCCGACAAATGCAATTTTGTGTTCTCGAAAATTCATTAGAACTGTTGACAATTGGCTGCTTCGAAAGTTTGTCTGGCTTGTTGCTATTAAGAACTCCAAAGTGTGGCAAATAGTAGGTCAAGGGAGTGATATTAGTTTTCTCAGCAGAAGTCAATTTTCTCATATACCCATTTTGTACGTAGGAGTCAAAGGTTTGTTTATATTTTTTTCCGGGTTTTTGTCCATTTTTCTTCTAACAACAATCTAGAATATGCATTTTTGTAACTTTCAGGTAGTTTAATGTCGTCACTTTTGCAAAATAGATCACATTGAAATCTGTCATCGATTCGTTTGAGGGTTTTGTCAACAATTTCCAAACATCTTCTGTCGTCAAGTGATGTCGGAAAGTCATGAGGTGTTAATAACTCATTATCAATGGACCAATAGGATTTAACCAGATTGTGTAGAATGTCCAGGTCATCGTTAGGGTTGTCGTAACGCATTAAATATCTGGAAATTCTCTAATCATTCCCACTGTTCCATGCACAACCCAACCCAGCGCCGTTTTGCTAGCGACAGGTCCTTAAAATGATTGATATTTAAATTTCCGAGATACTATGATTGACCAATTGTCTTGACCAACAAAAATCTTTGGATGCTCGTTTTGGTAGGACCAAAAGGAAAAGTCTTTCAAAAACTTGTAGGTCTCAGACATGTCGCTTATTGAAAAGGTTTGTAGGGGTAGATTTAGGCATGATACGGTCTTAACTTTTTGAAGAGTAAATACTTTGGAAGTCTGTTCCTTACCTCGGATACCCACACTAACTACCTTTGAGTTCGCTTGTTCATATACCTCGTTATTTGTCCACTGCATCTTTAAAGGACTAGTCGGTCCTTCTAGTTGTAGGTCAGTCGCTAGTTGTTCATCGATCAATGAAATTGTCGAGACTTCGTCAAGTAAAGCGTTTGCAGCCTTTCATAATGTGATTTCTACCCAGACAAGATATACATAACTTATTGTGAGATGTGAATTCCCAACGCTTGTCTACACTCAAGGATTTAAATTTTGGACAATCTGTTATGTGATGATCAGTAGACTTACAATAGTTACAATAGTATTTAGATTTTTCAAATGTCTTGACTGGACTTGAGACTGTTAGTGTCCGAGCAATGTCGCTGCTTTTATGGTTTGACCTTACCATTCGTGAAATAGTATAATCTTCGGATCGTCAGACTTTATTTTTTGAAAATGTTTTATAAATGAGATTCTTTGAGAAATCTTAATTTTTCTAGAATTTCCTCATACAGCAAATTGTTACGAATCTGATCAATATCATTGAAGGACAGTAAAGTTTGAATGAGATTTGTAATCATATCATAAAAAGTGATAAGTCTGTCATATTTATCCTCTTTGATTACAGGAAAAGCTCGAATTTTATCTATCATCATTTTTACGACATGACTACAGTCTCCGAATCGATTTCTTAATACTAATAGAAGTGAATGTACACATTCTTTGGCTCGACCTGTCAGTGCTTTTCACAAGCGATTGATGTTTTCGTAGTCGGTGAATTTACACACTTGAGAACTGTTCTCATACTCGGCAATAAAAATTGGCCATTCTAAAGGGTCACCACTGAATAAGAGAAGATCCTGTTTATTTGTTTGCCTAGCCATAAAACTAACAATAGCATTTGAATTGATGTCATCAGGCTGATCTGTTTGCTTTCGTTGAGAAGACTTAACCCACTCACGTGTCCTTGTGCCGTTGTTGTACTCATCGCCGATGTTGTCATCTTGGTTGTCTTGGCTTCTGTTGTCTTCTTCAATTTCCAGTTCCAACAGTTTCTCCTCGTACTCAAACTGCATCCGTTTAGCTTTCAGCTCTTGTTGCTTCTGTAGATGCTCCATTTAAAGTTGGGCTTTAACGGATCGTTGAGATTGGTTGCTCCGGTTAGACTGTGCTTCTTCGTCCCACCTTTCTGGAACTTTCTGCGTTGATGCTGCGCCTCGCATAACCGTTGCCATTGAAATCTCCAGTAGATTCGCCGCAGAGGTGGCTGGTCGCGGGGTGTCCTCTATTTCCCTGGGCGTATTGTCGTCATTCTTCTGCTTTTTGAGACGTGTCTTAGGCATCTTTTTGAGGTTGGGTTTGCCCAGTTTCAAATTTTACAAGTACACACACGACGACGACTAGCATCAATGTATGTGTGAAGACTGTTCTGGGCATGTCCGAGATCACGCTCGGTAATACATACACTTGTAAATTTTGGCTGATGAAATTACACTCTATTTTCGCATAATCCATGTGCCGTTCAGGAGGTAAGAAGAACCATTTTTTGGGGAAATTACCTGGTAAGGGTTATACCGATTAAGGATTATGGGGCTCGAAAGACCATTTGTTGGGGTAATTAGCTGGTAAGGGTTATACCGATAAGGATTATGGGGCTCGAAAGACCATTTGTTGGGGTAATTACCTGGTAAGGGTTATACCGATTAAGGATTATGGGGCTCGAAAGACCGACTTCTAACCCACACAAGCCACTGTCGTTATAGTCGTCGAAAGATTCGTTTGAAGAAAACACCTGTTATGTGCTAATCTCTTATTTTTGGATCTTTTGCAATATATTTGAGCTTTTGCGCTCGTCAACTCGTGTACTTCAAGAATTTTTTTATGCAAGTCGGCGTCTGTTTTTGCCGACTAGAGTGACCGTCTTTCATTCGGTGATACATGCGAGATTTCCATAACAGTTTAGTATTTTTCTTACATAACACAATAACATAAAATCAACATATCAAATTCAAATTAATATAATGCATCAACAAGTACTATGTGCTTTCTCGAACCAGTTTGTTTTTTTAGGAAACAAGGAGTTCGGGAATGTTTACGCCTTGTATGGCCGCAAGGTTCGAAAGTGTGTAGCTTACTAGGTTTTGATGTTACGTTTGAGGTAATGCGCTGGGCAGAAACGTAGGATGTGTTAAATGCACTCCTCTTCTTCTATCTGCTTACAATTTCGGCAGTAGTCATGGTTTTGCGCGTGATTCCCTTAAAGACATGCATATCCTGTTGCATTGTTAGAGTTCTGTTTTCTTCGGGTTGTAGTTTGGGAAAGTTTGATACTGGCGTACTGGGTCTTGATCTGGATCTCGGCGAAGGACTTGAAAGCGATGGAGAGAAGTTGCCTCTGTGTTGTTGTGAAAAAATCATAAATATAAAGCCGTCAT
Organism: Drosophila biarmipes; assembly: GCF_025231255.1. NCBI lineage: Eukaryota > Metazoa > Arthropoda > Insecta > Diptera > Drosophilidae > Drosophila > Drosophila biarmipes. Next base: position 1,756,427 of record NW_026114533.1, read on the forward strand.
TTGTTGAGAAAACCGCTTTTTCATTTATGATTTTTTTCCATGACTTTGCTTTAGGCGATTCCCAATCTGCAAAATACCCGGCATGTTGGTACCGTGCCTGAGTGTGGAGCCCTTAATATTAATAATATTAATATTTTCCCCCCTTTTTGCATGCGGATAATCCGAGGTGCATTCACTGTTAAGCGAATTTCTCAAAAACTAACGGCTTTAGCTCAATGATACTATCAAGAAGCCCAATAACCAGGCTTACCGTGCAAGTTATCCAACCCGTGAAACCAGGCCTCTTATGGCATTTATAAACAATTTTCAAACTTCAATCTCAGCGGTCTTCGCATTTGCCTTTGCCTTTGTCTTTACCCCTGCCTATGTCTTTGGCTTTGAGGTCCGCTCTTGGTTCCCCAACCGCAATAAACAAATCAAACTTAAAGTAAACATCAGCTTCCGTTCGAAGCCCAATCAATTGCGCGTTCCCCATTTCAAGCTCCAAATAAACTGCATCGTTCAGCATAATTGAATTTCACAATGGAATGCGACATTTTTATCATGAGCTTTTATTTTAAACAAAAAGAAACTTCTTGAAGCTCATGAGAAGCTTCTGGCCGATGTTCTTTGGATTAGATTGAAGATTGGATCTTCAGTCCGTTTTCGACGAAGAACGCGAACGGTTTATAATTCGAAGAAAATAAAAGTGTCTTGTATTATTTGTATTTTAAATAAAGGTTTAAAACCAAAGATATAAAAGAAAAATTTTATATTTTTTTTGAATCACCATACAATCTTAAATTTATCTGGCGCGCACCGTGGGGCCGCGTTATAAAAAGTTTCAAAAAAATATTTAATGAAAACAAAGTTAGATAAAAACGGAGCTCGCGCGGCCAACAATTCTACATTTTTAGTGGAAAAATTAAATAATCCACCAAACGACACAACAAAGTGACAGTGATTGATTTAAATGGAAAGCAAGAAATAATCCATTAGGAAGGTGAATTTAAAAAAATAAAGGTTGATCAAATTATTAAACAAAAAATACAAGAACACAAAATAAAAACAAACAACGTAAAAAGTCTTTAAAACAAACAAGAACCAACAACAACAAAAAAACACTACACACTGAAACTAGCAAACCCAAAGAAGGAAGGAAGGGCATTTCGCTGACAAGGAAGATCAACCCACAACCTCTCAGAAGGAAGACCCCTTCGGGACAGTATCGTGAGGAATTAAAGTTTAATTATATAAAATAAAAAATAATTATTTAAGATCAGGGTAAAAAAAAGAAATAAAATTGCATTTAAAAAATTGATAAAAAGAAAAAGCAACAATCTGGAGAATTAAATAAATAGCTTTGGTGAATTAAATTTAAAAATGGCAACCGGAGGTTCAGCACCAAATTTTTCTGCAGGTAGTGTAGCCTCAGCCGGCAACCTAACATTGGAATTAATTAATAGATTAATAAATGTTCAGTTGAGTGAAGTAAGCAGGAAAATAGATGGATTAGAAAGAAGGTTGGCCACAGATCCAAAAACTGTGGAGGATTATAAGATACAAGCAATTTACCGAACTATAAAATGCGATACAACACTTGAAGTGGTAAAATCTTTAAAATTCACAGGGGAACCAACACAATATGTCGGTTGGAGGGAAGCTGCTGAAACAGTAATAAGTCTTTATAAATTTCAGAGTGAACAATATTTTATCGCCCTAAAAATTTTACGAAATAGAATTATGGGAGCTGCTCATGATACCCTTACCAATCATGGCACCGTTTTAAACTTTCAAGCAATCTTATGTAGATTGGACTTTTTATAACCAATACATATTCTAGAGTCAGAACTAAGTATCCTCAGGCAGGGACGAATGACAGTTACTAAATATTATAACGAAGTTAATAAAAAAAATTACTTTACTAATAAACAAAACTATTATGACATACGGAAAGGACAACTTAATTACAAGGAAACAAACAAAACAATAAGGAGCAATGCTCTAAGAATATTTATATCCGGGTTAAATGGATCAATTTCAGAAACTCTATTCTCATTAAATCCACCAGATTGCCCAACGCCAATTGCCGTGCTCAATTTGCAAACAGGTTTAATGGATTTAAAAATGACAGTAAATATCCGGGAAACAACTTACGATTCGATCAAGTTCGACAAAATAATAATACTAATAATAATACTAATAAAAAATAAATAATTGGAATTATAACCAAAATAATAATTGGCCACAAAGGGGAAATTTTTGGCCAAACAATAAACAAAATAATAATCAAAAACAACAAGCTGTCTAGAATAAACCTAATAATAATCGGCAGGCGAATAATTATTGGCAGGCGAATTTCAAAGTTCAAATTACTATCGTACAAATCAGAATAAAGAGCAAACTCAAGCTCAAAAAAGGGAATCGGATGGAACAGAAAATCAACCAGCCAATAAAGTAACCAGTTTGAATAATATCAATGAAGATCATTTATTAGATCAGACCCCTACAGGGGAATGCCTTATTTAAATAGGGTAGACAGAAAATCCAAAAAGCAGTTAAAGATTTTAATAGATACAGGAGCCACTGCTACCACCACTACCAACCACTTGTTATATAAAAAAGGGAATTTTCGTAAATAAAAATGAGTTATCAATATAAAAGAGTAACTACAGTAGATGGGTATTCAATTATTAAATATTACCTTAATATAAATATATTTGAAACAAGACAAATGTTTTACGAAATCGAAGGATTAGAATCTGATCTTCTAATTTAATTTATTAAGAACAATTGTAGCTATAATAAATACAGAAAAGGGGGTCTTAAAATATAACGGGAAGACAGAAAAGTTAAAATATTATGATAATAGAAACAAATAAAATAAGTTTAATTAAAGAAAATAATATTCTTCCGAATTTATTTTAAAAAAATATTTTGATGATAAAAGTAGCGAAACACAGATTCATTTTTTGTGGAAAGTAGTGAAAAAAAACTTGGGTTTCGAAAATCCTGAGAACGCCGACGTAGAAATATCCGTCAATAAAAATATAAATATCTTGGGAATTAAAAATCGTGATAACGCCGACGTTGAAATATCCGTCAATAAAATCCTGAGAGCGCCGACGAAGAAAGTACCGTCAAAAATCGAATAAGTAAAGGGGAAATAAATCGAATTCATGATAGACCAATATACGGGAAACAATACCCGTATCCTTAATCTGTCACCGACTTTGTAATTAGCGAAATCAGTAGAATGCTATCAGAATAAATTATAAGACCAAGCCGAAGCCCTTCAAATTCACCAGCTCTGGTAGTTCCAAAAAAAAGAAGAAAATAAAGACGGAAAATAAAGATGAAAGAATCTGATGTCAAAAAAAACATAAATATTGGAAAATACGAATTTTTAAGAATGTCATTCGGACTTACAAATGCACCAAGAATTTTTCAGCGAGCAATGGACGACATCCTAAAAGAACAAGTAGGGAAAACATGCCGTGTTTACATGGACGACATTATAATATTCTCAAATTCGATTGAACAACATTATAAATATACTATTAAGGGCTAACATGAAAATCTCTTTAGAAAAATCAAAGCTTTTAAAACGCGAAACCAGTTTTCTAGGATACATCGTATCTTACAACGTCATCAAGACAGACCCAGAAAAAATTGATACCATTATTAAATATCCACTTCCAAAAAATATTCGGAAACTAAGAAGTTTCCTAGGCCTTACGGGCTATTATAGAAAATTTGTTTTAAATTACGCCTTAATAGCCAAACCTCTAACAAAATATCTAGGAGGTCATAATGGCAAAATTTCAAAAAGAATGTCAACAAAAACGTTAATTCAGCTGGATGACCCAGCTATTAAAGATTTTAACGAGCTAAAAGAAAATCTCATCGCTCAAGTAGAATTGATTCAACCGGACTATAATAAAAAATGTACCCTAACCACCGACGCTTCTGACGTCGCAATTGGTGCAGTATTATCTCAAGAAGGTAAACCAATTACTTTTATCTCAAAAACATTGACTACTACAGAACAAGTGCAACCAATAAGAAAGAACTTTTAGCCATAGTATGGACTCTAAAACATCTGTGATATTACTTATACGGAGTGATTGGAATTGAAACTCAAACCGATCATCAACCATTATCTTCCGCAATCTCTGATAAAAATCCTAGTATCGAAATGAAACGCTGGTACACCTTCATAGAAAGTTTTACTCCAAAAGTCATTTATAAGCCAGGTACAACTAATGTAGTTGCAGACGCCTTATCAAGAATTCAGATAAATAATATTAACATTGTACCTTAGAGGACTTATTTCATATTCAATTACCTTTAAAAAATAATTTTATTAACACATTCCTTTTCGCAAGTATCTTTCTACAAGACGTAGAAAGCGAAGAAGGTAAAGCTATAATAATAGAAGATTCCAAATACCTTGTAGTAAAAGAAATTCAAACTAAGTTAAACATTGAAAACAAAGTAATGGAATTACATCAACAATTTGCCCAAGCTAAAGTAATTATGACAGATAACGAACCGAGTTTTACCTCGGCCCAATTAAAATCATTAGCACAGAGTTAACATTACGCAGACCCAAGACACTGTTCTTCAAACGGACAAGTTGGAGAGCACACTCGACATTAACAGAAATAGCTCGCTGCATAAAAGAAGAGTTCAATTTAACTGACTATTCTGAAATAGTTATTAGGGCCGCTCAAAAATATAATTAGACTCTTCACTCCACAACAAACCAAAAACCTTTTGATATCCTTTACAATAAAATTGAACACAAAAATATTCCCCTTTTATTAAAAAATACACAGTCAAAAATGTTGGAAACACATAACGAAAACAGAAAAGAAAAACAGTATCATGTAGGACAAGTTGTTTATGAGAAAAAACATGGGGAGCGAAATAAGCTTAAAACCAGATATAAAAAACAGGTAGTTAAGGAAAATATGCCTAACAAAATAATTATCAACAATAGAAATAGAATTATTCATAAAGATCATATTAAATTCTAATAAAAAAAAATAAATAAAATAAAAAACAAAAAAATTAAAATAAAAATACTAATGAAAAAATATATATAACTAAATAGATTTTAAAAAATATAAATTTTTTTTTCAGAAAAATGTTTTTCCGGGTACTTATATTGAACATAATACTTTTAACAAGTTCCGAAATAATTGACTACACAAGTCATGATTATTTGTTATTTAAGGACAACAATGACGTATTGACGTATGATTAATGCGCAAACTTATTTCACCTAACTAATTTAAGTTTTTATGAAGATATAATTAACACAGAATCAATAATTTTAAATAAATCTGCAAAAACAGGTATAGAATGGAAATTTCAATGGATTTGGAACTCATTAAAATAACATTATCAGAAATAATGCCGAAAAAGCAAAAAAGAGGAATAAACGAAATAGGAATCTTATGGAAATGGATAGCAGGAACTCCTGATCATAATGATTTCATAACTGTACAAAATAAAATAGATGACTTAATACAAAATAATAACAAAGAATTCACAATAAATTCCAAATTTTTTAATAAAGTAAATTTCCTAACTAAAAATTTAAAAAACGTAGTCTTCAATGAGAAAACAATTTCATATTCGATTTTCAAAATTGATTAAATACCATTATCTTGGCAAAAACAAATACAAAGATTCTAAATGAAAAAGGAGTTAAGGAAATTTACAATCACGAAAAACAATCTGTGGTATTAACCGACTTAATGGATATATCAACCTTTAAAATTTTATTTTATACGGATTTACTTAAAACCTATATTAAATACCCCATCATTAATGGAAAATGTGACCTGTATAAAACAAGAGCTATTGCTCAACTCGATGGAAAATTAATGATAAACAATCAAGTTGCTTTTTGCAAAAATAAATATTACTTAATGACCAATTTTAAACAGGAAGTTTTTAACAACTTCTGTAAATTAAGTTCTGAAACAAGTTGTTTTATAAAAGTATTAAATGGCGAAAAACCCAATTGTTCTAAAATAAGAGAAACTAATAAAAAAAATAGATATCCTCCAAGATGGTGCCATTTTAGATACAGGAACAAACGTAGTAGACATAACAAAACTGCAAGGTTCATATTTAATTTTGTTCAATGACTCAGTAACCATAAATAATATTACTTATGTAAACACCGAAAGGAAAATAAAAATAGCACAGCATAAATTTATTAATTATGACATAAACGAATATATTATTAAAAATAATTCGGAAATTACTCTTGATAATATAAATATTCTCAATCCAAATTAATAATACAAAAATTCCAATTTCTTTTATATTATTAGTTGTAATTATGGTATATTTGATATTTTTACTTTTTATAAAATATAAAAACTTTATTTTTGTGAACAGAAAACAACGGCCAGAACTAGAAGAAAAAACAAACCGAATAAAAATACAATGCCTTTTTTTTAAAACTAAAAAAAAAACTTTTAAAAGAAATTAATAATGAATCGGGGCGATCCATTTTAGAAGGGGGAGAGTTATCCAACCTGTGAAACCAGGCCTTTTAAGGCATTTATAAATAATTTTCAAATTTCAATCTCAGCGGTCTTCGCATTTGCCTTTGCCTTTGCCTTTACCCCTGCCTATGCCTTTGGCTTTGAGGTCCGCTCTTGGTTCCCCAACCACAATAAACAAATCAAACCTAAAGTAAACATCAGCTTCCGTTCGAAGCCCAATCAATTGCGCGTTCCCCATTCCAAGCCCCAAATAAACTGCATCGGTCAGCATAATTGAATTTCGCAATGGAATGCGACATTTTTATCATGAGCTTTTATTTTAAACAAAAAGAAACTTCTTGAAGCTCATGAGAAGCTTCTGGCCGATGTTCTTTGGATTAGATTAAAGATTGGATCTTCAGTCCTTTTTTGACGAAGACCGCGAACGGTTTATAATTCGAAGAAAATAAAAGTGTATTGTATTATTTGTATTTTAAATAAAGGTTTAACACCAAAGATATAAAAGAAAAATTTTATATTTTGTTTGAATCACCATACAATCTTAAATTTAACTAGGAGGTTGTATGTTAAAAAACACAAAATACGTTATTTCTCATATTATTTTCCCACAAATTTTTTGATCGTTCGTATGGCAGCTATATTTTTAAGTTTAATTTGAAATTCAGAACTAAGTAAAAAATGTTATTTCCAAGCTTAGAAGGTTATATGTCAAAAAGCACCAAAGCTAAAATATGTTTCATATTATTTTCCCAACAATTTTCTGATCGTTTAATGGCAGATATTCGATTTTGATAAAAAATAATTCAAAATTCAGAAATAATTAAAAAGTTATATTTCCAATCGTAGGAGTTTATAAGTTAAAGAACACAAAAGATATAATTTTTAAAAAATTTTTTTCCGATAATTCCTATGGAAGATAAAAGATACAGTTGTCCGACCCGGCTGGATTCAACTTATATACTACCTGCAACAGAAAGAAGACTTTTGAGAAAGTTTCAGCCCGATAGCTTTAAAACTGAGAGACTAGTTTGCGTAGAAATGGACGGACAGACAGACGGACGGACAGACGGACATGGCTAGACCGACTCGTCTTGTGACTCTGATCAAGAATATATATACCTTATGGGGTCGGAAACGTCTCCTTCACTGCGTTGCAAACTTCTGATTGAAATTAATTTACCATCTGCAAGGGTATAAAAATCGAGGATACTGTAAAACTGATATTGTGGTATACCATAGAATAGGTCGCTACATTCGGTCACAAAGTTTAGACCAGTGGAGAACACACGCCAACAGCGACGGGATCAAATTGGCAATTAAAGCCAAAATTGACATATCACAACATTCTAGCTTTTACAGAATTAATCCTTCCAGACAGAGCCGAGTTTCGAAGTTGGTGAAAAAGTACACCTACATAACAACAGGAGTTTGGGAAACAAATCGACGCCGCTTTATTCGGATGAGCGTGTGGAAGCAGATCTGGGAACATCTGTTCTTATTAGGGGGAGGATGGTCCATAAGGACAGGATAGGCATTTTACCTGCCACATTCGCCCTTATCTTAACACTCAACACTTGCTATAACTTCCACAGGCTTGCTGTAATATCCATCCACTTGCTGTCCACTGCAAGTGCGCGAATTACCGACTTCTGGCATGCAAAATATATCCTGGTGTTAGATGGGACTGGTTTAGTATGGGAACAGTATGGCCTAGTTAGGCACTCGAGAAATTTGTCAGAGTTTTCTAGCATAATTGACTCCACGTTCAGAATGCTCGAACTCCACAATCCCACAGGATGGCCAGGAGCCTTCATTTTTTGGGCTCAGTCCTTAAGGTCGTGGCGGATACGCCCGACGCAGATAGTTTTAGTAGGATTAATAATAATCAGTCATCGCTCATTGAGGCTAATAATATTATAAACAAACAAACTTAGAAACATATTAATTCACTTACAGTCACAGTTAATGGGATCGTCATGCAGAAAAAGGGCGGGCTTGTTGACTCAGGTCATTTGTTCGAAATATGGAGGACAACACTGTAGCGGAATGTGATAACGGGATCTTAGCGGTCTCCGATTGCTCCTCCACCAACTTGGCCACTTTCTGCAAGGGACACCCACGACACTTCCGCCCGTCAACTGCAGGCAGCTTGCCGCACTCGTCTTAGCAACCTGGAACTCTTTTTAGTCGTAGATGACGCGGTAATAAACGTCAACGAAGAACGAACGAGGATTACCATTGACAACAGGCCCACTACCACCGTTAAAGGGTTCCATCTCATCACCTTCGAAAAAAAAAGCGAACATAAACGACTCTGTATACCTCAACCTCAACAACTCGGTAATAAGAGTCCGGGGATTGTGGCCACCCCCTACTCAATATCACGTGGCACGACCACATATTAAGCCTTCCGCTACTGCAGCAGATGAACGAACACAACCTGCGCCTTATACAGGAGCATTGAAACGACGTGTCGGCCGGGCGCTTAGTCAGCGAAAGGCCACGAGCGTCCGGTCATACGTTTTACTTTTTGTCAACTTAAGTTTACTTTGTATTGCAAACAAATAAAGAGCCAAAGCTCGCTAACTGAACTCCGGCTATCGCCGTTATCAATTTATTAATTATATACCCCGTCTTGGTCTCAAGGCCATCGTATGGAAATAGGGCAGTTACCCTCTCAATCAACATATTTACACAGTTGATGCCACAGGCCAACCGTACACTTTCTACATCCATTGCTTCTAAGACCACTAGCTGCACCCACAGTCTACCGACCCCCGCCACGGAAGTATAGCCAGCCGGCAACTATAATACAATATTTAGATACAGATGCAAAATTTGCGGAGAAAAGGTTCCCGAAGCGTGTGCCTAAGTATCGCGTAATATTGGTGACGCTTAGAAACTCAGCTCTTGCTGTGGGCCTATCCCCTCTCTTGTGAAGCTGGCGTGATTTAATGGTCAAAGTTTGGGTGAGCAAGCACCGCTGGCACAAGCCTCACCAAAGCGATTTTATAATGGCAGTACCAAGTGCGGTAAGCTAAGTTTTAGTTCTTTGTTTTTTAATGACCTTTTCAATAAAACTACCGGAACCGGGGCTCAACAGCAACCAGTCCGCTGATAGAAAAAAAAAACCAAAAAAAAAAACCGTCCAGGGAATAAAAATGTTCGATGCAACCATCAACAACAAACGGCAGCTGGCAGCACAAAAAATATTGGGAGCACCGTGTAGTTTTCCCTAACAAGGGGTTGGCCCAAACTTCCCAGTTTTAACATACCCCATAAATCGCTAGCTTGCCAAAGCTAGCTTTCTAGATTTGAAAAAAATTAATAAAAAGGCCTGGCTGACGCAACACCAGCGTAGTCTGAAAAAGCAATCGCATTTAGTCATAAGCAAAACTTAGAAAAAATATAATGTAATGTTAATATAAATTTATTTTTTCTTCCTTACACCCGTTACTGATAGAGTAAAAGGGTATACTAGATTCGTCAAAAAGTATGTAGCAGATAAAAATAATCGTTTCCGATCCCATAAAGTTTGTATATTCTTGTTCAAGACCACTAGCCGAGTCGATCTAGCCATGTCTGTCTGTCTGTCCGTATGAACGCTGAGATCTCGGAAACTATAGCAACAGTCATACATGGCATGCAGATTCCTGGTCTTCCTGCGAAGCGCAAGTTTTTTCAGTGGGGTTCCACGCCCACTCTAAGCCCAGAAACGGATTATACGCTTAAATCTCTCTGCTGCCCATATAAAATCTACTGAAATAGCCGGTAGGTGGCGCCCTGAAATATTACTTTGCTGCTTATATATCTCAATTTCTCTTTTGCTTCCTTATGCTGAGTACCCGGTATCTGATAGTCAAGGCACTCGACTTTAGCATTCTTTCTTGTTTTTAGATTGGTAACGTAAGAGAGTCCAGTTAATCAAGAATATATATACCTTATGGGGTTGGAAACGTCTCCTTCACTGCGTTGCAAACTTCTGACTGAAATCAATTTACCATCTGAAAGGGTATAAAAATCGAGGATACTGTGAAACTGATATTGTGGTATAACATAGAATACAATAGGTCGCTACATTCGGTCACAGAGTTTACGCAGTGGAGAACACACGCCAACAGCGACGGGATCAAATTGGCAATTAAAGCCAAAATTGACATATCACAACATTCTAGCTTTGACAGAATTAATCCTTCTAGACAGAGCCGAATTTCGAAGTTGGTGAAAAAGTACACCTACATAACAACAGGAGTTTGGGAAACAAATCGACGCCGCTTTATTCGGATGAGCGTGTGGAAGCAGATCTGGGAACATCTGTTCTTATTAGGGGGAGGATGGTCCATAAGGACAGGATAGGCATTTTACCTGCCACATTCGCCCTTATCTTAACACTCAACACTTGCTATAACTTCCACAGGCTTGCTGTAATATCCATCCACTTGCTGTCCACTGCAAGTGCGCGAATTACCGACTTCTGGCATGCAAAATATATCCTGGTGTTAGATGGGACTGGTTTAGTATGGGAACAGTATGGCCTAGTTAGGCACTCGAGAAATTTGTCAGAGTTTTCTAGCATAATTGACTCCACGTTCAGAATGCTCGAACTCCACAATCCCACAGGATGGCCAGGAGCCTTCATTTTTTGGGCTCAGTCCTTAAGGTCGTGGCGGATACGCCCGACGCAGATAGTTTTAGTAGGATTAATAATAATCAGTCATCGCTCATTGAGGCTAATAATATTATAAACAAACAAACTTAGAAACATATTAATTCACTTACAGTCACAGTTAATGGGATCGTCATGCAGAAAAAGGGCGGGCTTGTTGACTCAGGTCATTTGTTCGAAATATGGAGGACAACACTGTAGCGGAATGTGATAACGGGATCTTAGCGGTCTCCGATTGCTCCTCCACCAACTTGGCCACTTTCTGCAAGGGACACCCACGACACTTCCGCCCGTCAACTGCAGGCAGCTTGCCGCACTCGTCTTAGCAACCTGGAACTCTTTTTAGTCGTAGATGACGCGGTAATAAACGTCAACGAAGAACGAACGAGGATTACCATTGACAACAGGCCCACTACCACCGTTAAAGGGTTCCATCTCATCACCTTCGAAAAAAAAAGCGAACATAAACGACTCTGTATACCTCAACCTCAACAACTCGGTAATAAGAGTCCGGGGATTGTGGCCACCCCCTACTCAATATCACGTGGCACGACCACATATTAAGCCTTCCGCTACTGCAGCAGATGAACGAACACAACCTGCGCCTTATACAGGAGCATTGAAACGACGTGTCGGCCGGGCGCTTAGTCAGCGAAAGGCCACGAGCGTCCGGTCATACGTTTTACTTTTTGTCAACTTAAGTTTACTTTGTATTGCAAACAAATAAAGAGCCAAAGCTCGCTAACTGAACTCCGGCTATCGCCGTTATCAATTTATTAATTATATACCCCGTCTTGGTCTCAAGGCCATCGTATGGAAATAGGGCAGTTACCCTCTCAATCAACATATTTACACAGTTGATGCCACAGGCCAACCGTACACTTTCTACATCCATTGCTTCTAAGACCACTAGCTGCACCCACAGTCTACCGACCCCCGCCACGGAAGTATAGCCAGCCGGCAACTATAATACAATATTTAGATACAGATGCAAAATTTGCGGAGAAAAGGTTCCCGAAGCGTGTGCCTAAGTATCGCGTAATATTGGTGACGCTTAGAAACTCAGCTCTTGCTGTGGGCCTATCCCCTCTCTTGTGAAGCTGGCGTGATTTAATGGTCAAAGTTTGGGTGAGCAAGCACCGCTGGCACAAGCCTCACCAAAGCGATTTTATAATGGCAGTACCAAGTGCGGTAAGCTAAGTTTTAGTTCTTTGTTTTTTAATGACCTTTTCAATAAAACTACCGGAACCGGGGCTCAACAGCAACCAGTCCGCTGATAGAAAAAAAAAACCAAAAAAAAAAACCGTCCAGGGAATAAAAATGTTCGATGCAACCATCAACAACAAACGGCAGCTGGCAGCACAAAAAATATTGGGAGCACCGTGTAGTTTTCCCTAACAAGGGGTTGGCCCAAACTTCCCAGTTTTAACATACCCCATAAATCGCTAGCTTGCCAAAGCTAGCTTTCTAGATTTGAAAAAAATTAATAAAAAGGCCTGGCTGACGCAACACCAGCGTAGTCTGAAAAAGCAATCGCATTTAGTCATAAGCAAAACTTAGAAAAAATATAATGTAATGTTAATATAAATTTATTTTTTCTTCCTTACACCCGTTACTGATAGAGTAAAAGGGTATACTAGATTCGTCAAAAAGTATGTAGCAGATAAAAATAATCGTTTCCGATCCCATAAAGTTTGTATATTCTTGTTCAAGACCACTAGCCGAGTCGATCTAGCCATGTCTGTCTGTCTGTCCGTATGAACGCTGAGATCTCGGAAACTATAGCAACAGTCATACATGGCATGCAGATTCCTGGTCTTCCTGCGAAGCGCAAGTTTTTTCAGTGGGGTTCCACGCCCACTCTAAGCCCAGAAACGGATTATACGCTTAAATCTCTCTGCTGCCCATATAAAATCTACTGAAATAGCCGGTAGGTGGCGCCCTGAAATATTACTTTGCTGCTTATATATCTCAATTTCTCTTTTGCTTCCTTATGCTGAGTACCCGGTATCTGATAGTCAAGGCACTCGACTTTAGCATTCTTTCTTGTTTTTAGATTGGTAACGTAAGAGAGTCCAGTTAATCAAGAATATATATACCTTATGGGGTTGGAAACGTCTCCTTCACTGCGTTGCAAACTTCTGACTGAAATCAATTTACCATCTGAAAGGGTATAAAAATCGAGGATACTGTGAAACTGATATTGTGGTATAACATAGAATACAATAGGTCGCTACATTCGGTCACAGAGTTTACGCAGTGGAGAACACACGCCAACAGCGACGGGATCAAATTGGCAATTAAAGCCAAAATTGACATATCACAACATTCTAGCTTTGACAGAATTAATCCTTCTAGACAGAGCCGAATTTCGAAGTTGGTGAAAAAGTACACCTACATAACAATAGGAGTTTGGGAAACAAATCGACGTCGCTTTATTCGGATGAGCGTGTGGAAGCAGATCTGGGAACATCTGTTCTTATTAGGGGGAGGATGGTCCATAAGGACAGGATAGGCATTTTACCTGCCACATTCGCCCTTATCTTAACACTCAACACTTGCTATAACTTCCACAGGCTTGCTGTAATATCCATCCACTTGCTGTCCACCGCAAGTGAGCGGATTACCGACTTCTGGCGTGCAAAATACATCCTGGTGTTAGACGGGACTGGTTTAGTATGGGAACAGTATGGCCTAGTTAGGCACTCGAGAAATTTGTCAGAGTTTTCTAGCATAATTGTCTCCACGTTCAGAATACTCGAACTCCACAATCCCACATGAGGAAGCTGCTGCAAGTTGACATTGAACATGAGCTTAAGATACACCACAGGACGGCCAGAAGCCTTTATTTTTTGGGCTCAGTCCTTAAGGTCGTGGCGGATACGCCCGGCGCAGATAGTCTTAGTAGGATTAATAATAATCACTCATCGTTCATTGAGGCTAATAATAGACAGGTTGTTATAAGCACAGAAACTCCGAGACATATTAATTCACTTACATTCACAGGTAATGGGATCGTCACGCAGAAAAAGGGCGGGCGTGTTGACTCAGGCCATTTGTTTGAAATATTCCTCACCAGAAATATTCCTTATCTCAGAAATCAAAAATTGAATGCATACAATAACCCTCGTTAAAAGTAACATTATAAATCCCACTATGATGACTTTATCATTCATATTGTAGTACAGTATCCTAAGGTTAAGCTTATTTGTAAAAAGATCATGCTCTTCCTGGCCGCACCCTACCACACCTTACTGCAACTGGAGGACACACAGTAGCGGAATGTGATAACGGGATCCTAGCGGTCTCCAATTGCTCCTCCACCAACTTGGCCACTTTCTGCAAAAGGGGACACCCACGAAACTTCCGTCCGTCAACTGCAGGCAGCCTGCCGCACTCGTCTTAGCAACCTGGAAACCTTTATAGTCGTAGATGACGAGGTAATAATCGTCAACGAAGAACGAACGAGGATTACTATTGACGACGGGCGCACTACCACCATTAAAGGGGTCCATCTCATCACCTTCGAAAGGAAAGCGATCATAAACGACTCTGTCTACCTTAACCTGAACAACTCAGTTAATAGGAGTCTGAGGATTGCGGTTTCCCCCCTACTCAATAACGCGTTCCACGACCACATACTAAGCCTTCTGCTACTGCAGCGGATGAACGAACACAACCTGCTCTTCTGCAGGAGTTTTGAAACGACGTGTCGGCCTGGGATCTTCGAAGATTTGGTTTGCCGCAGGAGTCGCAGCTAGCCTCTTATTGTGCGGCTTGACCCTATTGCAACAACGATGGATTCTTTACTTTACTGTCAACTTTACTTTCTGTCAACTTAAGTTTAGTTCACTTTGTATTACGAACAAAGAAACTGCCAAAGCTCGCTAATTAAACTCCGGCTATCGCCGTTTATTAATTCTATACCCCGTCTAGATCTCAGAGGGAAATTACGGTTAAGACCACTATCTGCAACTACAGTCTACCAACCCCCCACCACGGAAGTATAGCCAGCCGACAACTATAATACATAAGCATAAACATGTGCCTAAGTATCGCGTCATATTGATGACGCTTAGCAACTCAGCTCTTAAGCGCGGGCACTTGCTGCGGGCCTATTCCCTCTCTTGTGGATATCGCGTTATTTAATGGTCAAAGTGTAGGTGAGCAAGCCCGCCATGGTCTTAAAGGAGTGATCCGGATGATGCCGAAATGGGAAATGCTAAGCACCGCTGGCACAAGCCTCACCAAAGCGATTTTATAGTGGCAGTACAAAGTGCGGTAAGCTAAGTTTTATTTCTTTCATTTTTAATGACCTTTTCAATTAAACTACCGGACCTTGGGCTCAACAGCGATTAGTCGGCTGATGGAAAAAAAATTTTAAATCAATTTTCAGCACTTCGAACATCTCGTCCAGGGAATAAAAATGTTTATTGTAACCATCTACAACAAACGGCAGCTGGCAGCACAAATAATATTGGGAGCTAGCTTTCTAGATTTGAAAAAAATTAATAAAAAGGCCTGGCTGACGCAACACCAGCGTAGTCTGAAAAGGCGATCGCATTTAGTCATAAGCAAAAATGAGAAAAAATATACTATTTTTTTGTAATGTTAGTATAAATTTGTTTTGCCTTCGTTATACCCGTTACTGATAGAGTAAAAGGGTAAACTAGATTCGTCAAAAAGCGTTTCCGACCCCATAAAGTTTGTATATTCTTAATCAAGCAAAAATGAGAAAAAATATACTATTTTTTTGTAATGTTAGTATAAATTTGTTTTGCCTTCGTTATACCCGTTACTGATAGAGTAAAAGGGTATACTAGATTCGTCAAAAAGCGTTTCCGACCCCATAAAGTTTGTATATTCTTAATCAGGATCACTAGCCGAGTCGATCTAGCTATGTCTGTCTGTCTGTCCGTATGAACGCTGAGAGCAACAGTCATACCTGGCATGCAGATTCCTGGGCTTCCTGCGCAGCGCAAGTTTCAATGGGGTTCCACGCCCACTCTAACGCCCACAATCCTTGAAAATCTGTAGCGCATACAGTTTTTATGATGAAAACAAAATTTTAACCGAATTGTGTTTTTCTCATCAGTGCCACGCCCACTCTTACGCCCAGAAACGGCTTAAACGCTTAAATCTCTCTGCCGCCCATATAAAATCTACTAATATAGCCGGTAGGTGGCACCCTGAAATATTACTTTGCTGCTTATATATCTCAATTTCTCTTTTGCTTTCTTATGCGGAGTAACCGGTATCTGATAGTCAAGGCACTCGACTTTAGCGTTCTTTCTTGTTTTTAGATTGGTAACGTAAGAGAGTCCAGTTAAAGGCGCAAATGCAAATCGATAAATAAGCTTTCGACTTCCTCTTTTGTCAAGATTATAGTTTTGTACGGCTTGGAAAATTAGGTCTTTAATTTTTCTTCCCCCAAAATGATTTACAGCGGAACTCGACTGAATACGCTTTCATCGGGACTATGCAATAACAACATCAACAGTGGCTGCAACATGAATCTAAGGAAATGTGCAATATTTTTGTTTGACTGTCGTTCCTCCATCCGGATGTTATGTGCGAGTCTAGGTGTTCTTCGTACCTTGAACTTCACATCCAAACGACGAGTGCTAGCTGGCCATATATGGCGTGCGCCGCTGCTAGTCCTAGGTAATAGTTGCCAAAGAGTCATTGCATTACAAGACCGAATGGGAGAGGCGTTCGATGTTAAGGCACCATTCTTTCCCGTCGTATTCGGGTCGTGGAATCTTGATAAGCCTTTCTCCTCTTCAACAGAGTGCCTGGAAAATAATATTAGTGCGTAAAGTTCGTCAGTCGTCAGTACACTCTTCCCCACAATCTCAGCTGTCGCTTGATCACAATACAATCGGCCTGTGTTTCGGCCATATTCCCTCCCCTTCACATATTCGTATGGATCGTCTCGGGCAGCGAAATACGATCCCCTACTGTCAAGATTATCCGTCGATAGTTATGTCATTGTTCTTGACCTTCTCTACTCCTTGTATCAGCACACCATGGCTTCAATTTCCTTTTCACATTATAAATTTATTGGGTAATATGTATGTCGGCACATGCCGTGGATAAGCAATATTTTGTGGGCTAAAACATATGTAATAAATCTTCTTGACAATTATTGTGGAATGCACGAATAATTATATATGTATGATTTAAGAACGGAACCAGGTTCCGACAAACTTACCCCCTTCGGATCCTGGGAATTACAAAATATTATATTGGATATATATATATACGAGTATATAAATATACGTGCACCAAAAAGATGATGATTTATGGCAAGCCGATTTAGTTGAAATTATAAGTTATGAATTATACAATGAAGGCCATCAATAACTTTTAACTGTTATGGATACATTTTCGAAGCAAGCAAGGGGCTTTTAACCAAACAGGACGCTATACAAAGAGTATGAAAAGCATTTTTGATGACACCCAAAGAAATCCAAAAAACTTGCAAACAGTAATGGTAAAGAATTTTATAACAAGACATTTCAAAATCTGATGTTATTGATCATTATTCAACGTATATCATTATTTTAGCATCGTTGAACAATTTAATAGAACGATCTAAAATATGATGTGGAAAGAGTTCAGCTTTTAACGTAACTATAAATGGATAAATATTTACAAGCATTGATTGCGAAATGTAATAACACATATCATAAAACAATACGGATGGCACCAAACGATGTACATTTCTTAACTGAATCATTAGTCCTCGATACCGTTTACAATTTTTTGAAAATCACACATAGATCAAAAGATCATAGATCAAGTGCGAATAGGAAAATAAACATGTATTTGAAAAAGGCTATACTCCCAACTGGACAACTGAGATATTTAAAATCAAACGGATTCAAAATACCAATCCTTTTACGTATATATTAAAAGATTATAAAGGAAATGATATTAAAATAAGATTTTACGAATTCGAGTTGATGAAAACTAAATTTCCCGATACATAACTCATCAAAATTCAAAGTTGATAATTATGTGCGATTAGGAAAATATAAACATGTATTTAAAAAAGCCTATACTTCCAACTGGACAACAGAGATATTCAAAATCAAACGGATTCAAAATACCTATTCTTTTATGTATTTATAAAAAGATTATCAAGATAATGATATTAAAGGAAGATTTTACGAATTTGAGTTGATGAAAACTAAATTTCCCGATACATACTTAGTGGAGAAGGTTATTAGACGTCGATTTAACATTTCCTTCACTACTGTTCTTAGAAAATCAGAGATATTTGTGCTCTTTTAACGGACTAATATAGCAATAAAACGAAGCATGAATTCAGTACAAATTAAAAATTCTACCTAGTTCCAAGCTACAATACTTGGGAATTCTCTTTAACTGACCCACAAAATTTCAATAAGGATCAATCATTCGGATCATTGTTGGGATTCACTTGGAAAATATTAAAACCTAATATAAGATATATTTCTGATAGGACAATTATATCACAAAAATAAAAAACATTTTTTTGCCATGGAATATAATAAATGAAAAGGTATATAAACAGCGAAATAGCACACACATTAATTAAGTTTGCAGTTGTCGTTAGTCCTGGAAATAAAATAGCTAAGGTACCCCAAAATGTTATATATCTACCATTAAATATAAAACAAATCATTGATAGTCCATCAATGATTTCAAAATTGAAAAGGTGAACTTCAATTTTTATGTACCGTTGAACCTGTTACTTGACTATAACAAAATATTGCTTAATAGAAAAAAATGACTAATTCTATTGCGAGAAAAAGAAAAAAAAAGTACAACTGATACTTTAAAAATGGCTCAATCAAATTACGATTTTTAGCATTGTATGGAAAATGCCCAATTTATAAACAACTTTGAGCCGAGAGCCAATTTCCAAATAACTCTGACAGACCCGAGATAAATCCGTGGTCAGCTATTTCTTTCAACCATCAATTCACGCAGCCCAAATCAAACGGATGCTGTAAACATCCAGTCCGCTAACGTAAACCAAAGATCCCCAAAGCGAGCCCCGAGTCCGTTAACGTAAACAAAAAGATCCCCAAAGCGGTCCCTAAAACTCCGCTAATGTAAACACCAATTTCCGGCCAAGATTGGACTTCAAATTTAATTGGCAAATTGCATCATCCATTCTCTTTATCAATTTTTGGGGATAAATTCTCTTAAGCCGAGGTTTGATTATTGATCATTGAACTAGAGACCAGTGAGTCCAGTGAGAGCAGTAGTGCTAATCGAGTAAAAATAAACGAACAGTGAATTAACTTAATTCGACCTATTAGAAAATTGTAGTAGAGATTAAGTGATTAATAAATAAAAATACATTTTTTTAATTAAATCACAAGTGAGAAACTTAATTGGCGCCCAACGTGGGGCTCCTTCCTGAGAAAGAACCGGACCAATAGCCAAATCTCGTGGTTAAAGTATCTCCCAAATCGGTGGTTAAAGTACATTTTTATTATTACCGGGTTGAACTAACTCCACTTGTGCGATTATTATTTATAATTATTTTTAAGCTTGTTGAAATCTCTTACAGCTGGCTCATCCAACTGTAGAGAAGTTTTACAGGATGCCTTTTTTGATACTTTGCCATTTTGGCCTTTTAAATATTTTCTGTAGTATCCTGTAAGGCCTAGGAAGCTTCTAAGCTCTCGATTATTTTTAGGGATTGGATATTTTACGATTGTGGAAATTTTTTCGGATCGGTTTTGATCAAACTGAGAGAAACAACGTAACCGAGAAAGTTTGTTTCCAATTTGCAGAACTTTGATTTTTCAATCGAAGTTTTTATATATGCGTTCAGCAAAAATTTAATTATAACAATTAAATCTTTATAATGCTGTTCAATTGTTTTTAAGAAAATAATAATGTTATTGATATACACATGACACGTTTTTCCAACTTGTTCTCTCAAAATGTCATCTATCGCACCTTGAAATACTCTTGGGGCGTTTGTTTAACTCAAATGGCATTCTTACAAATTCGTATTTTCCATTATTTATAGAGAATAGGTTCTTTAAATGTCTGTTTCATTCATGAGAATTTGGTGGAATCCTGATTCAAAATCAAATGTGGAAAAGTATTCAGCCTTCCCGAGGTTTGAAAAAATTACGGAAGGATCCTGCATTGGATATCTATCCAGTATGGTGTTTTCGTTAAGTTTCTTATAATCTATTACTAGTCTAAGTTTTGGGTTTCTCTTTTTTGGTACGACTAATACAGGGGAATTATAAGGGCTTCTGCTTGAACTTATAATTTCTTCTTTAAGCATTCTGTCGAATTCAGAATTCACAAAATCTTAAGCTGATAGAGCATAAGGGTATTGCTTACTATAAATAGTCCTATCATTTTCGGTTTTTATTTCACCACGTATGTCAGTCCTAAAAGGAATTTGCATATTTATTTTCGAATGTTATTATTTATTAATAATATTAAATATTTTGTCCTCCAAATCTTTTCTTTGATATGAGGATGAATTCCGTATATTGTTTATTTTTTGGTTGTGGGATACTTCTACGACGGCGCGTTCAGGATTTTTGTACCCCAAGCTTTTATTTTTGTCGGATATTTCGACGACGGCACCTAAAGAATTTTTATCCCAAACTTTTGTTTTTGTCGGATAAATCAACGACGGCGTGTTCAGGAAACATAAATCCCAAACTAAATTCACTTTGATTTTCCTTTTCAGATTCGGATCTGATTTGGGGCTTTTGATCAAAGTATTTTTTTATTATGAATTATTTTGACGGAAGAATGGAGTTTTCTTCTGTCAAAGAATGTTGGTTTTAAATATTACCGTTATCGTAATGTAATTTTTTCTCTTTTCCATTATACTTTATTACCCCTTTTGCAGACAACAAGTAAATCTGAGTCTAGCCCATCTATTTCATAAAAAGTATACCGCGTATATAAAATCATATGATAAAACTTAATTGTTGAATATCCATTAACTGTGGATAATCTTTTATATATTGGTATATTAAAATCTTTAATTTTTTATTTATTTTATTATCCTGTCTTATTATGTAGGGTAAGCCTACTCCTTAGTTTGACGTAAAAAATGGTTTTCTTTAATGTTGTTCAACCTCATAGTGTTGTTAGCCGGTTGGTTAACAGTTCCTGTTCGTAATCTTTTATTTTGAGGTTGTTCCTGTTGTTTGTTTTGTGTTTCCATTCTTTTAGTTTGATTCCATTTATTTTGATTGTAGTTGTTATTTTGATAATTATTGTATCCTTGATCTATTTGGCATCTGAATTGATTTATCAACATCCATTGGCTCTAGCTTACTGTGCTGTGGTTTAAACGAGTTCCACTATTTTGTTGGTTAATATTAAATCTTCCCTGATTCCTGGTATTGTTTATATTTTGATTAAAATTTTTATGCTTATTTCTGTTTTGATTAGTTGTTTGATTAAACCCTATGTTATTAGTATATCTTTGATTATTATTATTATTGTTATATTGTCTAAGTTTATTATTTGAGTTTTGTTGCCCATACAAGATTGACTCATTAGTCTTGCCTTGTGATGATATAAAATTTTTCGCGAATTGGGACTTCAACCTTAGCAACAATCTATAAAGTTCTTGTACTAATACCATTGCGTTCGGTAAATCAGGCGGATTCGTTGAAAATATTACATCTTAGTTATGGCCGTTAAGGGCAGTTATGAACACTCGTAGTGCTGTCTTTCTATGTTTTTCATTAAGTTCAGATGTAATTAGCTTATTTCTCCCATGTGTCATAATGGTTTTGTTCAACAAGAGAGTTAATTTTTTATTTACCAAATTATAAAATTCCAAAATCGATAATTTCCCATTAATACACTTAAGTCCTGTTCTAAAATATGTATAGATCGCTTGTCTCTAAAAACAAAATCTATTCTTGCCATTATGGCGTCAAAATTCAATACGGTTCCGTTAGGAGTTAAAGCATCATTGGCAATGCCAGTAATTTTACTTCGAAGAATAGATAGTGCCGAAAAGTATTTTTCACTCCCCCTTTTGTATTGTCCCATTGCTATTTCCGCCGATTCTCTCCAGTTTAGATAACTATCTTCTTCGCCTTTATATTCTCGAACCGACTTAAAGATTTTATAAGAAGTATCGCACCTTATGTTTGGATCAATATTTTCCACATTGAATTCCTCAACCTTCTTAGTTGTGATTTAATTGTGTTTTTAATCTCTCGATTTCATTCCTCAAAGGTCTCAATTCATTATTTACTATTTGTGCTATTAAATTAAATTAAATCTCTTACATGGCTGCTAGAAGCCATTGCAGGGAAGGGTGAAGTCATGGTTAGAATTTTTTCAAAGTCGTTGATTCCACCTTGTTTGTTTTTTTTAATTTATTATTTATTTAATTAATTTAATAAATTTATTTATCCGTTTAATTTTTTTAATATCTGTTTTTATTTTTATTTTTTTTAATATTTGTTTTTAAGAGTAATAGTTTTTTGAGAAGTGTGTTTTTTTATTACGGTCCCTAATTAAAGGATTGTTGTAAACAAAGGGGGATTATTGCATTAATTGTTTTCCTCCTTTAGCTATTTCCACGATGTAAATAATTTTTATTATGTCATCGGTTAGGTGTTTAGATGTTTACGTTAGCGGACTTGGGTCTCCCTTTTTGGTGCTCTGGTGTTTACAATATCGGCTTGGATGTTTACAGAATCCGTTTGAAGCGGAGAGTGTGAAACTGATCTGGGTGGGAATCGATTGGAGGCTTTGTTTAAAGAGTAAAAAAAAAGCTCTTGGCTCAAAGTTGTTTAAAAATTGGGCAAAGGCCCAATGTGTGTTTCTTTGATGAGAATTTGGTGGAATCCTGATTCCATTTCAATTGTGAAAAAGTATTTAGCCTTCCCGAGGTTTGAAAAAATTACGGAAGGATCCTGCATTGGATATCTATCCAGTATGGTGTTTTCGTTAAGTTTCTTATAATCTATTACTAGTCTAAGTTTTGGGTTTCTCTTTTTTGGTACGACTAATACAGGGGAATTATAAGGGCTTCTGCTTGAACTTATAATTTCTTCTTTAAGCATTCTGTCGAATTCAGAATTCACAAAATCTTAAGCTGATAGAGCATAAGGGTATTGCTTACTATAAACAGCCCTTTCATTTTCGGTATTTATTTCACCGCGTATGTCAGTCCTAAAAGGAATCTGCATAATTTTGGAATGCTCTTTATTATTTTGTCCTCCAAATCTTTTCTTTGATATGAGGATGAATTCTGTATATATATATTTTTGGTTTTACGCATTTATGGCGCATTTATGATTTTTGTATCCCAAACTTTTAGTTTTGTCGAAGAATTCTACGACGGCGTGTTCAGGAGTTATGTTTCCCAAACTAAATTCACTTTGATTTCCCTCTTCAGATTCGGATCTGATTTGAGACTTTTGATCAAAGTATTTTTTATTATGAATTCTTTAAACGGAAGAATGGTGTCTTCTTTGGTCAATAAATGTTGATTTAAATATTACCGTTATCGTTATTTAATTTTACTTTTTTACCCCTTTTGCTGTATCAATTACAGCTCCGATTTTTTTCAATAGCTTGTAGCCAACAAGTAAATCTGAGTCTAGCCCAAGTATACCGCGTATCGAAAATAGTTATCATATGATAAAACTTAATTATTGAATATCCATTCACTGTGGATACTCTTTTATATATTGTTAGTTCATTTTGATCTATTATAGTGTCTATTTGGCATCTGAATTGATTTATCAACATCCATTGGCTCTGGCTGACTATGTTGTGGTCTAAAAGAGTTCCACTGATTTTGTTGGTCATTATTAAATCTTCCCTGATTCCAGGTATTGTTTCTATTTTGATTAAAATTCTTATAATTATTTCTGTTTTGATTATTTTCTTAAACCTTAAGTTATTAGTATATCTTTGATTATTATTATTATTGTTATATTGTCTGGGTTTGTTATTTGAGTTTTGTTGCCCACATAAGATTGACTCATTAGTCTTGCGTTGTGATGATATAAAATACTTCAGGAATTGGGCCCTTAAATTGTTGCTATCAAGTTCTTGTACTATTACCATTGCGTTCGGTAATTTGGGTGGATTCATTGAAAATATTACATCTGAAATATGGCCGTTAAGGCCAGTAATGAACACTCGTAGTGATGTCTTTTTATGTTTTTCATTAAGTTCAGATGTAATTGGTTTATTCCTCCCGTGTGTCTTCATGGTTTTGTTAATCAAGAGAGTTAATTTTTTATTTACCAAATTATAAAATTCCATAATCGATAATTTCCCCTGACTTAATACACTAAAGTCCTATTCTAAAATATGTATAGGTCGCTTGTCACTAAAAACAAAATCTATTCTTGCCTTTTAGCGTCAAAATTCAATACGGTTCCATTATGAGTTAAAACATTATTGGCAATGCCAGTAATTTTATTTTGAAGAATAGATAGTGCCGAAAAGTATTTTTCGCTCCCCCTTTTGTATTGTCCCATTGCTATTTCCGCCGATTCTCTCCAGCTTACATAACTATCTTCTTCACCATTATATTCTCGAACCGACTTAATGATTTCATAAGAAGTATCGCACCTTACGTTTGGATCAACAGCTTCCACCTTGAATTCCTCAACCTTCTTTATATTGGGATTTAATTGCGTCTTTAATCTCGCGATTTCATTCCTTAAAAGACTCAATTCATTATTAACTATATGTGCTATCAAATCGCTTACACTAACCATCTGGCTGCTAGAAGCCACTGCAGGTAAGGGAGCCATGGTTAGAGTCTTTTCAAAGTCGTTGATTAACTCTTCCACCTTGTTTGTTTTTACTTAAAATTTTTTTGAACTAAAACTTGAATATAAGAGTATAATTAAACAGCTCACTTATTGTTCTTCTTAGTTTCCTTGGATTCTTAGTTTCCATGATCTGATGATCCTGTTTGGGGTCTTCTTAAAGCGAGGAATGGCCCTCAGCTCTTCCTTCAATTTATTTCCATGTAGCGAGGGTGGCCCTCAGCTCTTCCTTCTTTTGTTGAATTTGTATTTGATTTTTAATTAAAATGTTTTATTTATTTTTTTTTAATATTTGTTTTTGAGAGTAATAGAGTTGTTCGTTAGGGTCACTAATTAATGAATTGTTGTAAAAAAAGGGGGATTATTGCATTAATTGTTTTCCTCCTTTAGCTATTTCCACGATGTAAATAATTTTTATTATGTCATCGGTTAGGTGTTTAGATGTTTACGTTAGCGGACTTGGGTCTCCCTTTTTGGTGCTCTGGTGTTTACAATATCGGCTTGGATGTTTACAGAATCCGTTTGAAGCGGAGAGTGTGAAACTGATCTGGGTGGGAATCGATTGGAGGCTTTGTTTAAAGAGTGAAAAAAAGCTCTTGGCTCAAAGTTGTTTAAAAATTGGGCAAAGGCCCAATGTGTGTTTCTTTGATGAGAATTTGGTGGAATCCTGATTCCATTTCAATTGTGAAAAAGTATTTAGCCTTCCCGAGGTTTGAAAAAATTACGGAAGGATCCTGCATTGGATATCTATCCAGTATGGTGTTTTCGTTAAGTTTCTTATAATCTATTACTAGTCTAAGTTTTGGGTTTCTCTTTTTTGGTACGACTAATACAGGGGAATTATAAGGGCTTCTGCTTGAACTTATAATTTCTTCTTTAAGCATTCTGTCGAATTCAGAATTCACAAAATCTTAAGCTGATAGAGCATAAGGGTATTGCTTACTATAAACAGCCCTTTCATTTTCGGTATTTATTTCACCGCGTATGTCAGTCCTAAAAGGAATCTGCATAATTTTGGAATGCTCTTTATTATTTTGTCCTCCAAATCTTTTCTTTGATATGAGGATGAATTCTGTATATATATATTTTTGGTTTTACGCATTTATGGCGCATTTATGATTTTTGTATCCCAAACTTTTAGTTTTGTCGAAGAATTCTACGACGGCGTGTTCAGGAGTTATGTTTCCCAAACTAAATTCACTTTGATTTCCCTCTTCAGATTCGGATCTGATTTGAGACTTTTGATCAAAGTATTTTTTATTATGAATTCTTTAAACGGAAGAATGGTGTCTTCTTTGGTCAATAAATGTTGATTTAAATATTACCGTTATCGTTATTTAATTTTACTTTTTTACCCCTTTTGCTGTATCAATTACAGCTCCGATTTTTTTCAATAGCTTGTAGCCAACAAGTAAATCTGAGTCTAGCCCAAGTATACCGCGTATCGAAAATAGTTATCATATGATAAAACTTAATTATTGAATATCCATTCACTGTGGATACTCTTTTATATATTGTTAGTTCATTTTGATCTATTATAGTGTCTATTTGGCATCTGAATTGATTTATCAACATCCATTGGCTCTGGCTGACTATGTTGTGGTCTAAAAGAGTTCCACTGATTTTGTTGGTCATTATTAAATCTTCCCTGATTCCAGGTATTGTTTCTATTTTGATTAAAATTCTTATAATTATTTCTGTTTTGATTATTTTCTTAAACCTTAAGTTATTAGTATATCTTTGATTATTATTATTATTGTTATATTGTCTGGGTTTGTTATTTGAGTTTTGTTGCCCACATAAGATTGACTCATTAGTCTTGCGTTGTGATGATATAAAATACTTCAGGAATTGGGCCCTTAAATTGTTGCTATCAAGTTCTTGTACTATTACCATTGCGTTCGGTAATTTGGGTGGATTCATTGAAAATATTACATCTGAAATATGGCCGTTAAGGCCAGTAATGAACACTCGTAGTGATGTCTTTTTATGTTTTTCATTAAGTTCAGATGTAATTGGTTTATTCCTCCCGTGTGTCTTCATGGTTTTGTTAATCAAGAGAGTTAATTTTTTATTTACCAAATTATAAAATTCCATAATCGATAATTTCCCCTGACTTAATACACTAAAGTCCTATTCTAAAATATGTATAGGTCGCTTGTCACTAAAAACAAAATCTATTCTTGCCTTTTAGCGTCAAAATTCAATACGGTTCCATTATGAGTTAAAACATTATTGGCAATGCCAGTAATTTTATTTTGAAGAATAGATAGTGCCGAAAAGTATTTTTCGCTCCCCCTTTTGTATTGTCCCATTGCTATTTCCGCCGATTCTCTCCAGCTTACATAACTATCTTCTTCACCATTATATTCTCGAACCGACTTAATGATTTCATAAGAAGTATCGCACCTTACGTTTGGATCAACAGCTTCCACCTTGAATTCCTCAACCTTCTTTATATTGGGATTTAATTGCGTCTTTAATCTCGCGATTTCATTCCTTAAAAGACTCAATTCATTATTAACTATATGTGCTATCAAATCGCTTACACTAACCATCTGGCTGCTAGAAGCCACTGCAGGTAAGGGAGCCATGGTTAGAGTCTTTTCAAAGTCGTTGATTAACTCTTCCACCTTGTTTGTTTTTACTTAAAATTTTTTTGAACTAAAACTTGAATATAAGAGTATAATTAAACAGCTCACTTATTGTTCTTCTTAGTTTCCTTGGATTCTTAGTTTCCATGATCTGATGATCCTGTTTGGGGTCTTCTTAAAGCGAGGAATGGCCCTCAGCTCTTCCTTCAATTTATTTCCATGTAGCGAGGGTGGCCCTCAGCTCTTCCTTCTTTTGTTGAATTTGTATTTGATTTTTAATTAAAATGTTTTATTTATTTTTTTTTAATATTTGTTTTTGAGAGTAATAGAGTTGTTCGTTAGGGTCACTAATTAATGAATTGTTGTAAAAAAAGGGGGATTATTGCATTAATTGTTTTCCTCCTTTAGCTATTTCCACGATGTAAATAATTTTTATTATGTCATCGGTTAGGTGTTTAGATGTTTACGTTAGCGGACTTGGGTCTCCCTTTTTGGTGCTCTGGTGTTTACAATATCGGCTTGGATGTTTACAGAATCCGTTTGAAGCGGAGAGTGTGAAACTGATCTGGGTGGGAATCGATTGGAGGCTTTGTTTAAAGAGTGAAAAAAAGCTCTTGGCTCAAAGTTGTTTAAAAATTGGGCAAAGGCCCCTAAGTAATATGTCATATAATATTCATATAGTTAAGCACAATTCTGTAAAACTAGTTGTTTTGGAGTCGCTTCAATGGAAAGTATATATGTATACACACACAATAAATTAATAAAATTAAAAAAAAAATGTATACATCTGGTTTTACTATTATTATTTTTTGGACATGGGTTCTTAATTGTAAAAAGTGAATATGCCATAAACAAAAAAATTCCCTATCAAACGGAAACTAAATACCCTACGTTTGACACCGCTATAAAAAAAACATTGGCTATTAAAAAAAATTTAATTTTTGAACTTAATAAAGCATTTGCGGAGGTGAGTCAACAACAATAAAAGCAACAAAATCAACATTCTTATAGATTTAAATGAGATGTGGCTTACGAACGAATGCCAAATTCTTTCACCATAATTGATGATGCAGTTAAAAATTTTCGTCGAGATTTAATTAAATTTAGATATTTCAAGTTACAATACTCCAGAAGTATTATCAATATTCGATGCAGTTATTATAGCTGTTTCTAACAAAGAAAACATTGCGAATTAATTGCCATCAGTATAATGCTACAAAAAATACCAATCATCGAAGCCTGTTCGAGAAAAGTTATTTATTTGAGCGAGACTTTAACAATTAACGCTCAGTCTCAGAGAAACATAGAAAGTTATCACCACAAAGCTTACGGGCAGGTTTTGCATATGAATATTCTCTAAATACGAGAACAATAACCAAAACATTTAAATAGGCCGTTTCAAAAATATCTAAACATTCTGTCGCCTAAGGATGAGGAAAAAGAATGATAAATCTTCTAAAAAAAACTAAAAAAATATAAACGTTATAAAATTAACAATAAAGACCTTTTAACCTTTGTCGCTTCATTGTTGTCATTATTTCAGCTTACAGTTTGTAATAACTACATGCTCATACTAATAGCGAATTGTAATAGCTACACACTGAAAAAAATTATATTCTTTTCAGTGTGCATGAGAGTATTTTATTATTTGCGCATCGAATGCACATCGGAATATTTTAATGTTTGTATAATATTCTCTTGTATACTGAAAATACACGATATCTAAGCCTTTAATAATCGTGTGCATGGGGAAATGGATGGTTTTTAGCTTCACACTGACAACAAATAACAAAAAAACAAGAAAAGAAGTTAACATCAAGTTGAAGTTGACATACCCTTCAGTTATAAAAAATAATCAACGTTAGTAACACTCAGAACTAACTATAAAATGTTATATCCAAGCGTTGGAGGTTATATGTTAAGACTCAAAAGATGTATTTTTTTCATATTATTTTCCCATCGATTTTCCGCTCGTTAGTGTGGCAGCTGATATAGTCGTCCGATTTTGATCAAATTACATTCGATACTCAGCACTAATTAGAGAATGTTAGGCGTAGGGGGTTATATGTGAAAAAACACCAAAGATATAATTTGTTTTTAATTTTTTCCCCGATAGTTCCTATTGGAGCTCTAAGATATAGGTGTCCGATCCGTCTGTTTCCGACTTATATAAAAATAAGACTTTTGGGAAAGTTTCAGCCAAACAAACAAACAAATATTTTGCTGAATGTTCTAGAAAAAATATATCACACTTCTTCACACAGCGGAGAATGTTCTACAATATTCTCCAATCTGAAATACATTTTAGAAAATTATACCAGCGACCTTGACTCTAGAAAATTATATCAACGACCTTGCTTCTAGAAAATTTAGAGCGATCTTGACTTCCACTCTTTAACTCGGAATACGCTCATCATAAAAATTTTTTTTTAGAATCCGCTCACGATAATGTACCAGAATCCGTATAAAAGTGTTACAGAATCCGTTTCCGGTAAAAAACGTGTTTTTATTTTTGTTTACTACAATTAAATATTAAAGGTTTTAAAAAATATCTAATGACAATAAAAACATGAGTAGTGTATGAATAAGAGATCTGAATCGTATTTCTGAATAAAAGTGGAAAGGGAAGATATAATTTTGCTGATTAGGGTAACAAATTAGGTCAAGGTGACAGGTAAGGAGGTAGTTAAATTAGGGTGATAAGTTGACAGGTGTTGTTAATTATATCGTTGATTAGGGTGATAAGTTGTCAGGTGTCAATTACTAAGATTTAGATAATGGGTTAAAACGAGGGAAGTCATGGTACTTAGACTTTGACGATTTCAAGGATGATTTGAAAACGGAGACCAAACATTTTCAATGCAAAATGGAAGTTGTTACAAGTCACTCTGAATTAGACCACATATACACCAATCACTTAGACCCTTTCAGGAAAGGGATAGCGGTGTGACCCTATTCCACATAATTTAATTGGAAATGAATTTCAATCAATATATACCTCTTTCTGGCTCCTCATATACCCCAACACCACGCAAGCTTGCTTTGAAAAAAGCTATAATTAATGTCTAAGATAACAGTGTGTTTTAAATGGACATTGATTTTGGCATTTACAAGGACAAAAAGAAACCCTAGTACGTGCTATACATATAAAGTTGATATAAGTGCCGAAAGAATTGTATTTACATGTTGAATAAGTTTGGATTTTAGTGGGTTGCCAAGCATTTTCACGCAAAAAAAGTTATAATTAATGTTTAAAATAACAGTGACTCTTACTGTTTTAAATGTATGTTCTATACAAAGTTGATATAAGTGCCGAAAGAATTGTATTTACATCTTGAATAAGTTTGGATTTTAGTGGGTTGACAAGTTCACGCACATACATATACTCTACATACATACATATATATACTCTCTGGAAGGAAACGGATTCGGTTGCTACAGATGGATAAAAAATATTTTAAGGTATGAATTTTATTCGTTATAGACCTACTTTAACTTATTATGTTACAATGTTTATTTTATTTTTTCTGTTATTTGATAAACTAATGACTTCACAAAATTTTATATAATAGACGGCTATGGGTTTGTAATACCTGTCTAAATTTCTCGTCAAGTGCAAGTCGCGCGGCTCGTCACAAAGAGCTTTGCAGTGGAAAGGTTGCCATTCTCCCAAACCCCTAAAAATCGACTTTAAAGTATACGGCACTGCGTCATCAACTAAAAGTTCCGTTCGCAGTGTATGCTGATTTCGAGTGCATTCTTCGTCGTAAAAATATTAATGTAAGTCCTGAGCTATTTAATTTAAATGAACATGTACCAATATCATAGGCTTACTTTATAAAGTGTGCATATGATTCTAGTTTAGATAAGTTCGTAATGGAAACGGGGCTTAATGCAGGTATACATTTTGTTAATTTTTGTTCCGATAGTTATGAATGCAGAGGATAAGGTTTAGCATTTAATAGGTTTCGAGATCATTGCCATTCTACAGGTAGATACAGTCTAAATCTAAATGTAATTTAGAATTGAAAACGTTTAAATTTATACCAGTTTCCTTCCACAATTGTTTTTAGGAATGATTATCACTAGTTTATCAAAGAAATGACACTTATACCTGGAGAAATTAAAGTTATTCCTACAAATAGGAGCACTTCTTTTCAGCAATAAAAACATTTAAAATAAATGTGATAACAGCTTTCAGATTAAGTTTGTAGACATATTGAGATTTATGTCATCTAGTTTAGATTCCCTAGAATCCAATTTAGAATTTGATTAACTTAAATCAGTAAGATCACATTTTAATTGTGAAAATGAATTTAGGCCAAGAAAGGTGTATTCCCATATGAATATCTTGATTCAGAGCATAGACTAGCTGAAACTTGTTTACCGTTAAGAGATCAATTTTATTTAAAGTTTGGACACAATTTTCCTTTAAATCTTTAAGAGAATATAAAAGGAATAATAATAAAGTATTATTTTTACTGACGTTTTTGAAAATTTCCGTTTAATTTGCATGAAAATGTATTCTCTTGACCCAGCTCATTTTTATACAACACCATGTTTACCTTGGCAGGCAATTCTAAAACCCACACAAATTGAGATACATCTTCTTGCTGATATTGATATGTATAAATTAATACAAGGTGAAATTCGGGGTGGTTCGGTGCAATGCTGCCACACCAAAGCAAATAATTAATATTTAAAGACTAAATTACTAAAGACTATGATGATTGTAAAGAGTCATCATTTTTAATGTATTTAGATGCAAATAACTTGTATGGTTGGGCAATGCCTGAATCTTCACCTTGTCAAGGGTTTGAGTGGTTGTCTCCCATAGACAGAAAATTTAAAAGTAGAAAATATTCGAAGCGATTGTGATTATCCATACAGTATCCATGGTTTACATAGAGATTTTTATACCCTTGCAGAGGATATTATAATTTCAGCCAGATGTTTGCAACGCAGTGAAGGAGACGCTTCCGACCCCATAAAATGTATATATTCTTGATCAGCATCAATAGACGAGTCGATTTAGTCATTTCAGGTTGTCCGTCTGGCCGCCTGTCCGTCGGTTTCTACACAAACTAGTCCCTCAGTTTTGAAGCTATCGGGATAAAACGTTCCCAAAAAGTCTTCTTTCTATTGCAGGTAGAATATTTGTCGGAACCAGCCGGATCGGAAAACTATATCTTATAGCTCCCATAGGAACTATCAAGGAAATAATTAAAAATTCATTAAAAAAAGAATTTCGAATTAAATTTTATCAAAATCGGACGGCTATGTCATATAGCTGCCATATGAACGATCGGAAAATTAGTCGGAAAAAATAAAATAAAAATTATATCTTTGGTGTTTTTTAACATAACTTTATAAGCTTGAAAAAAACATATTTTAATTAGTTCTGAATTCCGAATTAAATTTTATCAAAATCGGACGACTATATCATATAGCTGTCTTAGGAACGATCGGAAAATTGGTGGGAAAATAATATGAAGCAAATTATAGCTTTGCGGCTTTTTGTCATATTATCTTATAATTTAATAAAAATCGGACTACTCTTAAATATAGATGTCAAAAAAATAATCTGAAAAAAGAATGAAATAATTTTTTTTTAATATCACAGATGTTAGCAACAATCCTTAAAAATGTCACATGGTTTTACCAAAGTTGCAAGGCTCGCCGAAGTTAACTCCCTTTCTTGTTTTGTTTTTTTTTTGTTCAACCACTAAGTTAGCCACTAATAGCGAAAAAGTAAAAAAATAATTTGCTTACCTCGAATATAAAAAAATTATATAACACTTTATAAAACTTTAAATCAATGTTTACTTAATGTGTTGCACCTTAAAAAAATAATAGAAGGATACGTTTTTAGCAAAATCCCTGGCTTAAAACGTTTATAGACCTAAACACCCATTATTTAAGTTATTTTAAGTTATTAAATAATGCAGTCTTCGGTAAAACCCTCGAAACGGGTCCACAGAATACTAATATTAATGAAAGAAGTCGTAAAAAATTATGTGCTAGAGCGTTATGTGAGTCGTTAAATAACTCCACAAAAATCCCAGCAGCAGATAGCCAGCCACTCGCCAGGTACGCGGCGAATTCGTGTAGTAACGGCGCGGCGAAGAGCGGTTGGAGAACGAGAGAGTTTGGAGATCAAGGATAAAGAACGTGAGAGTTCGGAGAGCAAAAGAGTTTTCTGATTAAGGAGAGAGAAAGAGAGAGTGGAGACCTGGCGGGCAGAGCGAAGGTGCCATGTGGAATAGGGAGTAACGGAAGGCCGCCGGACCTTGGACTCTGCCGTGAACTTTGGATCAAGAGAGAAGGTGCAACATCTCGGAAGCGGAGCGGCATACAAACATGCCACATGCATCACGGGAACCAGCGGGACGGCAGCATTAGGCGGGACGTTGGTGGGAAGCTGCAGATGAAGGGTCAAACAGAAGCCATGGACTTTGTACCGGTGTGGAGAGTTTCGGCGGGCCGTGTTCAAAAGGGAAATAACGGTTGCCGGTGGCCCTATAAAAACCAGCAGGGCGCTGGCAACGGGATCAGTCGATCGGATGAGTCGATCAGCAGCAGTCGATCAGAGTCAAACCATCAAGAGTCAATATCAAGTAAGCGAGTCCGTAGAAACGGCATGGACTGTAAGCGAAAGGGTAGGCTAGGGTGGAACACTCGTTTACACTAGGCGTAGAAGCCCGAGGCAGCTTCCTGACGTTTCGCCTTGACTGTCCGCGCGATCTGAGTATAAGCCCCAGTGGGAGCATCCGGGACAGAGCGAGGAACAGGCGGTCGCGTGTCAAGAGGAGTGATCCTGAAGAGCGCTTCAGTCTGTTCACCCTAGTCTGAGAACGGTGACGCTTCCCTAAGCCCGCACGGCTGACCCCAAAGCGAGTCTGAGTCGTAACCAAGCAGTAGCCCCAGGGAGCAGGGAGCTACAGGTCTAGAACACCGAGTCAACGAGGCGAGAGGACATCGAGACAACCAGGATCGTCGGAGACACCAGGAGCCACAAGTGGCGATATCAAGTACAAGCGAATTACCAAGCCGGCTGTAGTTATACCAACAATAAACCCACTACGAACCCGTGAGTTCTGTGCTTTTCACTGAACTACTAGATCCCATTTATATAAATTTAGTGGGACGAACACACACACAAGAATAAAAAATGTGCACGATAAACCCATGTATCTTGGGTTTACAGTATTAGAGTTATCAAAGTGGAACATGCATAATTTCCATTATCAGTATACGAAATCAAAATTTCAAGATAATTTATGTTCTTTTCATTGAAAAACGAATGTATGGCAGTATGAAAAGTTTTTACATCTAAAACCATAAACACTCATAAAATGAAAAAAAATAAATAATCATCAATTATTATACATGATGATACAAAGAGAAAAGTTGAAGCTGATAATTTTTCTACGGTGCCTTACCATGATAAGCTTTTAATAAACAGGGATCTCTTATCAAATGTTTAATAATTAAAAGCTTCACTTGTTTTGGGGAGACAGGTAGATAAAAAAGAAAAGCACGAGTTCAAGACTGAACACCAAAAAACTTTTCTCAACTGTTTAAAAAAAGAAATAGAAAATGTAAAAAATGATTTACTTTACAAGTTTCTTGAACTTGAAGTGTTTTATAAAAAAATAACGCTGACGCCAAAAAACAGTGTAATAATAATCCCGCTCCGCCAATGAAGAAGATAGGTTCATAGTTTTAATTGTTCTCATTCTTTATATAATTTTATCATTCAAATTTATAGTTTGTTTCGGAGCAGCCGTTGTTGCCGCTCTGAGCTCGAAGGAGGTTCTTCTTGAGCCCCAATTTGCATAGGAGCTAAAAAGGTCTAAGTCATGTAGCGGCGCTGCCAACAGCGGCAGCGGAGAGACGGCCTGTGTATTCTTCAGTATATAGCTATGCTCACTTAGTGTGGAGCGCGGAGGTATATGTACATACATGAGGTCCGCTCGTGTTGCTATTATGCTGACTCTTGCACTTTCAGCGTGCGGGCCAAGGCACAGCGGGCGGTTCGTATTTCGGGCACTTAGCTTGATGACCGAGACTCTGAATTGTATAAACACTGCGACAAAGTGTTACAGTGCGTGCCCCTTTTAGTACTCTTGGTCCAGTGGGTGGATAAGATTAAACTATAAAAAATATTTATTCGATTAGTAAGTTTGATAAAATGTGTTAAACAATATAGAAGTTTTTTAAATATATAAACGTTTTGAACTCGTATGTATAAACGTACTGAATAATATGAAAGTACAGTAAATATGTAATTGTGTTAAACAATATCAAAGTTAAGTAAATATATAAATGTTTTGAACAATATAAATGAAAATTTCAAATTTATTTAAATGTATATAAATATTCTTATTAACAGTTTGGCCAGCTGAAAGGAATTCATAGTGCACCACACCATGAAAATCATAAAAAATATGTCATCATAACCTTGGTTTTTGGACGACTTTGAAGTGCTCTTTACGGTCTGCCCTCGCCTTTAAAACGATATTCGCTTGATTAGTCTGTTGTTTCAGGGTCGTAAGCATAAATCCAAGTCTCACCGCTCCAAGTCATCAACACGTTCCCGGCCCTCTTTAAAGTCTTTGTACCACTTATAAATATTTTTTTGGGATATGGTAGAATAGCCAAAGGCCTTCCCCAACATCATCTACGTTTCCGCAGCCGAAATTTCATTCCGCAAACAAAATTTGATGGCACTTTTCTGCTTAATTAAATCAGACATTGTAAAAATCGACAAATGCACTTTTGATCGTTTGGTTAACACAAGCGTAAATATAGTACTGATTCTGACATTGACATGAAATTACCTCCAGATGTCATTAACAGTCCTGCCAAATAAAGCAAAATAGAAACAGTCCGCCATCTTAAGTCCGCGAATTTAAAATTTAAAATTCACCTTAGTTTTAGCCCACAGTTGTATTCATTAATCATAACCTCTTTAATAATGTTTGTGTACTTGTATCCTCTAGTTCCTTTGATTCTCTTATTTGGATTAATATCTATTCTATGTGCACTGGTCCCAGTAATGACTTCCTTATAATTTGTCAAGTTTCTGTCACCAACTTATGTGGGCTAATTATGAATAATAAGAGAATATTGTCCTGGATTCAATTCCCACGTGCTCCCACTTGATAATCGAACTCCATTATTACTTAAATGAAGTTGACTATTTTCCAAATTTAAGGAATAAGGGGTTGATTAACTTTTTCTAGGTCCATAAGCATTATCCAGCACTTTTTTTTCGATAGATTGCTAATATTAAAATCGTGGCCTGTATGAATCAGCATCTGCTTCTATTTCCAGGGATGTTACTAGCGGAGTTTCCGGTTCTGAAACGTGTATCTGTGAAAAAACTTTATCTGAGATATAAGCATCATCATTATAAATTTGTTATACTTTATTTCGCATACGATTATCATCTTAATCATAATCATGACCACCAATATAATCATCGTCATCATAGCTTAATTGTTGTTTTTTTATCTTTTTTATTGGGGTTTTATTTGTAAATGTATATATTAATTGATTTTAACATATTAAAGCTAGTATATAATACTTAAATTAATATTCAACAAGAAAGTTAACTTCGGTAAGCCGCAGTTTGTATACCCTTGCAGTTATAACAACATAAAATTTTTAAGGATTCTTGCTGACTTCAGTGATAATAAAAAAAAATTATTTCATTATTTTTTTAGACCATTTTTTTGACATCTATATGTTAGAGTAGTCCGATTTTTTTTTAATTGAATTCGAAATTCTTAAAAATATAAAAATTATATTCCCAATATTATAAGATAATATGTCAAAAAGCCAAAAAGCTGTAATTTGTTTCATATTAATTTCATACCAATTTTCCGATTGTTCCTATACCAGCTATAATATATAGTTGTCCTATCCGGCTGGTTTGCACTTATATACTACCTGCAATAGAAAGAAGACTTTTGGGAAAGTTTCAGCCCGATAGCATTAAAACTGAGAGACCAAATTGCATAGAAACGGACGGACAGACGGACCGACAGACGGACGGACAGACGGACATGGCTAGATCGACTCGTCTAGTGACGTTGATCAAGAATATATACACTTTATGGGGTCGGAAACGTCTCCTTCACTGCGTTGCAAACTACTGACTGAAATCATTAAACCCTCTGCAAGTATATATATTCTTGATCAGCGTCACAAGACGAATCGATCTAATAAAATACAAAAATTATATGTTTGGTGTTTTTAACATATAAGCTCTTACGCTTGAAAATAACATTTTTTAAAAAGTTGAATTTTGAATTAAATTTTATCAAAATCGGACGAATATATCATATAGCTGTCATAGGAATGATCGGAAAATGGGTGGGAAAATAATATGAAACAAATTGTAGGTTCGGTGTTTTTTGACATATTTTCCTATATTATTGGGAATATAATTTTTTATATTTTTAAGAATATATATAATTATATATTTAAAATTTAAAATCTGTAAAAATCGGACAACTCGAACATATAGCAGTCAAGAAACGGTCAGAGAAATAATTAAATATATATTTTTTTTATATCACTGAAGCCAGCAACAATCCTTAAAAATGTCACATAGCGTTCCCATCGTTGATTATTTTTTATAACTGCAATGGTATACAAACTTCGGCTTGCCAAAACTAATTTATTTTCTTGTGTTGACTGAAAACGAATATTTTTATCTTTACATTTCCACTTAAAAAAAAAGATTTTTGTGATTGTGAGTGCGTGTTTGTGTATGTGTGAGAGTTTTATTAAATATATTAAATGATTGGATACAAATGCTACAAATTGATTTTATATGCTATTACAAAGTGATAAGTAGATTGTGAATAGGCAATATCGTAAACCTTGCACACTTCGTCCAACTGATCTATTCCGTGATCTACACCCTCTAATCGCTCTGCACGCTTGGTTCCGGGCCCACAATAGTTATATCCGGAAATATGATACTCAATTGGAAGAGAATCAATAAGATCACTTCCGCGTTAGCGATGTAAGTAATGACTGGTGTGATTATAAAAACGTTTCCCCATTGTATATTGTCTTTATTCATTGAAGATTTATCACTGAACAAACATATTTACATATATTAGGATGCGATTAATAAAACTGCTTGAACCATCCAACTGCGGGAAAACTAATCTTATGATCAGTCTAATTGAGAGTCCAAATGTTTTGAGATTTAAAAATTATACGTCTTTTCAAAGAGTCTATACAAACCGAAATATGATTACTTGGAACAGCCTATAAAACCGATTAAGGATAGCACTGTTTTAAGCACCCACCGAAGCTTAAAATAATTCAATAATGATTTTCGATGTCGTGGCTTGTAAGAATCAGGATAAGATTCGGTCCTATTTCTGTATGGAACGTCACAAAAATATTGATTCTTTTTATTTATGTCAAACATATGCACGGATATGTAATGTAATTATTATGTTGAAGCAGGATAATTTAAATATGCGACACATACATGGAACATTCAACACTGACACGATTTATGAGATGTTCAGGCCGAACTCCCCGCACCGCTTCCCTTTTACTTCGCTTGCCTAGTGCACCGCTCTCTCACACTCGCGCTCTGAAGTCTTCACTTCGCATAGGAGCACAAGACTCTGCATAGTCCTAGGCAGTTTTCTACTTGATGCGAATAAAACCGCTGTTGCTCTCCCGACTCCCGCCGTCAGCACCGAGGACCAGCGCAGTAGCCCATTCCCGCCGCCGCCGTTTCCAGCCGCCTCTCCCCAACAAATAGAACCTTCCGATCAACAGTTGATTGGTATATTTTTGGTATTTTTCCCTTCACCTGAATTTAAATAAAAAAGAAAAGCTCCCAGAACTCCAGAAATAAAATAAATAAATAGCATCTTCCTCCTACTCTTTCTATCTTAACATCCGAAGAAATACGCGCGTTAAGGGACCACATCTGAATCTGGGTCAGCTATCCGTGAATTTCAACACACAAACTTCCTAAACTCACGCTATCCTTGTGGGAACAGTTCGGCTTTCAGATTCGAGTCAATCTCTGCCTACGACATCCGCCCCTTCCGCAGCGCCTCGAGGAATAAATTCTTACGTGACAAGGGGAACTCCCAAGCCTTTGTAATAAGGAAAACCATCCGGTCTGCACATGTTCACGATTTCTCCAAATAACGGTCAACGAGCGGTCGTCATATATAAAAAGAAAGCAGCTGTGTCTGAACTGCTTCGCTCGAGAGCATCACCTGTGTGATTGCGAAAGCACTCATAGTTGCTTTACATTCCGCGGCCGCCAACACCCCTTACTACATAGAGGCAACTCCTAACACACAAAAAAATATTAATTATATCCAAAGTGATGGTCTTCTGACAACAGACTTATTCGAGATTCCTCTCGGCGTACGTTGGAAAGCGACGTCCGACTAGTTCTTCTTCGTCCTGCCTGATCTGGCAACCAAAATTTCCCCCACGAAACGCCAAGTCCTTTCTCAAATTGTCAAGCTGTTCGTTCCGGCAGACTGGCTTTGGCTTCAAGATCTAGGTTGAGACAATAAACTTCCTATGGAGCTGTGCCAGAGGTGGAACAGCTTTCTCCAGAGCTATTCGGTCCTAGATCAGTTCTGAATATCAAGATGGGTTTCCTTTCGTCCAGAGTTCTGCGTAGAGCATCACGGATTAGAGATGGGCATCACGGGTAGAGATGGGCCATAAGACGATGATGCACTTGCTCGCGGCGATGACGCAATACTCAAAACGGTGTCCCTTCCGAAGTTGTAATTATGTGGCGCTTTCCTTTTGTCCGAGATAGCCGAATCTATACTTTCAACATGCCGAGGCTGACTTACAAAAACTCCAGTGTTCGACCGATTCCACGATCGTGCTGGAATGGTTAGCCAAACCAGCGTGTCAATGGTCAACATTCATTGCCAAAAGGGTGACGAAGATCACCGAGTCAACAGAGACAGCTAATTGGTCACACGTTCAATCCGAACATAACGCAGCTGATTCGGCTGGTCGAGGAGTTCCCCTTCAAAGGCTAGTGGATAACCCGCTTTGGTGGTATGGACCACTAGGCTGCAACGGCCACGCGATCATTGGTTCACCGAAAGATAAAGCCTTGCGGGTCCTTGCATATGTCGTAAGCAATAACCGCTGTCCGGGGTCCGGTCAGGGGCCCAGGACATTGCCGCCGCGGAACAGCTTATGACCATTTGTACTCAGCAGGTATTTTTTTGAAGAATGTCAAAAGCGTCCTGTGCCTGTGACAATTTCAATTTTCTCCCTGAACCCCTTTCTAGACCAGAAACGAACGGCCTCCGACAGTTTGCGGTATGATGAGCGACATCCTATTATCTTACCGTACGAATGTTCACTCCCGCGGCTTCTGGTAAAATTCACACATCTCATCCGCCATGTAATGGGCGGTAATCAGCTACTGGTGCGCCTCACCCGGTCCAGATACTGGGTTCCAGGAATTAAGAACTTGGTGAAGGCTGTAGTTAACTCTCGCAAGGTCTGCGTTTCCACAAGAAGAGATTGGAAGTGCAAATGATGAGAAGTTTTCCGAAAGAGCGAGTGTCTTTTTTCCGTCCATTCACGAATGGATGGACTACGACGGCCCGCTTGAAATACAAAATGATACTGGAAGATCTTGTCTTATAACAAAAGGGTACGTGTAGATTTTTGTCTCTTTTTCTACAAAGGCCATCCATTTAGAGCCTACATCCCATCTGTCGATCGCTTTCGCTCGTGCTGTTTCCAGAAGAGGTTGTCCTCGTCAAGTTTAGTCCGATTTTTGTCGGCGCTGGGACCCTTCTCTCTAGAGATTTTTACAAGCCGTAAAAGATTCTATGACTGATGCGTATAGTCATTAGCAGCTCAACTGGAATTCATTCTTCCTGGGGCACCCCATATGGGAGGCCCTTGGAAAGCTGGTGCCAAGAGCTTCAAGACCTTGTTTTATAAGTTCACCGCTAAGTCGCCGAAAGTACAAGTTTGAAGAGCTTTCCACCCTTCTAACGAAAATCAAAGCTTGTCTGATTTCCAGACCGCTATCTCCCATGACCGAGGATCCAACTGATATCTTAGCGTTGACACCAGGGCACTTTCTTGTTGGCGGGCCTCTTCTATCCAAAGTGGAACCCGAAGTGAAGGGAGAATCCAAGTCCTTAGTAAACCGGTGGCACCACTTAAAGTCTCTTCATCAACAATTCCGCATTCGTTGGAAGGATGAGTACCTTAAGGAGCTCCACAGACGCAATTAGTGGCAAGTTATTACCGAACATCTGCGCGTCGGCGACATGGTCGTCATAAGGGTTGAAAATTTGCCCTCAAATTAGTGGCGACTCGGAAGAGCAGACTCCGTTTTTTCCGGAAACCGATGACAAGGTCCGCGTAGTCGAAACTCGTACGGCATGCAGCATTGTCAAACGTCCGGTGACCAAGGTGGTTCTTCTTCCAGGAGCCGCAGAAAAGCAGCTGCAGGCAGTGCTGATCAACAAGTACTGCGCAAACTGTCTCGCACATGAGCACTACACTGGGAGCTGTCGTAGCGGTGACCGGTGCAGAACTTTCGATGGGAACCACCACACACTGCTCCACATGCACGAGAGCGCTTCCAGGAAGAAGTCCAGCCCCCAGCCACACCCCGCTTCTGCGCAGCGTTGGCGCCGGCAAGATCCGCCCATTCGCAAAACGGTTACCCCTCCCCCTCGCTTAGCATCCTCGACACCAGCTCTGTCGTTCCCATTAAGCTGGTAGTCCCAGGGAGAAGACGTCCGACACCGCCGCACTCATCGATCCGTGCACACCGACGAGCTCAATCGATGCGTCCATGGCCCCCGCATTTCGTCTGCCGACAACCAACGTCGGAGGGGAGAGGATATGTACGGCGACGAGGTGGTCAAGATCGAGCCAAACGTGTGCATCCGCACTGCCATCCGTGCGCTCAGTGAGAGCGTGGTGATAAGGTTCAGAAAGCTACCGCTCAATCCCGAGCGCGAAAGTCTACCCGAAGGTGATCCAGCCGGGCTTCCACATGGACGACGAGGGACTTGCCTGGTGCACCACTTTCCCGCTCTTATTCCGTCTTCCCTCCGTGGAGTCTCCACTGCGCATTGGAGAGCGGGACTATGCTTGCGCTTAGGCAGTGCGATATCGTACTTGATGCGGATTAAACCTCGGTCGCTTTCCCGACTCCGCCTACATTTCAAAGTTGTTTGTGTTCTTTCTTTCGGTCACCGGGCAACTCGCGAAACGAGTGTTTCTCCCTCAGCGCCGCAGCATCCCGACCAAGACGCCACCAATTCCATCCGCCGCCGTTTTTAGCCGCCCCCTACAGACGTCACCACTACCAGCACGTCCAGCAGACCCCGCTACCGCCCGGCGTACATAAGACATTAACAAAAATTTGTCAAAAATGTTGGGAGAAAAAAAAATAGGTTTCAATTTATAAGCAAGGATAAGGTTGACA
The DNA here is from genome assembly GCF_025231255.1 of Drosophila biarmipes. Classification (NCBI taxonomy): domain Eukaryota; kingdom Metazoa; phylum Arthropoda; class Insecta; order Diptera; family Drosophilidae; genus Drosophila; species Drosophila biarmipes. The sequence continues at coordinate 1,799,497 of NW_026114533.1, forward strand.
AGGGACAATTTAATTAATTAATTTTTTTTTTAGTTTTATATAAGTTTGGCGGAATCAATGCCACCCAGTTGAACAATAGGTTTCAAAATGGTTATAGTTCCGTTATAGACAATGTTTATTGCCACCAATTGAATTAAACGAGGAGTATGAGTGTGCGCTAATTGAATTTAACATGTACAACTCCATTCCCAACGTTGATGTAAACAACTATCCCTTTCATATTGGTGATAAAGTTAATAATATTCCTACAGTCTTCTATGAACTCAATGATATTTCTCAATTTATTAACAACAATTTAAAAGATTATAATCTGGAAAATACAGTGAAAATAGAAAACAATAATAACACACTTCAAGTGGAAATATTTAGCAATTAAGAAAATGTATACTTTGATAAGAAGAGATCAATAGGTCAATAGTTTGGTTTCAACCAAAGAGTTTTAGGTGCAAAGCAATAAGACTTACCCGATAATGCTGTCAACATTTTCAAAAATAATTCGATTCGTTTGGAATGTAATGTTAACAGTGGCTATTACGTTGATAATACACACACACCACACAATCTCATCTAATTACCTATTAACTGCAGAGAAATAATGACTCTCAGTATATATAGTTGATCAGAACGGAAATTTGTGAATTTGCGGGGTAAAAAAAACATGTAATTTCGCATACATATTCGCACAATACAATCAATAATAATTTTGTTTAATTCCTAACCAGTCACGTTGAAAATGGGTTTTAAATAGGTAAGTATAGTGCGTTTCAGTCTAGTCAGAACACGTAAAGAACAAAAAAGTTTAAGAAACTCAGACGTAACGAACAGAAATGCGTTGAACGAAATACATACATGGTGGGAAGTTGGTGCGAGACAAAACTGGGAGTTCGGCAGCGGTATGTTGACGCGGTGGCGCGAGCGGTAGAGCAGTCTGCTACCCGCCGACGGACGGTAGTACATGCTGCACTGCAGGAACTCCTCGGGATCCTCCTGTGGCGACGCCTCCATGGACTTCTCAATGGCCCGCGAGTAGTCCTCGATCTCCTCGTCGTCCAGATGCGGTGCTCCATTGGCGAACGAGGCGAAGCGCATGGGATTGCGCAGGTTGCTGATCACGGTCCACTGCTTGCACTCCGGGCTGTTGTCGAATTTCCTTAGTTCCGCCAGGGACTTCGAGGTCTCCAGGGCCGTCTGCTGTTGGTACTCCTCCTGGGTGGGCAGTCGTCGCTTGGGCGGAAAGCGGCGGCGGTACATCATCTTGGCATAGCGCACCCACGAGGGGGAGAAATAGTGGGCCACAAAGGCCACCACCATGAGGAAGATCAATGCGCTAGTGTGCCAGCTGCTGAAGTAGACCAGGACGCCGCCCATCGCCTGCAGCACCCACATGATGATGTTCTGGGAGCGCGGATTCTTGGGCGGGCTAATGCGGTAGCAAATCAGGAACGAGATCAGACCGGTGACCACCAGGTACCACACCACATGGTCGCGGTAGGTGAGCAGGATCAGTCGCAGGTTGTCCGCCAGCTGCTTGAGCACATAGAAGCCAATGGTCCAGCCGCCGATCAGGACGTACATCATGGGACGGCGTGGAAAGATGACCACCAGCAGGGAGGCGCAGATGCCGATGACGACGCCGGCCAGGTTGTAGAACACACTGTTCTTGGCCAGCCGCCGTGCGCTCCAAAAGGCCAGCAGGCCGAGTGAGAACTGGACGAAGCGCCACAGGTCCAACTGAACGGTGTTCAGGATGACGCTGTACGGCTGCCTGAAGGAGATGCCGATGCACTGCTGCTCGAAGGGCGAGAGCTGGATGCGCTGGCGCTTCTGCGAGAACATGGTGATGCTGAACAGCGAGCGCTGCTCGTTGTAGTGCTCCAGCACCTCCGCCGGCGACTTGCCGCCATACTGGGCATAGTCCTCGCTGCCGATGGCCAGGACGAACTCCACCGTCTCCAAGAGATTGAGCGTTCTCCGTCACATTTATGGTGGTGCCGGGCGTCAGGAAAGCGGTGTCCGTGTCCAGGGGAGCCGGAGGCCCCGCCAAGCTCATCGCGGCCATGGCCAGCAGACAGAGTGCCGCCCACTGCCTTTTCACTGCTTCTTGTGTTTGTTGTATTAATTCGCCCTGAAGCGCCGGCGATAACGAATGATAGAATGATAATTTACAACAAAAGCATCGGTATACTTCATGAACCGCGCAATAGCAGTTGTATAACTAAAGGAAAAGGATTAGACCGAGAGGGGCTTACATTAAGGAACAAATTCGTTGAAGACCGTTCTCATATGAAAGTATTTCGAAAAAGGAATATCACACATATTCCTTATATCATCAAACATTTAAACCAAACGATGAAATACGTATATGTATTCAAAATCAGGACTTTTATGTACTCCCTGACGAAAGGTATCTTAATTTTCAAGGAGTTGTTAGGAGAGTAGCAGCCGATGGGACAAGCACCACTGAAAATGTTGATGTTACTCTTCGCAATAATTGTATGGCAAATTTAATTGATGAAATAAGATGTGAGATAAATGGTTACGAAACCGATAGAAACCGGCTTGTCGGCTTGACACTCACTTAAAATATTTCTATCGGTAAATCGTCAGGAAAGTCGTAAACTTTTAAATGCTGAGTACATCCACTGATTTTACTACAAAGTCAAATTTCAATTTCTCGCTACCCTTAAAAAATTTATTGCGCTTTGCTGATGATTAAAGATTACCTCCTTATGCACGATCGTTTAGTTGAGTAAAGTCCTTTAAGCGGGTTAGTTCAAAGAATTGTCTAACAAGATAAAACCGCATAAAATGGAGAAAGGTATAGTTGCAATTGATGTACAAGGATTTTTTGATAGCAACGAAAAGTTAATTCTAAAGGAAATTGGAATTGTATTTAACAAAGAAACTAATTTTACCAAGAATTTCGTTACATAATTTTTATTTGATTTCACCCGTCTTAATTACAAGTTACGGGAAACAATAAACAACTTTAACCAAACAAAAAAATATATTAAAGGAAAGGAGGTTTCATAAAAGGGATATGAAAAGAAACTTTTTCTATAAATCTTTTTCAGATCACCGTACATAAGAGATAAAAAAAAATTGGGCCTACCACCATTGAGCACCGTAAATGTAAAACTATTCCCTTTTTGCTCAATACATTTTAAAAACGGTATTTTTGCTCTAAATGAGATACACTGTATTTTAAATTTTGTTAATGGTACTATGGTCTAACTCTTATACATATACAATGGATAACAGACAAAGTAGAATAATAAACCGAATCAATAATTTTACATCCGATCACACCATATTCTCGGTTTTCCTCCACTCGTTTGATCCCGTCAACCTTCTCTGACACCCGTTACACAACTCCTCCCCCCTTTGATCTCTTGGACCCTCGTATTTTCTAAATCTTAGTAACCCCAGTAACTCCTCCCCGTTTGATCAACCTCTTAACTAGGATCCCTCCCATCGTTTTAACCCATTTTCTAAATCAATATACGGAAACCTGTTAACTTATCACTCAAATTAACGATCACTTCCCTCTTTTTAACCCATTTTCTAAATCTGAGTAACGGTCACCCGTCACAACCCAGTAACTTCTACCACGTTCGATCCCGTGATTCTACTTGTCAACTACTTAATCAGAATCCTTTTAATCGTTTTAACTCATTTTATTAATCAACTTATCACCCTATTTAACGATCACTTCCCTCGTTTAAGCCCGTTTTCTGAATTTAAGTAACGGCCACCTGTCACACACCAGTAACTCCTTCCACTTTCGACCCATTCTCTAAATCAATTAACGGACATCCGTCACACCCCAGTAACTCTTTCCCCGTTTGATCTCGTAAACCTAAATACGATCCCTTCCCTCGATTTAACCTATTTTATTTACTAAATCTTAGTAACGGACACCTGACAACTTATCACCCTAATTAGCGATCACTCGTCACGCACCCAATAACTTTAATTACCCTTAACCTGTCACCTTGACCTAATTTATATTTATGGCCTCCCTCTTCCCCTTTTTATCCCATTAATAAGATTCAGAAATTGTATTTATACACTACTCTTTCCTATGATTTAGTTATCCGATTTGAATAAAAATTGCTAAGCATATACTACACCAATACTACACCAAGAAAATCTTAAAAAAAAAAAAAATCGTACAAAATTTGTATTTATAACCGATTGTTTCAATAGCAGCTACGTACGATATGGGCCATTTTGTATAATATATATTTATAATGTTTCTTTTTAATTTCAGGAAATGTTTTGTTACAATAAAAAAACTAAGGCCGCGGATCCGTACCAGTCGAACCACTACGCATTGTCCCTAAGTCAATTTTGCCATTTGTGTTGAACCATCTTTCTCTTTCCAAACAAGGATCTATCAGGAAAATATTGATGTTTCGTCAAGGCTCATCTTATTTGCAGAATTAATAAAAACAAGAAATGAAGTCAACTTCCTCAAGCCGAAGATTATATACCCTTGCAGTTATAAGCAATAATTAACATTAGTCACACCATTTTCAATTTTTAAGAATTGTTTCTAGCTTACGTGATATTAATAAAAACCATTATTTCTCTGATCGTTTCTTTAACAGCTTTATGTTAGAGTCGTATGATTTTTATTAAAATTATTTCGAAAGTCTTAAAAATACAAAATATGATATTCCCAATATTATAAGATAAAATGCCAAAAAACTCCGAAGCTATAATTTGTTTTTTATTATTTTCCAACCAATTTTGCGATCGTTCCTATGCCAGCTATATGATATAGTCGTGCGATTTTGATAAAATTTAATTCGAAATTCAAAATCAAATAAAAAATGTTGTTTCCAAGCGTAGGAGGTTATAAGTTAAAAAACACCGAAGATATAATTTTTCAATATTATTTTACCACTAATTTTCCGATTGTTCCTATGGAAGCTATATGATATAGTCGTCCAATTTTGATAAAATTTAATTCAAAATTCGGAACTAATTTAAAAATGTTATATCCAAGCTTAGAAAGGTATATGTTAAAAAATACGAAAGACATAATTTTTTTTAATTTTTTCCCCGATAGTTCCTATGGGAGCTGTAAGATGTAGTTGTCCAATCCGGCTGGTTGCGACTTGTATACTACCTGCAATAGAAAGAAGACTTTTGGGAAAGTTTTAGCCCGGTAGCTTTAAAACTGAGAGACTAGTTTGCTTAGAAACGGACGGACAGACGGACGGACAGATGGACAGACGGACGGACAGACGGACATGGCTAGATCGACTCGTCTTATATACTTTATGGGGTCGGAAGCGTCTCCTTCACTGCGTTGCAAACTACTGACTGAAATCATTATACCCTCTGCAAGGGAATAAAAAGGTTAGCTAAAGCTTAAAGTTGGGATGAAGCATACAGATTCTAGGGCCCCATATACCATTTACAACGAAATACATATTGAACTGTTTTTACCCTACTAAGGCAAGCTTAGTTAGAAATAAGATTTCACACAATGCAATATTTCTTTAAGGCTTTGCATATAACAAAAAATGGTAAGAGCAAATTTAATAGCCAAATACAGATTCTGTAGCTGCTATGTTCAACAAATCTTTTTAATAAATATTTAATATTTATTACTCTTCTAAAATGTTAATTGTTAATTGTTAAATGTAAATATCTGTTTTCTCATTGTACTTATATAGTCTTACGTATTGTCAGCATACGTGATGATGATAGTACCCATGCAATATCCCAGTACCCAGCCCCACTTAAATATATATTCCTGTGAACGGATACAGCCTGCTCGGTCTTTCGGCGTGCAGCCCAATCATTATTTATTTATGTATTAGTGTAAGCTTTGACACCATTAAGTGTCTAACGCTTTTTGATTTTTTGGTAGGTCATTTGGATTATATCAATTCTCTACATGAATTCAGTTTAAGGAAGAGAAGGGTATCGGAAAATATGCACGTCAGAGTCTTACGCCTTACGCTAATTCATTTTTAAAAACGAGTTTTCAAATGTCATTTATAAATTATCTAAGTCGTCGATTGATGAGCTTATAATCACGCTACTGGCAGGCATATAAAAGGACTGTGCTGACAACACATGATTTGAAAAACTAAAGTTTGAGTGCATTCACAATGGACCTGCGAAGAATCTTTCCGGCCTTGTTTACAAAATCGGAAGAATCTCCAGCTCGCTCGCGGGATGCAACCATTTACCTATTGCGCTGCATTTTCCTGATGGGTATACGCAAACCACCTGCAAAGTTCTTTGTGGCCTACGTTCTATGGTCTTTTACCCTGAACTTCTGTTCTACAATTTACCAGCCAATTGGATTTCTCACGGGCTACATCAGCCATCTGTCTGAGTTCTCGCCGGGAGAGTTTCTTACTTCGCTCCAAGTGGCTTTTAACGCATGGTCCTGCTCCACCAAGGTGTTGATTGTCTGGGCACTAGTCCAACGCTTTGACGACGCCAATGCCATACTCGACGAGCTGGACAAACGTCTCACACTGCCCAGGGAGCGGCTTCAGATTCACCGCGCTGTATCGCTTAGCAACCGGATTTTTTTTTTTTTCATGGCAGTGTACATGGTTTATGCCACAAATACTTTTATTTCTGCTATTTCAATTGGACGGCCCCCTTACCAAAATTATTATCCGTTCCTGGACTGGCGATCCAGCACACTGCACCTCGCCCTGCAGGCCGGCCTGGAGTACTTCGCTATGGCTGGTGCCTGTTTTCAAGATGTCTGTGTAGATTGCTACCCAGTAAACTTCGTGCTTGTACTTCGCGCACATATTTATATCTTTTCGGAGCGTCTCCGGCGTCTTGGCACAGATCCTGCGGAAACCACGGAGCAGAGATTCGAGCGGCTAGTGGAGTGCATACACGACCACAAGGTCATACTACGGTGAGTGATTGTAAACTTTTTATACCCGTTACTTGTAGAGTAAAACGGTTTACTAGATTCATCGAAAAGTATATAACAGATAGAAAAAAGCTTTTCCGATCGCATAAAGTATATAAATTCCTGATCAGGATCACTAGACGAGCCTATCTAGCCATGTCTGTCTTTTCGTCCGTTTGAACGCTGAGATCTCGTAAGCTATAAGAGCTAGAGCATTAGGGACTTGTCCGGGTGCTACGCACACTTTATAGCACACAATTCGCGAAAAAATGTGCCACCTAGAGTTTTTATGCTGAAAAAAAGTTGACTTAAATGATTAAGTTCCGATGCCATCGTTTACCCACTATAACGACCACAAACAACCGTAACGGTAAATCCCTCTGCCGCCCATATATCGAAATCACGGGTAGATGGCGCTTTACGATCTTGCTATGCTGAATATCTTTATCTACCTATTTGCTGTCTTTAGGTGGGTAACTGGTATCTTATAGTCGATACACTGGACTAACTGGATTTGTTGGATGCACCTAGTCAATAAACTTGGAAAATTCGCTGTTCTATTTCCACAATCAATTCTTATTCTTGCTTTTGTCTAGGGTTAGAAGAACTTTATTGAGGGCAAAAAAGTGATGTTGGTTGTGCAATCAACTCGAATTCTTAATGTCAATATAAGAAACATTAGTTCTACCACTTTTTTAGTAATACTAGCAAGTTTGGCTAGAAAACATCAATAAAAATCGAAGTTCTGAAGACTGATATCAGGCTTGTGCAATTTGTTATACCATCGCTTAAAAAATATCGGCAAACGTTTTTTATTCCGATTTTCAAAAGTTTTTGTTTCTGATGTCTCATAGGCGGCTTTATCGATAAAACAATATTTCTACCACTTTTTAAAAAAATAGATTGTTTGGCAAGAAAATAGCTATAGCTACATTTTGTATAACCGTAAACTACTAAAGGTACAGGTTTGAGCTTGTCGTTATACCCCTTGAGGAACCCCAACGACATTGTGTGCGGCTATCTGGCAGCGTACTCCGCCTACAGGGTCGGCTGTGCTCAGGGAAATGGGAGAGGAGAGGGAAAGGGAGAGTTTTACTACCTAGAATCCCGATCCGTCACATTAAATTAAATAGTAGACAGAGTTAAGACTATTGACTAAGTAAACCAAAGCCCAAAGAATCTAATTTTATAATAATTGTGAGGAATTGCAGATGCCATTTAATCCTTCAAAGACCACCCAGCCTTGCATAGGCTCGCATTGCGTATGTGGCCAATGCCATTATTAACACACAGTTATTTCAGGTGTCCCAAAAAAAATTACTTCATTTTATACTTCATTCTCATTTGCCCATGGCAAATTAACCATTTAATGGGTAAAAATGATTTTCATTCAAAAATTTACGTTACCACTTAAGTTTTATCAAAAAAATAAGGTCATATTAACAAAATAAATTATTCTTTAATTATATTACTTGGCTCAGATTGATATTAACATACAGTCGGCTATGCCGTACTTACAACATGGATACTTCAAATTTGTTTCCAGCGCAAATTTGGACGGTGCGTGTAAACGAGGATGTGTATGATGTATGCTCATTGAACTACAAAATGTTATTAATTAACAGTCAACCTAAGACCTAATATATATACTGTACCCGTTTAATTGCTTATTGCTTATAAAATATAAATATATTTTAAATACTACAAAGACGATGCAACAGTCAGATCGACTGCCAAATCGGGTGGTGAATCCTTATCTGAGTGGAGGCAGATTCAACAGCTAAACCAAGAATCCGGGATTGGACGTAATGTTGGCTAACCAACAGTCCGGAGTTAGGTTACTCACCACTGGTCAAGAGAATCTCGCGAAAAACAGGTGTATCGATTTTTGAACTGCAAACATAATAACTAAATGCAAGGCTGGGTTTACTTTTATTAACCTTAAGTTTTCCTTACGTCTTAAAACGGTTGGAAAGCTTGGTACGGAACTTCAATTTATCCGGCTGCAAGCGACTAGGCTGTGAATATTCTTGAATATTCTGATGCTCTGGAAAACTGTATGTGGCTCGCTTCGAGAAATGGGCCGGCTCTACGTGTTGGCAACCAGAGTGGGCCCAAACGAGCAACACGCGATTTCTTCAAATAGCGCTGCGCACTCCTAATAACGTTACCCCATTAGTACCTATAAGTTTTTTTGAGGGATCTAAAATTTTCTATTGCTGTCGTCGAAATTCCAGACATCCAAACTTTGGGCATTTGGAATTATCTTTGTGGTGGTTCTCTTGATGGTCTTATTGGGCGGGTATTGAGCCCGATATATATATATAACATGGACTTAGCACTCACTTTGCATAATTCGATCAGAATTAAAACGAGGGTGCTTTCGCCGAAAAATCAGAAATAAGAGAACAAAAAACGCAAATGGTGGGCGCAAGCTTTCTGACAAGCAGTTTAAGAAAATAGTAAATTATCGTTTGATATTTTCTAGAATGTGACGTTGCCAAAAGGTTGCGAAACCAGTAGCGGTATTTTATATTTAGCAAAAATATAAGAATCTTTCCCTGTAATGAGTTCAATCAGTTCACTACACATTGGGATTTATTTGGTTGATTATAATATGGGTAATTTATTAGTGCATTCGGTTAGGGGCTCATGAATGTCCCCGCTTGACCTAAGAATTAGTTTGCTTGGCTTAAAATTCACATAGCTGCGCGAGCAGCGCCTCGGCCAGCTCTTATTTATCTAAATATGTATATTAAAGTTTGTGTGCCGCAGCAGAGCAGCGGTGAATGCTTATGCTTAAGTGTATATAAGCGGCGCAAGCAGCGGCCGCGCATGAGGGAGAGGGTGTAATGCTCACATGGTAACCGAATGATCGGATATTCATAACATTGTTGTGTGGGTCGAATTACACCGCACTTGAAGTGCTGGGAATATTGGGACATAAACAAATGCCAAAATGTTGCAGTGATATAAGTGGTACAGTGTGTACCCGATATGTGAGCATACTACATCTCCCTCCCTTTGAAATATAAGGTAATCTATGGAGCTTTTTTGTTAATTATTATGTTGTATGTGTAATATATATATAATTCAATTCTTGCACCATAAGTTTAAGTAAAATAAAAAAAAAACTTTATTTTATTTCTTATTCTTAAACTAGTTACAATTTTTATTTGAAGAACACCGACTTGCTATTGACAAATCTCAAACTAAACTCGCTCCCTAACTTCTACTTTATTTACGATCATACATCGGTATTGAGCTTTAGAGGCTTTCGTTGCTATTGAGTGACTCTCTAACTTTGGACTTTAGACTCCAGACTTGGGTCCTGAATTCTGAGTATCCTGAATTGTGGGAACGTGCCGATAGTCTGAACAGCGGCTCGTTCTAATTGTTTACTCTACAAGCTAAGGTTTTTGTTTCATGGTAATTTTCCTGTGGCTTGTTTATAGCTTGGTAATTTTCCATTGGCTTGTTTACAATTAAATTTGGATCCTTATTTCTTAGAGGGTGACTTGATTATTATTTCTTAAAGGGTGTCTCGAGGATGACTGTGTGTATGTGTGGGTGTGTAGACATGTGCATAGGAGTATGTTGAACTATGGATATGTCACTATATATAGGTTTATAAAAATTAGAAATTTATTAAAGTAGTAAATATTAGAAAAGTTAGTAAAATCAAATCTTGAAAAATTTATGCGACTATTTATTATTATTTATTATTATATATTCTTTTTCGTATTTGTGTTCTTATAGGTTTTGTTTTTAAATATTCGAATGCGTTTTGGCATTTAGCTGTCCATTCAAAAGGAACATTCTTTTTACATAACCTTGTTATAGTCGCCGAAATTTTGTATGAATCGTCTGTAGTAATCGTAGAATGCTAAAAAACGTCTTGCGCATCGTGCAATGTCACCTAGAAATGTCACCTCATGCATAAAGAATGAAAATTTTTGTGGATGTAACTTTAAGTTAAGTTAAGTTTTTAAGCATATATTTTTCGGAGCAACCTATAACTATTAAGTCATCCATATAAAGGAATGCTTGTAAAGGTTTAAGTCCAGAAAATAGAAAAGTCATCATTATCTGAACTGAATTTGGCGCTATTTTTAAACCAAAAGATAATCGCGTAAAGCGATACGAGCCATTGTTGAAAAGGAAGTTATATCTCTTGAGCTTATTTAAAGTTCTTTTTTTTGTAAGATCCTGACATTAAATCAAGTATTTTGCTCGACCTAGTGATCTAAAATATCATCAATTCTAGGGAGTGGGTTCATACGGGTTCATCATCTTTTAATCTCATTTTCTGTTTGTAGAAATTATTCGTGCTAATTGGTTATGTTTCTAATCCGAATATATCATTATATTTTTTACATAAGTTTGAGAGTTGTAATCTAAATTGCGGGGGAAAATTTTTTGAAAATTGGGATAATACAGACTTTTCTCTATTTCTTTGTTTCCTTCGACTACTTTGTAGTTCAAAAGTGATTCATATGCTAATATATTCGCACTGACCACTTTATATTCGTCTGTTGTATTTAGTAGTCTTATGAAAGCATTCTGTGTTGTAGCTTGGTACATGCTATATAAATTCCATGTTCAGTTTCTTGAGTTGTCCTCTTTAAAATTTAATTTTATTTTTCTAATGACTTGTGATCTTGCTGGCGAAAAATTGAGTTATTGCCAGAACTGTATTTTTACGTGCAAGGTCACTACTTTGCATACTTCATCATTGTTTATGACTCCGTATACGTTGGGCTTTGAAGCTTTTTCTATAGATTGCCTAGGCAAGTCTATTTCTTTTTCTCCTGCGCAGGATTTCTGTCTACTTTGGTATCTTGTAGTGACTTTATTTATATTTCTGGTTATATTTTGTAGTTCTTTGATGGTTATTCTTGATAACGCATCGGCTACGTAATTGTCTTTCCCCTTCAAATACTCAACCGTGAAGTTGTATTCTTCTAATTCTAGCCTCATACGTGTCAGTTTGGAACTTGGGTTAGTCATTGAGAACAAGTATGTTAAAGGTCTGTGATCTGTTTTGATGGTGAAATGTTGGCCATAAATGTCGAAAATGTAATATTGCCCAGTTCCTGTTCGGTAGTTCACTTATTACTTTCTCCCATGGTAAAGGCTCTTGATGCATATGCAATGGGAAGTTCGCTCCACACGCTTGCTTACTTGCATCAGTAATTATACAAAATTCTTTACTGAAATCGGGATATTATAGCAAGGTAGGTACCATAAGTCGTGTATTTAAATATTCGAATGCGTTTTGGCATTCAGCTGTCCATTCAAAAGAAACATTGTTTTTACATAATCGTGTTATGTGCCGAGAATTGTCGGTGAAAATTTTTATGAATCGTCTTTAGTAATTGCAGAATGCTACAAAACGTCTTGCGCTGTCTGCATCGTGTGGGGCAGGGTAATTCAGTAAGACGTCATATTTCTTGTCATCTGGAAGTATTCCATTATCTGTGCATTTATGACCAAGAAAAGTCACCTCATGCATAAAAAACGAACATTTTTCTGGATGTAACTTTAGGTTGTATTCCCTGCATTTCTCAAAAACATCTGTTAAGTTTTTAAGCATATTTTTCTCGGAACAACCCATAACTATTAAGTCATCCATATAAAGGAGAATGCAATAGTCATCTTTCTCTGAAATGAATTTGGCGCTATTTTTAAACCAAAAGGTAATCGCGTAAAGTGATACGAGCCATTGCTCGTTGAGAACGAAGTTATATCTCTTTTTCAAGTTCTATTTGGTCATCATTAAATCAAGACATGAAAAGTATTTTGCTCGACCTATGATCTAAAATATCATTAATTCTAGGGAGTGAAAATTTATCGGACAGTAGTTTTTTATTAATCTGACGATAGTCAACTACTAATCGCCACTTCTTTTCTTCGGAACATGGAGCTGATTTTGTAGGGACAAGTAATAATGGGCTATTGTATTCAGATACAGAGGGCTCGACAATCCCGTCGGTGATTAATTTTCCGACTTGCTTTTGAATTTCGTTCGCCTGACATGTGGTCTTCTAAAGTTTTTTATGTATACGGGTTCATCATCTTTTAATCTCAGTTTTGGTCTGTAAAAATTATTCGTGCTAATTGGTTCTGTTTTTAAGCGAATATGTCATTATATTTTGTACATAAGCTTGAGAGTTGTGATTTAAATTGTTGGGGGAAATTTTTTGACAATTGGGATAATACAGACTTTCCTCTAGTTTCTTTGTTTCTTTCGACTACTTCGTAGATCAAAAGTGATTCGCATGCTAAATTATTCGCACTGACCACTTTATCTTCGTCTGTTGTATTCAGTAGTCTTATGAAAGCATTTCGTGTTGTAGCTATGGTAATTGCTATATAAATTCCATGCTCAATTTCTTGATTTCGAATTAATACACTGTCCTCTTTTGAATTTAATTTTATTTTTCTAATGACTTGTGAATAGAGTTATTGCAAGAACTGTATGCTATTGGAACATAAATTGGAAATTTTTAATTTCTTAGTCTTATTATAAGCCAATCTTCAGATGGCTGAAAGTCTAGTTGACAGTTGTATTTTTTAATGAAATCAATTCCTAAAATGCCATCACAAGGGACAGCTAAGTGTAAGTCTACGATATGAAAATGGTAGTCTGTATTTCAATAGATGTTAAGCCTTTGGATTTAGTAATTTCTTGGCTTATTCCATTATCTATCTATTATCTATTATGTTATTATTATTATCTATTATGTTATGTTTAATAATAAGTTGTATGTTTTGAAATATATCGGAATTTTCTTTTACTATAGAGATTTCGGCAACTTTGTGTACCAAAAATATAAGTTCTTTTCCGGTAGCCACATGAGTCAATAAGACCAATATATATTGGCTGAGATTAATAGTAATAACTGTTACTTTCTCTACTGTTGAGTATTTAAAGGGGTTCGGGAGTTTCCCAAAGTGTCATTGGCTACTCTACATTGTTTGTATCATTGTTATTTTAGCCTCTGTTCGAGTTGCCACGGCACCTTGAGTTCCCTCTGTAGTTGCCGCGAGCATTGTTATGGTTTGTATTGTTTTAGTACCTTTAATTGTTAATACGACCACGGAAATTACCTCTCTAACTTGCGCGTCCGCAGTTTTCGCCGCGCTGTGTATAGTTATTGTAGTATAAGACCGAGTTTGGTTTTCCAGTTGTTTCTGTGCAACTGTTTACGAACTTACGAATTTTGAAACGGCGTCATTCAATGTGTTGAAATTGCCAGCTTGCATGATAAGTTTTACCTTATCAATCGTGCAGTTTTTAGTCATTGCTTTTACTACGTGCTGTGTGGAATAACTTCTTGCTAGATCTAGTCTTAAGCCGTCTGTTATGTACGCACTTTCTAAAGCCTTCGTCATCTGCTCAATCTCAGATGTGTATTGATTGGCAGTTTCATTGCGTTGCTGTAGATTCATCAGCTTTAATGTCAATACTTTTACAGTCTCGCCTTTGAACTTACTTTTTAATTCGGCATTTACTTCACCTACCATTATTTTGTTTTCAATCAGATTTCTGGCTCTACCCTTTAGCTTTATTTTTATTATAGAGACAGCTAGGTTTTCGTGTTCGCCTTTTATGGACTGTATTAAATGTAATGCATCAATGAAACTGGTTAAGTTTTCTGCTTTACCATCGAAAACAGGTATAAGCTTTGATGCAGTGTTAATGAAATCAATATTTGTTTTTGCTTCATTTTGAAGTTGTTGTTCTCAGTTATGCTTGCGCTTGAGTCTGAGTCTGTTTGAGTCTACGTTTGATAACGAAACGGCTGGGATAGTAAGATTATTTAAATCTTCTTCCTGTATGTTCGCGTTGAACTCTTCTGTTTCTGTCTAATCGACGCCAGTTGGCTCTTCCAATGTTAATTCTTCATCGGTTTCAACTGTTATTGCGGTATAAAGAGTGGTCGGTAATCATTACTCTGACATATGGGCAACACTTTCTGTATCCGAGGCAGTTTGCTGAAAATTTACATCCATTCTATTCTGTGCACTGTCAGTTTCCCTTTGTCTTTTAACAGGTGCATTAGGAAAATTATTTGAAGTAGATGCCTGGAAATTTAAAGGGTTTTGTGCCCTGCCTTTATCTAGGTTTCTCTTAAACTCGTGATAATTACCTTGATTCCTAGTGGGAATTTGATTTTTATTTTATGAATTTTGAGGGTTTGATGAATTATTTGAATTAATGTTATCCCTTGAATTGCTATTATTATACCTTTGATAATTTTGAGAATTAAACTTTTGATAATGATAATTTTGGTGTGAACTTCCCGAATACCTTCGATTATTATGACGTCTAGGTTTATAGTTATCGAATGGGTCTACATCCCAATGACCTAGAATCATTGCTGCTTCGTTTAGGTTGGCAAGAGTTGTAATATCTTGTTGGATAAACAATTATACAATCTGTCAGGAAGTTTTCTCTCGATACAATCCTTAATAGTTTTATTTAATGAGCTTGTATAAAGTAATCTTTCTGTTGGGTCTGACTCTAATTCTAATTTATTATGTACTTTTGAAGATCTAAACTTAAGTTCATTTACGAACTTACTAATGCTTCCTTGGTATGAGGTGTCCCGGATGTGCTGGATGATGTCTTTATAAAGCCTGTGGTCCTTGAAGGCCTTGATTAGAGCTGCTTTTGTAGTTACCCAAGCGTTGGATTTTTCTTCCTCGATGACTGCTTGCGCTGAGTCGACAATGGTCCTTTCGATGGCTCCATATATGATGTGAGTTTGTCTGGCATCTTGAGTAGGGTATAGTTGTAGGAGATACTCAACCCTGGCGATATACCGGCTTAGCTCTGCTGGATTTCCATCAAAGTATGGAATTTCCTTTATTTGTCCGATCAATTGATTCAGATGAATCTCGGACAGCTGGGGTAGCGCTGATGGATTAACCATTTTGTCCTTTTTGTTTTTAATATAGGCACTTTTAATTTTTAGATTAAGTGCGTATTGACCGATTTGGATTTTTTGACTTTTATTTTATTTTTGTTTTCAATAAAGGCACTTATAATTTTTTAAATTAAGCGCGTATTGACCGATTTGGATTTTATTCAAATTCTCAGTGCGATTGATCTACACATTCTGCGGATCTCTTTTTATTGCCCTTGTTTGTTCACGGAATTTACGCTGATCAGGATAAACTAGTCGTATAGTATTATCCTTCTTTTTGATCAGTACCGGTGACTTTTTAAAGGATTTTTTGAGATCCTACCGACTGCGCCAAATAAATTCTAGCACCATAAGTTTAAGTTAAAAAAAAAACTTTATTTAATTTCTTATTCTTAAACTGGTTACAATTTTTATTTGAAGAACACCGACTTGCTATTGACAAATCTCAAACTGAACTCGCTCCCTAACTCCTACTTCATTTACGATCATACCTCGGTTTTTGAGCTTTAGAGCTTTTGGCTTTTGTTGCTATTGAGTGACTCTCTAACTTTGGACTTTAGACTCCAGACTTGGGTCCTGAATTCTGAGTATCCTGAATTGTGGGAACGTGCCGATAGTCTGAACAGCGGCTCGTTCTAATTGTTTACTCTACAAGCTAAGGTTTTTGTTTCATGGTAATTTTCCTGTGGCTTGTTTATAGCTTGGTAATTTTCCATTGGCTTGTTTACAATTAAATTTGGATCCTTATTTCTTAGAGGGTGACTTGATTATTATTTCTTAAAGGGTGTCTCGAGGATGACTGTGTGTATGTGTGGGTGTGTAGACATGTGCATAGGAGTATGTTGAACTATGGATATGTCACTATATATAGGTTTATAAAAATTAGAAATTTATTAAAGTAGTAAATATTAGAAAAGTTAGTAAAATCAAATCTTGAAAAATTTATGCGACTATTTATTATTATTTATTATTATATATTCTTTTTCGAATTTGTGTTCTTATAGGTTTTGTTTTTAAATATTCGAATGCGTTTTGGCATTTAGCTGTCCATTCAAAAGGAACATTCTTTTTACATAACCTTGTTATAGTCGCCGAAATTTTGTATGAATCGTCTGTAGTAATCGTAGAATGCTAAAAAACGTCTTGCGCATCGTGCAATGTCACCTAGAAATGTCACCTCATGCATAAAGAATGAAAATTTTTGTGGATGTAACTTTAAGTTAAGTTAAGTTTTTAAGCATATATTTTTCGGAGCAACCTATAACTATTAAGTCATCCATATAAAGGAATGCTTGTAAAGGTTTAAGTCCAGAAAATAGAAAAGTCATCATTATCTGAACTGAATTTGGCGCTATTTTTAAACCAAAAGATAATCGCGTAAAGCGATACGAGCCATTGTTGAAAAGGAAGTTATATCTCTTGAGCTTATTTAAAGTTCTTTTTTTGTAAGATCCTGACATTAAATCAAGTATTTTGCTCGACCTAGTGATCTAAAATATCATCAATTCTAGGGAGTGGGTTCATACGGGTTCATCATCTTTTAATCTCATTTTCTGTTTGTAGAAATTATTCGTGCTAATTGGTTATGTTTCTAATCCGAATATATCATTATATTTTTTACATAAGTTTGAGAGTTGTAATCTAAATTGCGGGGGAAAATTTTTTGAAAATTGGGATAATACAGACTTTTCTCTATTTCTTTGTTTCCTTCGACTACTTTGTAGTTCAAAAGTGATTCATATGCTAATATATTCGCACTGACCACTTTATATTCGTCTGTTGTATTTAGTAGTCTTATGAAAGCATTCTGTGTTGTAGCTTGGTACATGCTATATAAATTCCATGTTCAGTTTCTTGAGTTGTCCTCTTTAAAATTTAATTTTATTTTTCTAATGACTTGTGATCTTGCTGGCGAAAAAAAGCTTTTTCTATAGATTGCCTAGGCAAGTCTATTTCTTTTTCTCCAGCGCAGGATTTCTGTCTACTTTGGTATCTTGTAGTGACTTTATTTATATTTCTGGTTATATTTTGTAGTTCTTTGATGGTTATTCTTGATAACGCATCGGCTACGTAATTGTCTTTCCCCTTCAAATACTCAACCGTGAAGTTGTATTCTTCTAATTCTAGCCTCATACGTGTCAGTTTGGAACTTGGGTTAGTCATTGAGAACAAGTATGTTAAAGGTCTGTGATCTGTTTTGATGGTGAAATGTTGGCCATAAATGTCGAAAATGTAATATTGCCCAGTTCCTGTTCGGTAGTTCACTTATTACTTTCTCCCATGGTAAAGGCTCTTGATGCATATGCAATGGGAAGTTCGCTCCACACGCTTGCTTACTTGCATCAGTAATTATACAAAATTCTTTACTGAAATCGGGATATTATAGCAAGGTAGGTACCATAAGTCTTGTATTTAAATATTCGAATGCGTTTTGGCATTCAGCTGTCCATTCAAAAGAAACATTGTTTTTACATAATCGTGTTATGTGCCGAGAATTGTCGGTGAAAATTTTTATGAATCGTCTTTAGTAATTGCAGAATGCTACAAAACGTCTTGCGCTGTCTGCATCGTGTGGGGCAGGGTAATTCAGTAAGACGTCATATTTCTTGTCATCTGGAAGTATTCCATTATCTGTGCATTTATGACCAAGAAAAGTCACCTCATGCATAAAAAACGAACATTTTTCTGGATGTAACTTTAGGTTGTATTCCCTGCATTTCTCAAAAACATCTGTTAAGTTTTTAAGCATATTTTTCTCGGAACAACCCATAACTATTAAGTCATCCATATAAAGGAGAATGCAATAGTCATCTTTCTCTGAAATGAATTTGGCGCTATTTTTAAACCAAAAGGTAATCGCGTAAAGTGATACGAGCTCGTTGAGAACGAAGTTATATCTCTTTTTCAAGTTCTATTTGGTCATCATTAAATCAAGACATGAAAAGTATTTTGCTCGACCTATGATCTAAAATATCATTAATTCTAGGGAGTGAAAATTTATCGGACAGTAGTTTTTTTATTAATCTGACGATAGTCAACTACTAATCGCCACTTCTTTTCTTCGGAACATGGAGCTGATTTTGTAGGGACAAGTAATAATGGGCTATTGTATTCAGATACAGAGGGCTCGACAATCCCGTCGGTGATTAATTTTCCGACTTGCTTTTGAATTTCGTTCGCCTGACATGTGGTCTTCTAAAGTTTTTTATGTATACGGGTTCATCATCTTTTAATCTCAGTTTTGGTCTGTAAAAATTATTCGTGCTAATTGGTTCTGTTTTTAAGCGAATATGTCATTATATTTTGTACATAAGCTTGAGAGTTGTGATTTAAATTGTTGGGGGAAATTTTTTGACAATTGGGATAATACAGACTTTCCTCTAGTTTCTTTGTTTCCTTCGACTACTTCGTAGTTCAAAAGTGATTCGCATGCTAAATTATTCGCACTGACCACTTTATCTTCGTCTGTTGTATTCAGTAGTCTTATGAAAGCATTTTGTGTTGTAGCTATGGTAATTGCTATATAAATTCCATGCTCAATTTCTTGATTTCGAATTAATACACTGTCCTCTTTTGAATTTAATTTTATTTTTCTAATGACTTGTGAATAGAGTTATTGCAAGAACTGTATGCTATTGGAACATAAATTGGAAATTTTTAATTTCTTAGTCTTATTATAAGCCAATCTTCAGATGGCTGAAAGTCTAGTTGACAGTTGTATTTTTTAATGAAATCAATTCCTAAAATGCCATCACAAGAGACAGCTAAGTGTAAGTCTACGATATGAAAATGGTAGTCTGTATTTCAATAGATGTTAAGCCTTTGGATTTAGTAATTTCTTGGCTTATTCCATTATCTATCTATTATCTATTATGTTATTATTATTATCTATTATGTTATGTTTAATAATAAGTTGTATGTTTTGAAATATATCCGAATTTTCTTTTACTATAGAGATTTCGGCAACTTTGTGTACCAAAAATATAAGTTCTTTTCCGGTAGCCACATGAGTCAATAAGACCAATATATATTGGCTGAGATTAATAGTAATAACTGTTACTTTCTCTACTGTTGAGTATTTAAAGGGGTTCGGGAGTTTCCCAAAGTGTCATTGGCTACTCTACATTGTTTGTATCATTGTTATTTTAGCCTCTGTTCGAGTTGCCACGGCACCTTGAGTTCCCTCTGTAGTTGCCGCGAGCATTGTTATGGTTTGTATTGTTTTAGTACCTTTAATTGTTAATACGACCACGGAAATTACCTCTCTAACTTGCGCGTCCGCAGTTTTCGCCGCGCTGTGTATAGTTATTGTAGTACAAGACCGAGTTTGGTTTTCCAGTTGTTTCTGTGCAACTGTTTACGAACTTACGAATTTTGAAACGGCGTCATTCAATGTGTTGAAATTGCCAGCTTGCATGATAAGTTTTACCTTATCAATCGTGCAGTTTTTAGTCATTGCTTTTACTACGTGCTGTGTGGAATAACTTCTTGCTAGTTCTAGTCTTAAACCGTCTGTTATGTACGCACTTTCTAAAGCCTTCGTCATCTGCTCAATCTCAGATGTGTATTGATTGGCAGTTTTATTGCGTTGCTGTAGATTCATCAGCTTTGACTTCTACAGTCTCGCCTTTGAAGTTACTTTTTAATTCGGCAATTACTTCACCTACCATTATTTTGTTTTTAATCAGATTTCTGGCTCTACCCTTTAGCTTTATTTTTATTATAGAGACAGCTAGGTTTTCGTGTTCGCCTTTTATTGACTGTATTAAATGTAATGCATCAATGAAACTGGTTAAGTTTTCTGCTTTACCATCGAAAACAGGTATAAGCTTTGATGCAGTGTTAATGAAATCAATATTTGTTTTTGCTTCATTTTGAAGTTGTTGTTCTCAGTTATGCTTGCGCTTGAGTCTGAGTCTGTTTGAGTCTACGTTTGATAACGAAACGGCTGGGATAGTAAGATTATTTAAATCTTCTTCCTGTATGTTCGCGTTGAACTCTTCTGTTTCTGTCTAATCGACGCCAGTTGGCTCTTCCAATGTTAATTCTTCATCGGTTTCAACTGTTATTGCGGTATAAAGAGTGGTCGGTAATCATTACTCTGACATATGGGCAACACTTTCTGTATCCGAGGCAGTTTGCTGAAAATTTACATCCATTCTATTCTGTGCACTGTCAGTTTCCCTTTGTCTTTTAACAGGTTCATTAGGAAAATTATTTGAAGTAGATGCCTGGAAATTTAAAGGGTTTTGTGCCCTGCCTTTATCTAGGTTTCTCTTAAACTCGTGATAATTACCTTGGTTCCTAGTGGGAATTTGATTTTTATTTTGTGAATTTTGAGGGTTTGATGAATTATTTATATTAATGTTATCCCTTAAATTGTTATTATTATACCATGGATCATTTTGAGAATTAAACTTTTGATAATGATAATTTTGGTGTGAGCTTCCCGAATACCTTCTATTATTATGACCTCTAGGTCATAAATATCGAATGGGTCTGCATCCCAATGTCCTAGAATCATTGCTGCTTCGTTTAGGTTGGCAAGAGTTGTAATATCTTTTTGGATAAACAATTATACAATCTGTCAGGAAGTTTTCTCTCGATACAATCCTTAATAGTTTTATTTAATGAGCTTGTATAAAGTAATCTTTCTGTTGGGTCTGACTCTAATTCTAATTTATTATGTACTTTTGAAGATCTAAACTTAAGTTCATTTACGAACTTACTAATGCTTCCTTGGTATGAGGTGTCCCGGATGTGCTGGATGATGTCTTTATAAAGCCTGTGGTCCTTGAAGGCCTTGATTAGAGCTGCTTTTGTAGTTACCCAAGCGTTGGATTTTTCTTCCTCGATGACTGCTTGCGCTGAGTCGACAATGGTCCTTTCGATGGCTCCATATATGATGTGAGTTTGTCTGGCATCTTGAGTAGGGTATAGTTGTAGGAGATACTCAACCCTGGCGATATACCGGCTTAGCTCTGCTGGATTTCCATCAAAGTATGGAATTTCCTTTATTTGTCCGATCAATTGATTCAGATGAATCTCGGACAGCTGGGGTAGCGCTGATGGATTAACCATTTTGTCCTTTTTGTTTTTAATATAGGCACTTTTAATTTTTAGATTAAGTGCGTATTGACCGATTTGGATTTTTTGACTTTTATTTTATTTTTGTTTTCAATAAAGGCACTTATAATTTTTTAAATTAAGCGCGTATTGACCGATTTGGATTTTATTCAAATTCTCAGTGCGAATGATCTACACATTCTGCGGATCTCTTTTTATTGCCCTTGTTTGTTCACGGAATTTACGCTGATCAGGATAAACTAGTCGTATAGTATTATCCTTCTTTTTGATCAGTACCGGTGACTTTTTAAAGGATTTTTTGATATCCTACCGACTGCGCCAAATAAATTCTAGCACCATAAGTTTAAGTTAAAAAAAAAAAAACTTTATTTAATTTCTTATTCTTAAACTGGTTACAATTTTTATTTGAAGAACACCGACTTGCTATTGACAAATCTCAAGCTGAACTCGCTCCCTAACTTTGGACTTTAAACTCCAGACTTGGGTCCTGAATTCTGAGTATCCTGAATTGTGGGAACGTGCAGATAGTCTGAACAGCGGCTCGTTCTAATTGTTTAGTAATTTTCCTGTGGCTTGTTTATAGCTTGGTAATTTTCCATTGGCTTGTTTACAATTAAATTTGGATCCTTATTTCTTAGAGGGTGACTTGATTATTATTTCTTAAAGGGTGTCTCGAGGGTGACTGTGTGTATGTGTGGGTGTGTAGACATGTGCATAGGAGTACGTTGAACTATGGATATGCCACTATATGTATGTTTATAAAAATTAGAAAATATTAATATTTTTTTTTGTAGTTAAAGTAGTAAATATTAGAAAAGTTAGTAAAAATCGAAAAATTTATGCGACTATTTCTTATTATTTATTATTATATTTTTTTTTTCATATTTGTGTTCTTATATTCATTATAATAGTGAAAATATTACATTTTCTAGAAAACAAAATTTGATGAAATTTTTTTTACTCTTATGAATGGTCATTATGGCCACTAATTATTTAAAATTCTTTACTAAAATCGAGATATTGGAGCAAGGTAGGTTCCATAAGTTTTGTTTTTAAATATTCGAATGCGTTTTGGCATTTAGCTGTCCATTCAAAAGGAACATTCTTTTTACATAACCTTGTTATAGTCGGTGAAATTTTGTATGAATCGTCTGTAGTAATCGCAGAATGCTACAAAACGTCTTGCGCATCGTGCAATGTCACCTAGAAATGTCACCTCATGCATAAAGAATGAAAATTTTTGTGGATGTAACTTTAAGTTAAGTTAAGTTTTTAAGCATATATTTTTTGGAGCAACCTATAACTATTAAGTCATCCATATAAAGGAACGCTTGTAAAGGTTTAAGTCCAGAAAATAGAAAAGTCATCATTATCTGAACTGAATTTGGCGCTATTTTTAAACCAAAAGATAATCGCGTAAAGCGATACGAGCCATTGTTGAAAAGGAAGTTATATCTCTTGAGCTTATTTAAAGTTCTTTTTTTGTAAGATCCTGACATTAAATCAAGTATTTTGCTCGACCTAGTGATCTAAAATATCATCAATTCTAGGGAGTGGGTTCATACGGGTTCATCATCTTTTAATCTCATTTTCTGTTTGTAGAAATTATTCGTGCTAATTGGTTATGTTTCTAATCCGAATATATCATTATATTTTTTACATAAGTTTGAGAGTTGTAATCTAAATTGCGGGGGAAAATTTTTTGAAAATTGGGATAATACAGACTTTTCTCTATTTCTTTGTTTCCTTCGACTACTTTGTAGTTCAAAAGTGATTCATATGCTAATATATTCGCACTGATCACTTTATATTCGTCTGTTGTATTTAGTAGTCTTATGAAAGCATTCTGTGTTGTAGCTTGGTACATGCTATATAAATTCCATGTTCAGTTTCTTGAGTTGTCCTCTTTAAAATTTAATTTTATTTTTCTAATGACTTGTGATCTTGCTGGCGAAAAATTGAGTTATTGCCAGAACTGTATTTTTACGTGCAAGGTCACTACTTTGCATACTTCATCATTGTTTATGACTCCGTTTACGTTGGGCTTTGAAGCTTTTTCTATAGATTGCCTAGGCAAGTCTATTTCTTTTTCTCCTGCGCAGGATTTCTGTCTACTTTGGTATCTTGTAGTGACTTTATTTATATTTCTGGTTATATTTTGTAGTTCTTTGATGGTTATTCTTGATAACGCATCGGCTACGTAATTGTCTTTCCCCTTCAAATACTCAACCGTGAAGTTGTATTCTTCTAATTCTAGCCTCATACGTGTCAGTTTGGAACTTGGGTTAGTCATTGAGAACAAGTATGTTAAAGGTCTGTGATCTGTTTTGATGGTAAAATGTTGGCCATAAATGTATGGTCGAAAATGTAATATTGCCCAGTTCCTGTTCGGTAGTACACTTATTACTTTCTCCCTTGGTAAAGGCTCTTGATGCATATGCAACGGGAAGTTCGCTCCACACGCTTGCTTACTTGCATCAGTAATTATACAAAATTCTTTACTGAAATCGGGATATTATAGCAAGGTAGGTTCCATAAGTCTTGTATTTAAATATTCGAATGCGTTTTGGCATTCAGCTGTCCATTCAAAAGGAACATTGTTTTTACATAATCGTGTTATGTGCCGAGAATGTCGGTGAAAATTTTTATGAATCGTCTTTAGTAATTGCAGAATGCTACAAAACGTCTTGCGCTGTCTGCATCGTGTGGGGCAGGGTAATTCAGTAAGACGTCATATTTCTTGTCATCTGGAAGTATTCCATTATCTGTGCATTTATGACCAAGAAAAGTCACCTCATGCATAAAAAACGAACATTTTTCTGGATGTAATTTTAGGTTGTATTCCCTGCATTTCTCAAAAACATCTGTTAAGTTTTTAAGCATATGTTTCTCGGAACAACCCATAACTATTAAGTCATCCATATAAAGGAGAATGCAATAGTCATCTTTCTCTGAAATGAATTTGGCGCTATTTTTAAACCAAAAGGTAATCGCGTGAAGCGATACGAGCCATTGCTCGTTGAGAAGGAAGTTATATCTCTCGAACTTTTTCAAGTTCTATTTGGTCATCATTAAATCAAGACATGAAAAGTATTTTGCTCGACCTATGATCTAAAATATCATTAATTCTAGGGAGTGAAAATTTATCGGACAGTAGTTTTTTATTAATCTGACGATAGTCAACTACTAATCGCCACTTCTTTTCTTCGGAACATGGAGCTGATTTTGTAGGGACAAGTAATAATGGGCTATTGTATTCAGATACAGAGGGCTCGACAATCCCGTCGGTGATTAATTTTCCGACTTGCTTTTGAATTTCGTTCGCCTGACATGTGGTCTTCTAAAGTTTTTTATGTATACGGGTTCATCATCTTTTAATCTCAGTTTTGGTCTGTAAAAATTATTCGTGCTAATTGGTTCTGTTTTTAAGCGAATATGTCATTATATTTTGTACATAAGCTTGAGAGTTGTGATTTAAATTGTTGGGGGAAATTTTTTGACAATTGGGATAATACAGACTTTCCTCTAGTTTCTTTGTTTCTTTCGACTACTTCGTAGATCAAAAGTGATTCGCATGCTAAATTATTCGCACTGACCACTTTATCTTCGTCTGTTGTATTCAGTAGTCTTATGAAAGCATTTCGTGTTGTAGCTATGGTAATTGCTATATAAATTCCATGCTCAATTTCTTGATTTCGAATTAATACACTGTCCTCTTTTGAATTTAATTTTATTTTTCTAATGACTTGTGAATAGAGTTATTGCAAGAACTGTATGCTATTGGAACATAAATTGGAAATTTTTAATTTCTTAGTCTTATTATAAGCCAATCTTCAGATGGCTGAAAGTCTAGTTGACAGTTGTATTTTTTAATGAAATCAATTCCTAAAATGCCATCACAAGAGACAGCTAAGTGTAAGTCTACGATATGAAAATGGTAGTCTGTATTTCAATAGATGTTAAGCCTTTGGATTTAGTAATTTCTTGGCTTATTCCATTATCTATCTATTATCTATTATGTTATTATTATTATCTATTATGTTATGTTTAATAATAAGTTGTATGTTTTGAAATATATCGGAATTTTCTTTTACTATAGAGATTTCGGCAACTTTGTGTACCAAAAATATAAGTTCTTTTCCGGTAGCCACATGAGTCAATAAGACCAATATATATTGGCTGAGATTAATAGTAATAACTGTTACTTTCTCTACTGTTGAGTATTTAAAGGGGTTCGGGAGTTTCCCAAAGTGTCATTGGCTACTCTACATTGTTTGTATCATTGTTATTTTAGCCTCTGTTCGAGTTGCCACGGCACCTTGAGTTCCCTCTGTAGTTGCCGCGAGCATTGTTATGGTTTGTATTGTTTTAGTACCTTTAATTGTTAATACGACCACGGAAATTACCTCTCTAACTTGCGCGTCCGCAGTTTTCGCCGCGCTGTGTATAGTTATTGTAGTACAAGACCGAGTTTGGTTTTCCAGTTGTTTCTGTGCAACTGTTTACGAACTTACGAATTTTGAAACGGCGTCATTCAATGTGTTGAAATTGCCAGCTTGCATGATAAGTTTTACCTTATCAATCGTGCAGTTTTTAGTCATTGCTTTTACTACGTGCTGTGTGGAATAACTTCTTGCTAGTTCTAGTCTTAAACCGTCTGTTATGTACGCACTTTCTAAAGCCTTCGTCATCTGCTCAATCTCAGATGTGTATTGATTGGCAGTTTTATTGCGTTGCTGTAGATTCATCAGCTTTGACTTCTACAGTCTCGCCTTTGAAGTTACTTTTTAATTCGGCAATTACTTCACCTACCATTATTTTGTTTTTAATCAGATTTCTGGCTCTACCCTTTAGCTTTATTTTTATTATAGAGACAGCTAGGTTTTCGTGTTCGCCTTTTATTGACTGTATTAAATGTAATGCATCAATGAAACTGGTTAAGTTTTCTGCTTTACCATCGAAAACAGGTATAAGCTTTGATGCAGTGTTAATGAAATCAATATTTGTTTTTGCTTCATTTTGAAGTTGTTGTTCTCAGTTATGCTTGCGCTTGAGTCTGAGTCTGTTTGAGTCTACGTTTGATAACGAAACGGCTGGGATAGTAAGATTATTTAAATCTTCTTCCTGTATGTTCGCGTTGAACTCTTCTGTTTCTGTCTAATCGACGCCAGTTGGCTCTTCCAATGTTAATTCTTCATCGGTTTCAACTGTTATTGCGGTATAAAGAGTGGTCGGTAATCATTACTCTGACATATGGGCAACACTTTCTGTATCCGAGGCAGTTTGCTGAAAATTTACATCCATTCTATTCTGTGCACTGTCAGTTTCCCTTTGTCTTTTAACAGGTTCATTAGGAAAATTATTTGAAGTAGATGCCTGGAAATTTAAAGGGTTTTGTTCCCTGCCTTTATCTAGGTTTCTCTTAAACTCGTGATAATTACCTTGGTTCCTAGTGGGAATTTGATTTTTATTTTGTGAATTTTGAGGGTTTGATGAATTATTTATATTAATGTTATCCCTTAAATTGTTATTATTATACCATGGATCATTTTGAGAATTAAACTTTTGATAATGATAATTTTGGTGTGAGCTTCCCGAATACCTTCTATTATTATGACCTCTAGGTCATAAATATCGAATGAGTCTGCATCCCAATGACCTAGAATCATTGCTGCTTCGTTTAGGTTGGCAAGAGTTGTAATATCTTTTTGGATAAACAATTATACAATCTGTCAGGAAGTTTTCTCTCGATACAATCCTTAATAGTTTTATTTAATGAGCTTGTATAAAGTAATCTTTCTGTTGGGTCTGACTCTAATTCTAATTTATTATGTACTTTTGAAGATCTAAACTTAAGTTCATTTACGAACTTACTAATGCTTCCTTGGTATGAGGTGTCCCGGATGTGCTGGATGATGTCTTTATAAAGCCTGTGGTCCTTGAAGGCCTTGATTAGAGCTGCTTTTGTAGTTACCCAAGCGTTGGATTTTTCTTCCTCGATGACTGCTTGCGCTGAGTCGACAATGGTCCTTTCGATGGCTCCATATATGATGTGAGTTTGTCTGGCATCTTGAGTAGGGTATAGTTGTAGGAGATACTCAACCCTGGCGAGATGAATCTCGGACAGCTGGGGTAGCGCTGATGGATTAACCATTTTGTCCTTTTTGTTTTTAATATAGGCACTTTTAATTTTTAGATTAAGTGCGTATTGACCGATTTGGATTTTTGAACTTTTATTTTATTTTTGTTTTCAATAAAGGCACTTATAATTTTTTAAATTAGGCGCGTATTGACCGATTTGGATTTTATTCAAATTCTCAGTGCGAATGATCTACACATTCTGCGGATCTCTTTTTATTGCCCTTGTTTGTTCACGGAATTTACGCTGATCAGGATAAACTAGTCGTATAGTATTATCCTTCTTTTTGATCAGTACCGGTGACTTTTTAAAGGATTTTTTGATATCCTACCGACTGCGCCAAATAAATTCTAGCACCATAAGTTTAAGTTAAAAAAAAAAAAACTTTATTTAATTTCTTATTCTTAAACGGGTTACAATTTTTATTTGAAGAACACCGACTTGCTATTGACAAATCTCAAGCTGAACTCGCTCCCTAACTTTGGACTTTAAACTCCAGACTTGGGTCCTGAATTCTGAGTATCCTGAATTGTGGGAACGTGCAGATAGTCTGAACAGCGGCTCGTTCTAATTGTTTAGTAATTTTCCTGTGGCTTGTTTATAGCTTGGTAATTTTCCATTGGCTTGTTTACAATTAAATTTGGATCCTTATTTCTTAGAGGGTGACTTGATTATTATTTCTTAAAGGGTGTCTCGAGGGTGACTGTGTGTATGTGTGGGTGTGTAGACATGTGCATAGGAGTACGTTGAACTATGGATATGCCACTATATGTATGTTTATAAAAATTAGAAAATATTAATATTTTTTTTTGTAGTTAAAGTAGTAAATATTAGAAAAGTTAGTAAAAATCAAATCACGAAAAATGTATGCGACTATTTCTTATTATTTATTATTATATTTTTTTTTTCATATTTGTGTTCTTATATTCATTATAATAGTGAAAATATTACATTTTCTAGAAAACAAAATTTGATGAAATTTTTTTTACTCTTATGAATGGCCATTATGGCCACTAATTATTTAAAATTCTTTACTAAAATCGAGATATTGGAGCAAGGTAGGTTCCATAAGTTTTGTTTTTAAATATTCGAATGCGTTTTGGCATTTAGCTGTCCATTCAAAAGGAACATTCTTTTTACATAACCTTGTTATAGTCGGTGAAATTTTGTATGAATCGTCTGTAGTAATCGCAGAATGCTACAAAACGTCTTGCGCATCGTGCAATGTCACCTAGAAATGTCACCTCATGCATAAAGAATGAAAATTTTTGTGGATGTAACTTTAAGTTAAGTTAAGTTTTTAAGCATATATTTTTTGGAGCAACCTATAACTATTAAGTCATCCATATAAAGGAACGCTTGTAATGGTTTAAGTCCAGAAAATAGAAAAGTCATCATTATCTGAACTGAATTTGGCGCTATTTTTAAACCAAAAGATAATCGCGTAAAGCGATACGAGCCATTGTTGAAAAGGAAGTTATATCTCTTGAGCTTATTTAAAGTTCTTTTTTTGTAAGATCCTGACATTAAATCAAGTATTTTGCTCGACCTAGTGATCTAAAATATCATCAATTCTAGGCATCTCATTTTCTGTTTGTAGAAATTATTCGTGCTAATTGGTTATGTTTCTAATCCGAATATATCATTATATTTTTTACATAAGTTTGAGAGTTGTAATCTAAATTGCGGGGGAAAATTTTTTGAAAATTGGGATAATACAGACTTTTCTCTATTTCTTTGTTTCCTTCGACTACTTTGTAGTTCAAAAGTGATTCATATGCTAATATATTCGCACTGACCACTTTATATTCGTCTGTTGTATTTAGTAGTCTTATGAAAGCATTCTGTGTTGTAGCTTGGTACATGCTATATAAATTCCATGTTCAGTTTCTTGAGTTGTCCTCTTTAAAATTTAATTTTATTTTTCTAATGACTTGTGATCTTGCTGGCGAAAAATTGAGTTATTGCCAGAACTGTATTTTTACGTGCAAGGTCACTACTTTGCATACTTCATCATTGTTTATGACTCCGTTTACGTTGGGCTTTGAAGCTTTTTCTATAGATTGCCTAGGCAAGTCTATTTCTTTTTCTCCTGCGCAGGATTTCTGTCTACTTTGGTATCTTGTAGTGACTTTATTTATATTTCTGGTTATATTTTGTAGTTCTGTGATGGTTATTCTTGATAACGCATCGGCTACGTAATTGTCTTTCCCCTTCAAATACTCAACCGTGAAGTTGTATTCTTCTAATTCTAGCCTCATACGTGTCAGTTTGGAACTTGGGTTAGTCATTGAGAACAAGTATGTTAAAGGTCTGTGATCTGTTTTGATGGTAAAATGTTGGCCATAAATGTATGGTCGAAAATGTAATATTGCCCAGTTCCTGTTCGGTAGTACACTTATTACTTTCTCCCTTGGTAAAGGCTCTTGATGCATATGCAACGGGAAGTTCGCTCCACACGCTTGCTTACTTGCATCAGTAATTATACAAAATTCTTTACTGAAATCGGGATATTATAGCAAGGTAGGTTCCATAAGTCTTGTATTTAAATATTCGAATGCGTTTTGGCATTCAGCTGTCCATTCAAAAGGAACATTGTTTTTACATAATCGTGTTATGTGCCGAGAATAGTCGGTGAAAATTTTTATGAATCGTCTTTAGTAATTGCAGAATGCTACAAAACGTCTTGCGCTGTCTGCATCGTGTGGGGCAGGGTAATTCAGTAAGACGTCATATTTCTTGTCATCTGGAAGTATTCCATTATCTGTGCATTTATGACCAAGAAAAGTCACCTCATGCATAAAAAACGAACATTTTTCTGGATGTAATTTTAGGTTGTATTCCCTGCATTTCTCAAAAACATCTGTTAAGTTTTTAAGCATATGTTTCTCGGAACAACCCATAACTATTAAGTCATCCATATAAAGGAGAATGCAATAGTCATCTTTCTCTGAAATGAATTTGGCGCTATTTTTAAACCAAAAGGTAATCGCGTGAAGCGATACGAGCCATTGCTCGTTGAGAAGGAAGTTATATCTCTCGAACTTTTTCAAGTTCTATTTGGTCATCATTAAATCAAGACATGAAAAGTATTTTGCTCGACCTATGATCTAAAATATCATTAATTCTAGGGAGTGAAAATTTATCGGACAGTAGTTTTTTATTAATCTGACGATAGTCAACTACTAATCGCCACTTTTTTTCTTCGGAACATGGAGCTGATTTTGTAGGGACAAGTAATAATGGGCTATTGTATTCAGATACAGAGGGCTCGACAATCCCGTCGGTGATTAATTTTCCGACTTGCTTTTGAATTTCGTTCGCCTGACATGTGGTCTTCTAAAGTTTTTTATGTATACGGGTTCATCATCTTTTAATCTCAGTTTTGGTCTGTAAAAATTATTCGTGCTAATTGGTTCTGTTTTTAAGCGAATATGTCATTATATTTTGTACATAAGCTTGAGAGTTGTGATTTAAATTGTTGGGGGAAATTTTTTGACAATTGGGATAATACAGACTTTCCTCTAGTTTCTTTGTTTCCTTCGACTACTTCGTAGTTCAAAAGTGATTCGCATGCTAAATTATTCGCACTGACCACTTTATCTTCGTCTGTTGTATTCAGTAGTCTTATGAAAGCATTTCGTGTTGTAGCTATGGTAATTGCTATATAAATTCCATGCTCAATTTCTTGATTTCGAATTAATACACTGTCCTCTTTTGAATTTAATTTTATTTTTCTAATGACTTGTGAATAGAGTTATTGCAAGAACTGTATGCTATTGGAACATAAATTGGAAATTTTTAATTTCTTAGTCTTATTATAAGCCAATCTTCAGATGGCTGAAAGTCTAGTTGACAGTTGTATTTTTTAATGAAATCAATTCCTAAAATGCCATCACAAGGGACAGCTAAGTGTAAGTCTACGATATGAAAATGGTAGTCTGTATTTCAATAGATGTTAAGCCTTTGGATTTAGTAATTTCTTGGCTTATTCCATTATCTATCTATTATCTATTATGTTATTATTATTATCTATTATGTTATGTTTAATAATAAGTTGTATGTTTTGAAATATATCGGAATTTTCTTTTACTATAGAGATTTCGGCAACTTTGTGTACCAAAAATATAAGTTCTTTTCCGGTAGCCACATGAGTCAATAAGACCAATATATATTGGCTGAGATTAATAGTAATAACTGTTACTTTCTCTACTGTTGAGTATTTAAAGGGGTTCGGGAGTTTCCCAAAGTGTCATTGGCTACTCTACATTGTTTGTATCATTGTTATTTTAGCCTCTGTTCGAGTTGCCACGGCACCTTGAGTTCCCTCTGTAGTTGCCGCGAGCATTGTTATGGTTTGTATTGTTTTAGTACCTTTAATTGTTAATACGACCACGGAAATTACCTCTCTAACTTGCGCGTCCGCAGTTTTCGCCGCGCTGTGTATAGTTATTGTAGTATAAGACCGAGTTTGGTTTTCCAGTTGTTTCTGTGCAACTGTTTACGAACTTACGAATTTTGAAACGGCGTCATTCAATGTGTTGAAATTGCCAGCTTGCATGATAAGTTTTACCTTATCAATCGTGCAGTTTTTAATCATTGCTTTTACTACGTGCTGTGTGGAATAACTTCTTGCTAGTTCTAGTCTTAAACCGTCTGTTATGTACGCACTTTCTAAAGCCTTCGTCATCTGCTCAATCTCAGATGTGTATTGATTGGCAGTTTTATTGCGTTGCTGTAGATTCATCAGCTTTGACTTCTACAGTCTCGCCTTTGAAGTTACTTTTTAATTCGGCAATTACTTCACCTACCATTATTTTGTTTTCAATCAGATTTCTGACTCTACCCTTTAGCTTTATTTTTGGGGTAACGACATATCTCCGCGCGACATATCTCCGCTGAACAAAAAACGACATATCTCCGCGCAGAGATATGACGTTTTAACGCGACTTAACTCCGCGCGGAGATATGACGATTTGAAAACGACATTTCTTCGCCGATTTATTAGAGACTCATCTTACACTTGAATGAATAATGTATTATGTAAAATATATAATATATACGTACATATACATGCATATACGTTTGTTTTTAATATATGTATCTATATATATTTGAACATACGTATGAACATACACATGTATAATTATGTCAACAAAAATATATTTGTATACGCAGCAAAATAATATTCCACATTGAGGGTTTTCGACGCTGAAATTGAACAGCGAGACAGCGCCTTAACAGAAATCTGTTCAAATAAGCAGCGCGCTATAACCATTTGGCTAGTTTCCAAGCTGGATTACCGATATACGTTCTGATTTCGCCTCTTGTTGTTGCGTATAGCCCTTTTCCACTGCCACTCAGTTCTTTTACGTTCGAACCGACTTTTTTTCTTTTGTGTTTTTACGTTGGGCGAACGTAACATTCGATCTGAACGAAAAAAAACCGAGGTTTTTTGGTGTATTGGAAATATACTATATACGATACTATTATTGCTTAATCTGGTCACACCTGATGGCAGCACTGATGAGTATGTACCCACTCATATGTATGAGTGGGAACGCGCCAGAATTCAGAGTTCTTGGTGTCCCATTTTTTGCTAGTATGTTAAGTACACTTTTAAAAAATTTGGGAAATTATATATTATGTATACATATATATAAATATATTTTATTTGCAAAGCGAAGATCAGCGAGAATTTTTCGCATATGCCAATTCCGTTATTTCTATTATATTGAACAAATTTCTATAACACTAAATAAACATGCATTTTTTAGTGTCATAGAAATTTTTTTCAATGTATAATACTATAATATAAATAACGGAATTAGCGTGTGCGAAAAATTTTCGTTGATCTTCGCTTGCAAATGCAATCAATCGATTCCGGGCTTTCAATAAGTGTGCGTTGTCGGTTTTTTAAGAGCGAGTAAAATGGGTTTGGACAATATCAAATTTGAGTTTAAGGAAGGAAGCCGTGCAGGTTGCTCTCAATTATTATATACTCCAAGTGACCAACAAATTTACAAAAAAAAATAAACAATTAAATCGTTCAAAGGATTACAGAGCACGGGTTTATTTAAGTGCAGATAGGGCTCGCGTCTTTTCCAATCCTGAAAAAATTAAGCATATTCATGGACCACAAGGCCATGAAATGGAAAAAATCGAAGTGCTGTCGCAAATAAAATTGAAGTGTCAAACCAATTCCGACGATACCAAAAAAATATTTAATGATGTTCTCGCGAGGTAAGTACACATACATGCACGCATACATACAAGAATTAGTATACATATATATGGTACATATGTATATTTATTCAAAAACATGACGGTGTGTGTGTATGTATTGCTCAGAAATTGATATACATAATTGATTTTAATTTTTTTTTGTTTCGTTTTATAATAATTTAGAAAAACAAATGGAGAAGAGGAAATAGAAATAAGTTATGATACGGTGAAACGCATTCTACAGCGAAAAAGACAACCCTTTCTTCCAAAATCTCCAATTACTCCCGTGCGCGATGCTTTCAATGATAAAAATATCATGAACCGTTTTGGCATGACAAAAGGAAATTTTCCGTTTTTTTTAAGAAATTATATGCATGAAGTTAATTTGCCTATTGTGATTTGCGTCTGACAAGGTCATCACTTTGATGCAAGCCAATATTGAGGAGCAGCATATGCATTTTGTAATAGATGCTACATTTAAAGTTTGCCCTTTCGGGGACTTTAAGCAACTGCTTCTTATTTATGTTAAACACATGCAAAAGGTGATTATTTTATTGTTTGTTTAATTTTATTTATTCTTTGACATTATTGTATATTTCTTAGATAACACCGTTCCTATTTGTTTTGATGACTCGTAAAACAGAGCTCTGTTACCACCTATTTACATATGTTGACTCAAATATTTGCTGTCTTAATGGTGCATCATTTATATCGGATTATGAGAATGCGATGCGCAACGCTTTGAAAAATTGGCATCCAAATATTAATTTCTTTGCTTGCTGGTTCCATTTTACCCAAGCATGTAAAATAAATGCATTCAAAACTATTGGTTTTGAGAAAATGCTTTCGTGCAATAAACATGCGTATATGCTGTTTATGAAATTTCTATATTTACCTCTTTTACCGGAATGCAAGATTGTTGAAGCATTTTGTCTTCTTGAAGCTCAAGCCACAGCCTTAGATAAGAAGATGCTTTCGCCCTTTTTAAAATATTTTAAGAAGCAGTGGCTTAAGAAGGTAATTATTTCATCATTTTAAATGTATGCTCTTATTCATTCATCTTTTAATTTTAATAGGAAGGACTTAAAAATATATAGGTATACAAACGATCCACAAGAACCACGGGCTCAGTTGAAGCATACAATTTAAATCTGGGCAATAAAATTCGAGCAAAGGGACACTTTTTCAAATTTGTGGAATGTATCATTGATGCGAAGTATGAAAAATGTCGAGAATTCGCTCTTCTCTTTCAAAACGGTGGGATAGGTAATTCAACACAACCAAAACATATACCTGTAAGTATATACGAAATAAAATTAAAGCCATTAAAATATAATAAAAGTATAATTTCAGGATATGTTTCGCTAAATGACCGTTTTACAAAACAGGACTTGTTCGATAGTGTGCATATGGACTCCAATTTGTCGGGAATGTCATCTGAAATGAAGGCATTAACATCATCCCTTTCGTCGAGTGACTCAAAATCTAGTCAAATATCCGATTCATCTATATTTCAAATGAATCCCTGAAATGTATGTCTCATCGAACCGAAATCGGTTTTATTGCGCCAATGTAATTTTGTGAATATTTGTGCAGCATGTTGGGATCAAATTCTGGCTCATAATCAAGAACAGAACGATGATCCTAACGATCCTGACAGTGGTGAACCAAAATGTCCAACGTGTCAACAAGTTGTCAAAGAAGCTATCCGTAATGTTTATATATATAATTAAAAAATTAGAATAATAAACTAAGTTTCATGCGCATTAAATAAATGTATGTAATATGGGCAATTCTCTGACAGAATTTGTGCGACCGTCTTTACAGGGAAAAAAACATAAACTAAACCAATTGGAAAATAAGTGAGGAATTCTTACTAATCTAGAGCTATGAGAATAACCTTTCCTTATTTTCAAAATGTGTATAGTTTATGTTTTTTTCACTGTAATGACGTTCACACAAATTCGGTCAGAGAATTGTTCATATGTATAATATATATGTTGAACTGATTTATGTAAAAATTAATAAAAATAATACATATACTTAAAAAGACTTTTGGGAAACTGCATTTTTTAAGGGATTGATATTATCGTTAAATTATTAAGATTTTCTATTCAACTTTCTGTATGAAATTAATTTAAAAAAAACATTAAATTTAATCTATTGGATGATGAGTTGCTAATTAATCGGCGGAGATGGTACTCCGCGCGGAGATATGTCGTCTTGAAACGTCATATCTCCGCGCGGAAATATGTCGCTTTTTGGTCAGCGGAGATACATATGTCGTTTTAAAAGCGACATAACTCCGCGCGGAGATATGACGTTTTAAAAACGATATAGCTCCGCCAAAAAAAAACGACATAATTCCGCTCGAAAATTGTACCGAGCGGAGATATGTCGTGCGGAGATATATCGCTATGCCTTATAGAGACAGCTAGGTTTTCGTGTTCGCCTTTTATTGACTGTATTATATGTAATGCATCAATGAAACTGGTTAAGTTTTCTGCTTTACCATCGAAAACTGGTATAAGTTTTGATGCAGTGTTAATGAAATCAATATTTGTTTTTGCTCCATTTTGAAGTTGTTGTTCTCAGTTATGCTTGCGCTTGAGTCTGAGTCTGTTTGAGTCTACGTTTGATAACGAAACGGCTGGAATAGTAAGATTATTTAAATCTTCTTCCTGTATGTTGCGTTGAACTCTTCTGTTTCTGTCTAATCGACACCAGTTGGCTCTTCCAATGTTAATTCTTCATCGGTTTCAACTGTTATTGCGGTATAAAGAGTGGTCGGTAAAGAGATATCTAATTCAATGTTTTTTTCTCGATTTCAATTCATTTTCGCATACAAATCATTCCATTCCATGGTAATCTTATCTATGTAATTTTACCATAAGGATCGTGGTTTCACCGAGTATAAGATGGTAATCCACGACCTCCTTTACTGAGACGTATGGCAAAGTGTATAGGATTAAACCCTTTATTTTTTTATTGCAAGCAAACATAGGGATGAATTCCAAATTGTACTCTTCCATATAGTCATTTTAAAATTCAGTGATGGGAATTAAGGTTTTATGACAATGAAGAATGGTTATTGGACGCATTCTAAATTCGAATTATTTATTCGAGACAAGTATCCATTTCTATAGTATTAAATGCCATATTTTGATTTAAAACATTTTTTTTCTATTTTGTTTAACGTTTATTCTGATTAAAATATTGCTAAAATAATTTGCCTTGATTATGTTAGACGGAACTGTAGGGCCATATTAATCTTTCTTAGTCTTAGATCTTATCTAGATCGTTTGCTCTGCTTAAATACTTTTTCTCTAAGCATTTATTGTGCAATTTGTATATTTTGTAAAAAAGATTTGCGCTTATTATGAAAACGATTTTTATTAAGAGTATATGCACCCAATATAGGTCAATATTGTTTGGTTCTACTTTGTTAATAATGTTAGCAGTGAAGTCCTCTGACTTAACGTCAACAATTCCCATTTTGAGTAGACATACTCTTAATATATAAGTTTAATTTTCTGTAGAGAATTTATTTATTTTATTGTTATTCATTTATTTAAAGAAATTTTAAATAGATATACGTAAATATTCCTGTTTTTGCATATTTCCCTGCCTAGCTTTCTTTTTGATTTTAGGGCCTGAGAAACATTCAGCAAAACAAAGTCAACAATTTTGCATTTATAACAGGAATTTATGAATTCAAATTTGACTAATTAAATAAATGTAATAAAATGTCTGCTGGCATAATCGCATAAATTTCCTTTCGATAATCAGAGTGAACAAATTTTTTTTTTGTTTTTTCATATAACTGATTTACAATATTTTGCTCTATATAAACCAATATCAGTTATATGTTGTTAGTATATAGCCTAACAGTGGTTAGTATTTTACGAGCAGCGCTTTCGCGCATCGGCTCGGGCTTAGAAGATTAAAATTAAAGGCAACTTAGGCATTGGCATAAAAGCAGCCCTTGTTGCGTTACTTTGTTCGTTTGAAAAGTATTTTGTCCATTTCTTTAATATTCCGTTCATGTACTTCCATCTCCCGCGAGGTCGTTGCAATATTCCTGTAGTCCTTTAGTAGTCTTCTTTGTTGTAGGAGCTTTACCCTTTTTCCCTTTCTTTTCCGTTTGTGAATGGGTTTGCTGGACTCCTGTCGTGTCCTACTCAGCTGTTGTAAGGGGGCGAGGTCTATCGTTGGGACTCAACTCTAGGGCCTCTTGTAGGCTTGGCGCGTCCCTTTTGCTCGACAGGAGCAGGGGCCTCCCGCGACGGTGCAGAGGAAGGATTGCCTTCCGCACTCATATGCCTCCACTTTATTTTCCTGCGTTGGCGTAGAAGGATTTGCAATTCCTTTTACACTTCTTCTGGTTCTGCTGCTGGTTTTTTGCTTTTATTTTGCCTTCCTGATTCAGGTGGTAACGTGGCTGGTCGTCTCTTAGGCTGATGATATTTATTTTTGTATACTCCGGGCTTTTTGGACTCAGGCGGTGCCGGTGCTGGTCATCGCTCAGGCTGATAATTTTTCAATAATTTTTGCTTCATATTGTAATGTTCGTTGTCCGGGCCTTTTTGTCTTAGGCGGCGCCGGTGCTGGTCATTGCACAGGCTTTCCTTAAATTACAGCTCTTATATAAAAAAAATTTCACATCACTTTATGATATTTTTTTATTGATTTTCACTCTTGTTTTCAATCCGAAGATGCTCACATGGTAACCCAATGATCGGCCGCGCATGCAGGGCATGGTTCAGCATTAAGGATATTCATAACTTTGTTGTGTGGGTCGAATTACACCGCACTTGAAGTGCTGGGAATATTGGAACATAAACAAATGCCAAAATGTTGCAGTGATATAAGTGGTACAGTGTGTACCCGATATGTGAGCATACTACAGCCCTAATAATTTCACACCCATCCAGCACAGGATTAATCTAAAATTTGTACGACAAAGATAAAACCAGAAAAAGGGTGTCTACTGTTAAGTATCCTTTGCATGATATGTTCCCTTTTTTTTCTGCAGCATTGGGCTGCGGTGAATAGGCTGTGGCGCAAGTGTGGGTAATGCCATGCTTAGAAATAAAAGAAGAAATTTATGACTTAAGAATAAACTTCTTTACCGGTTTGAGAAACGTGAATTTCCATAGATGATCGAGTACTAAAAAAATTCCTGTATTAATTTTTTCCTTCTTGGGAAAGTTCCAATAAAGTCTATATAAAGTCTTTGAACTAGTCGTTTGCTTACAATTTTTGTCCTATTGGTGATTTAAGTTTCTGCGTGGGGTATTTTAATGTCCTACAAATCTCAAAGTTGTTGATGTTATTAATAGTCCACAACCATACGCGGCCAGTAAAACTTTCTTCGAATGTTTTCCGAACACAGTGAGAGAAATATGGATGATCGTGAGCTGCGTTGATTACACTTTCTCTAAGCTTGACAGGAACCACAAGCTTCCAAGAGTCTTCCGGAGGCGCGGACGAACTGTTAGAGAAACCAATCCTGTGTGTGATCTTGAAATAGCATTGGCTACTACTTTTTCACTACCTCGACGATGCTCTATGCTAAAATTAAATCCTTGAAGATTGAGTGCCCACCGAGCAAGTGATTTATGACCCCCAAATTACATTCGGAATCTTTTAATAACTAAAACTACTGCTAAGCATGCAAGTTCCGTGGTGGAGTAATTCTTTTGAGGTCTATTAAGCATCTTACACTATATGCAATAGGGCGCTCTATTCCGTTTTCATCACATTGAAGCGCTCCCACACCATCGATCGAAGCATCACACTGTACTATAAACGGTTTTTCATTTGGGATTTACTAATACATAGAGGAGCAGTAGTCAGAGCTCTTTTTCAATTGTTTAAAAGAATCTTGGGCGTTGTCATCCCAGTGAAATTCTTTTCCTCACAACAACTTGGTTAGGTGGAAGGTTTGTTCAGAATATTGGTTAATAAACCGTTGATACGGTTACTTTATTGGGATTCACTTGCAAAGTTCCCTCTCCAATAATGTACTAAGTACTCAATTTATTTTTTTAAGACTGTCTTTTGGCGATATTGACCTGCCTTTCGAAGATGCGTTTAATTCTACAAATAATTACCCTATTGCACTTTCTAACGGTTGCTAGCATTAACATCAGAACGAACCAAATTGTAATCAGAACGACGTGTACATTAACTACTAATATCGGACGTGAACCAAGTTTCTGAAACAAAGATAATAACGACATTTGAATATGCACGGCTGTAAAGGTTTTGATAAGGCCCGATTGAAGGCTTAAGAATTAACAATATAAGTATTTTCTCGTGTTAAGACCTGGAATACACACACAGAACAACTCATAATATATCAATACTAATAACTCCAATTAAAACTAATAAAACCTTAAAATTCGGTCTCGCACCAACCTTCGTTGAGTCAGTTTCAGTAGGTGTTTTAAGCAAATCAGGTTTAATGTCGTTGAGGGCCTTCATGCTCTTAAGGTATAGGATCTCAGCCTCTCAGAACTGACCGTCTTCTTTACGTGGACTAAGTAAAAGCAGCCGACAGGATCTGCTGACGCTTCATGTGCAAGGCCGCTTTAAAAATATCGTACTTTGTTTTAGTCACTGTTCGTTCAGTTAGATTGGAGTGGGCAAATCTTTACCAACGAAATTTAGAGAAAGCTGGCCGTAGTTCACCCACGGTAGCCTTGTCTTCAAGTCTGTCGAACTTGATCATTATTATAGGGTCAACTATAGAACGACCGATACTAGGGGCTTTCATCCCGAAGATATCCCGAACACTTAGGGTAGGAGTAACTTTAAGATTAAAGCAACGGGTGTGAAACAATGCTCTCACATTTTAACCTTGCAGCTTAGACTTAGACGCAGACTTAAGGCGATTGATTTGGTCTCGCAAGG
Organism: Drosophila biarmipes; assembly: GCF_025231255.1. Taxonomy (NCBI): domain Eukaryota; kingdom Metazoa; phylum Arthropoda; class Insecta; order Diptera; family Drosophilidae; genus Drosophila; species Drosophila biarmipes. The sequence goes on from NW_026114533.1 coordinate 1,840,706, forward strand.
CCCGGGTTTCTGCGACTTCACTCTCCAAACGTTCGACTATTATTTACATACACTGTTAAAAGCGTTCCGCGTAACAGAAATTTTTATGGTGATGCGATACTCCAAATCAGCTATTTCTACCTAATAAATACACTTATTTTAATCCAAGAGTAAAAGGCTGTACTAGATTCGTTCAGAAAGTTTGTAACAGGTAAAAGGAAGCGTTTCCAACTCCATAAAAAATATATATTCTTGAGGCGTTCGCTGAAGTCAATTTAAATATATTCTTATTAGCTGGTGCGCTTTTCGGACCAGCAGTCTTCAATTATTGGTTTCTATAACAGTTACAATAATTTTTTTTAAGTAAATTGTAAGCCAGCTGACTTGGTAGTTTAGCACATATGTTATAACGGCCGTAAGCCGTTCAGAGTTTTAATGCAAAAGTAAAATTTTAGCTGTGTCCAAAAAACCATGACCGTGATTTGTCGTCTAAACGGTTGGTAATATTTGTTACCCGGCAATTATTAGTAAGTGTGTTTTTATATTGCTTGTAAAACTTATTTCTTGCTCACAATATTTCGCTTTTAATAATGTTCATCTAGCCGAGATCTTGGTGTCTTTGTAACGTAATTTATGTTGATTTGGTACCAGATTAAAGGAAAGGAAAGGACGCATTTCCGACGCCTTGGTGATCGGCATCAGCCATGTGCATCCGTCCTTCTGTCTGTCAGTTCGTTTGAATCACGGGATTTTGAATACTAAACAAGGAAGAACGCTGTAGTCGAGTGCCTTAACTATCATATACCCGTCACTCAGCTTGAGGGAGAAAAATAAAAATGGAGTTATAAAAGAAACAAAGAAATATTCTATATGTTATGTGGGTGGCAGAGAGTTTTAGTTTGTTAGCTTGGGGGCGTTAGAGTGGGCGTGGAAAATATATTTTGGTTCAATCGAAAGGTTCTATTAAGACAAATACATTTTAGCAAAAAAAACTTTCTAGCATGACAACTGTGGCCACAACAGTTTAAGCGGTTTGTGGGCGTTAGAGTGTGTGTGGCAAATTTTTTTGGGTTAATCGATAGGTATTAATGAGACAAATACGTTTTAGCAAAAAAAATTTTTTAGCATGAGAATTGTGGCCACCAAAGTTTTGTTAGAGAGGGCGTGGCACATTTTTTTTGGGTCAATCGATAGGTATCGATGAGACAAATACATTTCAGGTACATTTTGTTTCTATCATAAGAACTGTAGGTGCGACCGATTTTCGCGGATTGTGAGCGTTGAAAAGGACGTGGCACCTCGCTGAAACAAACTTGTTTCCGAGATCTTATCGGTCTTATCGACGGAGCTTCCCCCAAGGTTGCAAAATGAGGTAGTACTGAAGAAGATCCATAGAGAAGTTCAGTTTTTGGTTAAAGAATTACATTCATCTTAATAGCTTACATAGGCAAACTGCAAAAAAAAAAATTAAAAAAGATTTCTTTAAATAAGTGAATAATTATGTTTACCGAAAAACAATGGACGACCCCGATCCCAGAGTCGATTTAAGCTTGTTAGTACATGGTAATCTCCGGATAGCACCAAGACTGGACGAAAAGCAAAGTGTAAAAACACGTTAACTTACAGAGTTACAAAGTTCATAGTGACACTCAGATTAATGATAGTTTCTATGCAATTAAAATGAAAAGATTGTCCGTTTTTTTTTAATAAGCTAATGTATTTAGAACTTGCCATATTAGACTTATTGAAATGGAAAATGTATGATTTTTACTATCAATGTATAACGCCATAGTTTCATTCATCGGATTATTTAGATGCAAGAATTAATCTGTAGACTTTAAAAGAGTTGGAGTTTTTGAAAATGAGCTTAACGGTAAAATCATGACAGACTTTGTAGGCCTGTGTTCAAAGGTTTATTGTTATGGAATATATCAATTTGAATCTTCATATAATAAAGCAGGAGTGAGTTCACGAACAACAAAATGTTTTTTATTTGGGATCCCAACATATGGTAATAAAACAATGTTAAGAACCAAAGCATGCAAAATAAATACATTGGATTATAAAACAATTCTGTGTGGCATCGTTTCTGGTCCTCAGCCTAGTGAGGTTCAGACTGCTGCTGGGGGTGATAAGAATCTTTCAGTTGTCCCACAAAGGAAGCAATTATTTGTTTTTAGATTCACCCAGATACAACATCTAAAGATGTTTTGGAAATTATAAGTGAAAAGTTCCCATCCTAGGATTTTGCAGTTGAACATTTTTTTTATGTTTTACTTTCTGAAAGCTTTTGGCTTAATGATGATTTAGTAATTAAAGAATTTGTTCCTTATAAACCAAGAACAATTAACAGAGCTGCCACATATCGATCTATGGAATTGACAATTTGCCTCCCATGCTCTGATATCCTCTCTCCTTTAGTTTCTCCAATTAAATGTAAACTATAATTAAATGTAACTATAATTAAAATAACCATATGAACTCTCAATATTAAGTGTGAAAGTGCCACTGAATTATTCTATATAGTGTTAAATACTTTTTTGAATGAATGCTTTCCTCAGAGGTTTCCTTCAAACCTAAACAGGCCTCCTTGACTTACCAAACCCCTTAAACCTTCAATACACCTTATACGCCTTTTTACCCCTAGAATTACCGAAAGCTCTCTCTTAACAGAAGCAACAACAAAGCCAATTTATTCTTCCGGTCCTGATGGACTTCGTGGTTGTGTGCTTAAGTTTTGTGCGTCACCCATTTGTAAACCGATTCATAAACATAAGTTGCCTATTTCATCGTCAGTTTTTCCAACTATCTGGAAGGACTCTTTTTATTATTCCTGAAAGAACGTCCGAATAAATACGTCTTTCTTTGTTGAGTTGATATTTCAAAACTGATTTTATTTAAGAATATGTTCTACTTAAATAGCTAACATGAGATTTACAACTATTCTTATCTTTAAGGGCGATAGAGGAGATAGCAATTACTCCGATCGCACTTATCCCTAAACATGTGGTGACCACTCGCAGGGGGTCATTTTACAACCATTTTATCTCGTTGTTTTAGGTATGCACACATGTGAGACATTTGGTGCGGCTACAATTCCGCTACCTAAATATACATTTGTATATATGCGTGTTCATGTTTGAACATACTGCCAAAGGCCGGCAAGAATGATATATTTTTAATATATGAATAGTTATGATTTAACGATTTAGTGGACTGTAATTATTTATTCAATTTTATTTTTTAAACTCAAATCTTGCTCTTTTTGTGCATATATATTTTTCAGCTTAGACATGTAATTCTCTTATAGCTTAACTCTAACATTGGTTTGATTTATTCTTTCTTAAATAATAAAATACTTCGTGTTCTGATGAACATTCTGCCAAAGGCCCGGGAAGCTTTACAATTATTTTTGACAATTGTGCAAACAACGGTTTAGTGGACTGTAAATTTATTATTTTTCAATACACATTTTTTTTTTTTAACTTAACTATTTTACTTTAAATTCCTTGCAACGGGCCTGCGAAAGTTATGGCTTGTAATCTTTGCCTAACAAAACATTTTTTTCACAAGGTATATTATAAAAATTCCCAAAACTATTAATGACAATATAAGACCAGCATGTCCGGAAATATGATGGAAATGTAAATCCTTTAATTGTGGATGGTTTTCTTTAAGCTCTTTAATTTCTTTCTTTAATTTATCAATTTCAATTGTATGATTTAATGGCGTTAACTTTAACGGATCCCACATTATTTTCGGAACTTCACTAACCTCTCCTATGTATGGTGTTGACAGTGTCTCTTCACTTTCCGATTGAATATTATGATGGGCTATAAACATTTTGTCATCCGTTCTTGCTGTACAATACGGTGCAATACTTAAAATCCCTTGCTCAGGCAGTTCAGACAACTCCATTTGAGACCCAGAACATTTTACTCTTATTTTAGTACCTATCGGAACCTTAAACAACCAACTACTTTTCTTTTCCAACTCTACCCAGTAACTTGTGGCATCCACTACTGTTTTGTATACACAATTCGAAGCTCTATTTGGTTTTAACGGCTGAACTTCACATGCGTTGTCATTCGCGGAGTTCCAGGGCCAACTTCCTTGGCATATCCTTTTATTTTGTTGCCATTTTTGACATTGATTTAAAGTTGCTTCGCTCATTATGTGATACGAATCGATTTCAAAATTATAAATTAAAAATTCGGAAGTTATGTGTACCATTATTATTTTATCTACATTCCTAATAGGCAACGGAATTAGTCTAAACAATTTAGACGGATGCCTACTGAACAAAGGCACTTTTGCAGTGATGATTAATTTATTCTCTATAAACAATCCTCTCGCTGTTAATAAGGTATATACCTCCTTTAGTTCCGTTCCTGATCTTTTCCCTGGAATTATTAGATTTTCCGACAGATTTTCCTGAATCTTGGCAATCTCAATTTTTAGCTGATTTGGCCTAAGTATGTTTGTGTTTAGTCTGCCGTGATTAATATCAATTAAAAGGCTTATAATCCCTGATTGAACTTTTTCACCTTCTTCAATCAAGGAGTGAAGCTGTTTAGTTATCATAAAGAATTTTATCGATTCTTTGTAAACATAGTAACTCTCTTTAAGAACTTCTGTCATGTTTTCAATTCTTACTTGCATACTTTTAAAATTAGCGTTAACATCCTCGGTTGTTCTTTTTAATAAATTAGTAGTTGAATCAACAACTGACGTTTGCTTTTGAACCAATTTATCCATGTTCCTCTGATTATCTAATAAGTTTTTCATATCTTCCTCTAACTGTTCCCTGTCATCTTCATCCATTATACCAAATAAAATATGATACAACGAACCTATAAACTCTAAGGGAGCACGTTTGGTTCTGGATCTTGGTTCCATCATAAATAATTTATTATTCTCTTCTAGTTCCATTAATTGGCTTTGCATATTATCCAAAACTAGATTGCATTGATCTTCGAAGCCATGAAGTTTTTCACAAACTCTTCTCATTTCCTTTATCAACGCTTTACCTTTATAAATCATTTTAAAATATGCCTCCATGTTATAATAAATCACCAAATTCCAAGACGTACTTACAATTTCTACATCTCCTAGGGGATCTAAATATATTGCCGCAGTGCTATTAATTCCTTGTACCTCAAACCCATCCTTTTTTGTTTTTATCGCTGCGGCACTTGACATCTGGCACAACAAAGCAAGCAAAACCAATATTACCATGCTACTAAGCTTAGATAACCTAGGGGAAACGCTTTTTATGGTCGGAGTTGCAGTTGCATCCTCTGCTTGCTGTACACCAATTAAAGGACAAATCTTGGTAATCGGTCTTGTAAATGATGCTTCTGAGGTTTTTACTTTGACAACCCTAACTTTATCGTCTCTACCTTTATGAACTTCCTCTACTTTTGCCATTGGCCATCTAGCTGGGTGACAATTTTCATCTTTTAAGAGCACTACCTGCCCCTTTTCTATATTTTGACTACCTTTTTTCCATTTATACCTCTGCTGCAACGTATATAAATAATCCTCCTTCCATTTGACCCAAAAATCTCTTCTCATTTTGCGAATTAACCTCCACCTATCCAGACTAGGAACCTTTTCATCATCATCTATTGACTCCACTATGTCCAACGTAGGTCGACCTATTAAGAAATGTCCGGGCGTTAGCACCTCATTATCATCGACATCTTCTCCCGTCGTATATAGCGGTCTAGAGTTTAGTACTGCTTCGATTTGGCATAATAAGGTTGACATTTCTTCGTATGTCAATATACTATCTCCAATGACTCTTTTTAAATGATATTTAACCGACTTAACACCTGCTTCCCAAATACCTCCAAAGTGAGGTCCTGCCGGCGGGATAAAATGCCATTGAATTTTTTCGGTTTCCTTTTCTGCAGCTACTCTGGAATTATATTGTATGGCTTTTAGTAATTCTTCATCTAATTTTCGTGCAGCTCCTACAAAATTAGTACCATTATCCGAATATATATTGGCACATTTTCCTCTTCTAGCTATAAATCTTTGTAATGCTGCTAGAAATGCATCAGAAGTTAAATCACTCACAACTTCTAAATGAATTGCCTTAGTTGCCATGCATACAAACACTGAAATATAACCTTTAAAAGTTTTTTGACCTCGATTTTTCGAACATTTTAGGTGATACGGCCCTGCATAGTCTATACCTGTATTTAAAAATGGGTATGCTACATTCACTCTGCACTTCGGCAGGTTACCCATTATTTGTTTACCTGTACATTGCCTATATCTCGCACAAGTGACACATTCTCTCAATACTTTCTTCAGAGAATCCCTTAACCTAAATATCCAATACTTCCTTTGGATTTGGTTTCTCATTAAATTGATTCCACCATGCATTGTCTCCTTATGAGCCTTTTCAATTAAAAGTCGTGACACGTGGCATTTATCTAATATTATCGGGTGCTTCACATCAAATCGTAACTTGCTATTTTGCAACCTACCACCTACCCTTAGAATACCATCTTTGTCTAAGAACGGATTCAGCCCTATAACCTTACTTTTCTGCTCTATTTCCTTATCGGCTCGTAAGCATAATATCTCTGCAATAAAATGTCGTTCCTGCTGTTTTTTAATAATTAATAATCGGGCCTTTTTTAATTCATTTATAGTCAGCCAATGTGGGTATGACATCTTCTTGACTTTCATGGCGATAAATCGTAATATCCAAGCTACGACCCGTTCCAACTTTTGAAAACTTGAATATTTATCCAGCAACTTAGAAATGGTGTCTTCGGATTTTACTATCACCGTATTTACTCTTACTTTATCATCTATTTGTAACTTGGGCCAGTTGTCCTCCGGTGTTGAGAGCCATTTGGGCCCATTCCACCACAGCGAACAATCTTTTAATTTTGTAGCACAGATGCCTCTTGAGGCAATATCTGCTGGGTTATCCTCAGATCTTACATGATTCCATGCTGTATCTTTTACTTTTAAAATTTCGTCAGTTCTACGTCTAATAAATTTATCCTTGCAGTTCTTATTTCGTATCCATCCTAATGTAATGGTAGAATCACTCCATGCAAAACTCGTTGTTATGCCAGGAATAGCTTCTTTCGTTCTACTCATCAATAGGCTCAAAAGATGGGCTGCGCAAAGTTCTAACTTAGGGATTGTCTTCCTATTTTTCTTAGGATTTACTTTACTTTTGCTTGCTATTAATGTAACGGATTCTCCTACTTTTGCATATACGACTGCTGCATACGCCTTTTCGGAAGCATCAGCGAATCCGTGTAGCTGAACCGTTATGCTAGTCTGCGTTTTTAACCACCTGGGAACCCTAATGTCTTCTAATGATTTTAAATTTTTCTCGTACAGATTCCACTCAGCTAAATCGTTAGTAGATAATTCTTTATCCCAATCGTTTTCTTCTAGCCAAAGCCTTTGCATAAATAATTTTCCCACTATAGTCACTGGCGACAACCATCCTAATGGATCATATATTCTTGCGAGGTTTGATAACACTAACCTCTTATTTATTTTTTTATTGTTTTTCAACTTAACTGCAAATTTAAACTCATCTTTAAAAGGTTCCCATTGAAGACCCAAAGTTTTAACTGATTCCGTTTCCTCTATGCTCAGTACTTTATTTTCACTCGCATTTTCAACTGTATCAATAATTTCTTTCTCATTGGAGATCCATTTTCTTAAATTCATTCCTACTTTCTCCAGCTCCATTGAAATCAGGCATACTATTTTCTTGGACTCTTCAATGCTGTCTGATCCAGTCATTAAATCATCCATATAGAAATCGTTTATAATCACATCTTTAATTGACTGATCCTGACATCGATTTCCTATCTCAGCTAACACCCTGGTTGCTAAATACGGAGCTGATGCCGTACCATATGTAACTGTGGTTAGCTTAAAATCTTTTATTTTGTTTTTGGGGGAATTTCTCCAAAGTATATGCAAATATTCTTGATCTTTTTCTGAAATATTAATTTGTCTGTACATTTTTTCAATGTCTGCTGAAACAACATACTGCCATTTACGCCATTTTAAAATGATATCGAAAATATCTTTTTGAACTCGAGGTCCAATCCACATAATGTCGTTAAGGCTTTTATTATTTGTTGTTTTTGCAGACGCATCAAAAACCACTCTTAACTTTGTTGTTAAGCTCTCATCCCTAATTACGGCTTGATGCGGCAAGTAATACTTTCCTTCAGACTTAGATTCGATCATATGACCTAAGTCTATATATTCAGTAATAAAGTTAGAATATTGTTGTTTTAGATTTTCATTTTTGCTTAATTTCTTCTCTAAATTTAAAAATCGTGCCATTGCTTGGTTTTTTGAGTCCCCTAAAACCTTATCGTCTTTAAAGGGCATTGATACTATATATCGACCTGATGAATCATTTTTTGTTGTTTTTATAAAATTTTCTTCGCATATCTGAAATTCTAAATCCTCTTTACTTTCTTCTTCTAATTCCCAAAACCTTTCCAAATCTGTACACTCGATCACAGTTGCCACTATTGTGTTACTGCCTTTTGATTTTGTGCAGCCTGACACTATCCACCCGAACTCAGTATTTTGACCTAGGAGTCCGTCTATTTTCTTAACTCCTCTTTTAAAAATGTGCGCGTTTAGATCTGCACCTATTATTAGGTCTACTCTACTTGGCTTATGAAATTCGGGATCAGCATGTCGGTATTTGTCCCACTTTGTCGTGTCAATCTTAACCGCTTGTACTGATAGTGCCTTCATTAATTTTGGAAGAATAATTGCATCTACTTTCAAATTATTTTTATTCTCTTGATTTGTTTTTATTTGCAAGCTAACTTTGTGCCTTGAACTGCATGTTTTTACTGAGGAAACTCCACTAATCTCCGTATAATTTTTAATTTTTGGTAATTGGAGAATTTGTGAAGCTTCCTCTGAAATTATAGTACTTTGAGACCCACTGTCAATCAAAGCCCTTAATTTTTCATAGCCTCCATTTTTTGATTTGACCTCAATTATGGCTGTGGCTAATAATACGTTCTCCGTTGTCCTGCATGTGTTCACTTTTTCTGGAACTTTAACATGAAGCAACGTATGGTGAGGTTTGTTGCAAGTCAAGCAAAGCTGCTCGCTTGTGCATCTCTTAAAACTCTTATGTTTTAAACATTTTGTACAAATTTGATTTTTTCTTGCCCAGTCAGTTCTCTCTGCTGGGTTCATTCTTTTAAATTTGAAGCACTGGACTAAATAATGTCCCGGTAATTTACAACACGCACAATTTTCGCTGTTATTATTCTGCGTTGTATTTACCACTTTCTTTACAGGTTTCTCTCCCTGTGACAATGATGATATGGAATTGAGCCTTTGCTCTAAAAATTCCATCACATCCGAAAGCGCTTGGATTTCTTTTGTCTTTTTGACATGACTTTCATATAAATTTAATGATTCTTTATTAAATTTCCGAAGGATTATGTGGGCGAAAATGGCATCCACCTCTTCGGACAATTGTGCCTTCAATTTCATAATATATATTGACTCATTAATTGAGTCAATGAACTTTTTAATCTGCCTATCCGATTCTAAATTTAAATTGGGCATATCCAAAAGCCTATTCATATGTTCCGAGAATATCTTTCTTTTATTCTCGAAACGCTTGGTTAAAAATTCCCAAGTGGCTTCATAATTTTCGCCCCCGCCTAACAATAAATGAGTGACAACACTCCTGGCTTCACCTTTTAAGGCTGACTTTAAATAATTAAATTTAAGAGATGGACTTAAATCCTCTCTTGAGTGGATTAGCTCTGTGAAAAGTTCGTAAAACAGATCCCACTCTTTGGAATCACCAAAAAATGTGGGAATCTGTATTTTAGGCAGGGTTGGTAATTCCTCTGCCTTCACCACCATCGACACGTCAGCATGTCTATTGACTACGCTGGATCGATTTTTAATGGCCGTTAGTATATTTTGCGTATCAAACTCGATATCGCTTATTATGTCGTCAAACACAGAACTCTCGAAATAGGTATTACCCTGTTCAATTAGGTTCTGTATTTTACTCCATAGAAACTCAATTTTGTTTTTCCTTATCGTAAGGAAATCTGGACTATTGTCTATGAGAGTAGACGTCTCATCTAAGTATGCTTTCAAAATGCCTACCTGACTTCGAAATGTCTGCTCTATCCTGGACGCGTTTGAAGTGCCTGGCAACTCGATCTCTATTTCCATATTTTTGGTCTTTGAAACGTTTGCCGTGGGAATAACCTGTCCCTCTGGCTTATTTGTCTGAGACTCTTTTTCAACCCTTAATTTTATCTGAGCCAACACCATCATAATGATATCATACTGCTTGGTATTAAAATACTCATGATCGACAACGCCGATCTTTAAAAGGGCAGTATGGTTAGTAATAAAGAGTTTTTGAAGCTCTTCTAATCGTCCTACGTCTAGCTCCGTTAGCCCTATTTTTGCCTCTAAACGTCTTATTTCCAAAATAATCCCGGACTGCTTCTTTAGCAAATCTATCGTTTTTTCCGAAATCATTATTATTATTTTCTTAGGAATATATGTATATGTAAAAAAAAAAAAAATTTATTGTGACTTAGCTGCTTCCGTTGCCGTCGCCAGAGTAGTCGTTTTTTGCTGTTGCTGCTAAGGTCGCCGCCGCTTGTCCAGTCGCCGCTCTTCGTTGCAGCGGTATTTTTTGTTGCTGTTGTTGCTGCTGAAGTCGCCGCTGCTTGTCCTGTTACCGCTCTGTCGTTGCAGCTGAAGGTGCTGCGTCGCTGGTTTTTTTTTTTTTCGTTTAAATGCTTAATTGCATTTATTTCCCGCACAATGTCGCTGATGTTTAAGGGCCTCAAGCACGCCTTACACGACACTGTTAATTTTTTAAGCTACCTTTAGTTTATTTCTACCAGAAGGTGCTTTTTTTTGTTATATGTATCTCTGTTCCTTACCTCGGGTGGGGGGTAACAAGAGATTTTTTTTATTTTCGCTACCTTAAGCTGCGTGTGTCTAGCACTACATACAGACTTTCAGGTGCTGGTTGATCACTCTGAACCTCTTACCACAGGGGGGAAAGTTGCAGAGTTTCGAAGGATCAAAATGATCGGCTCGATTGACCAAAATGAAAGAACGTCCGAATAAATACGTCTTTCTTTGTTGAGTTGATATTTCAAAACTGATTTTATTTAAGAATATGTTCTACTTAAATAGCTAACATGAGATTTACAACTATTCTTATCTTTAAGGGCGATAGAGGAGATAGCAATTACTCCGATCGCACTTATCCCTAAACATGTGGTGACCACTCGCAGGGGGTCATTTTACAACCATTTTATCTCGTTGTTTTAGGTATGCACACATGTGAGACATTTGGTGCGGCTACAATTCCGCTACCTAAATATACATTTGTATATATGCGTGTTCATGTTTGAACATACTGCCAAAGGCCGGCAAGAATGATATATTTTTAATATATGAATAGTTATGATTTAACGATTTAGTGGACTGTAATTATTTATTCAATTTTGATTTTTTAAACTCAAATCTTGCTCTTTTTGTGCATATATATTTTTCAGCTTAGACATGTAATTCTCTTATAGCTTAACTCTAACATTGGTTTGATTTATTCTTTCTTAAATAATAAAATACTTCGTGTTCTGATGAACATTCTGCCAAAGGCCCGGGAAGCTTTACAATTATTTTTGACAATTGTGCAAACAACGGTTTAGTGGACTGTAAATTTATTATTTTTCAATACACATTTTTTTTTTTTTAACTTAACTATTTTACTTTAAATTCCTTGCAACGGGCCTGCGAAAGTTATGGCTTGTAATCTTTGCCTAACAAAACATTTTTTTCACAAGGTATATTATAAAAATTCCCAAAACTATTAATGACAATATAAGACCAGCATGTCCGGAAATATGATGGAAATGTAAATCCTTTAATTGTGGATGGTTTTCTTTAAGCTCTTTAATTTCTTTCTTTAATTTATCAATTTCAATTGTATGATTTAATGGCGTTAACTTTAACGGATCCCACATTATTTTCGGAACTTCACTAACCTCTCCTATGTATGGTGTTGACAGTGTCTCTTCACTTTCCGATTGAATATTATGATGGGCTATAAACATTTTGTCATCCGTTCTTGCTGTACAATACGGTGCAATACTTAAAATCCCTTGCTCAGGCAGTTCAGACAACTCCATTTGAGACCCAGAACATTTTACTCTTATTTTAGTACCTATCGGAACCTTAAACAACCAACTACTTTTCTTTTCCAACTCTACCCAGTAACTTGTGGCATCCACTACTGTTTTGTATACACAATTCGAAGCTCTATTTGGTTTTAACGGCTGAACTTCACATGCGTTGTCATTCGCGGAGTTCCAGGGCCAACTTCCTTGGCATATCCTTTTATTTTGTTGCCATTTTTGACATTGATTTAAAGTTGCTTCGCTCATTATGTGATACGAATCGATTTCAAAATTATAAATTAAAAATTCGGAAGTTATGTGTACCATTATTATTTTATCTACATTCCTAATAGGCAACGGAATTAGTCTAAACAATTTAGACGGATGCCTACTGAACAAAGGCACTTTTGCAGTGATGATTAATTTATTCTCTATAAACAATCCTCTCGCTGTTAATAAGGTATATACCTCCTTTAGTTCCGTTCCTGATCTTTTCCCTGGAATTATTAGATTTTCCGACAGATTTTCCTGAATCTTGGCAATCTCAATTTTTAGCTGATTTGGCCTAAGTATGTTTGTGTTTAGTCTGCCGTGATTAATATCAATTAAAAGGCTTATAATCCCTGATTGAACTTTTTCACCTTCTTCAATCAAGGAGTGAAGCTGTTTAGTTATCATAAAGAATTTTATCGATTCTTTGTAAACATAGTAACTCTCTTTAAGAACTTCTGTCATGTTTTCAATTCTTACTTGCATACTTTTAAAATTAGCGTTAACATCCTCGGTTGTTCTTTTTAATAAATTAGTAGTTGAATCAACAACTGACGTTTGCTTTTGAACCAATTTATCCATGTTCCTCTGATTATCTAATAAGTTTTTCATATCTTCCTCTAACTGTTCCCTGTCATCTTCATCCATTATACCAAATAAAATATGATACAACGAACCTATAAACTCTAAGGGAGCACGTTTGGTTCTGGATTTTGGTTCCATCATAAATAATTTATTATTCTCTTCTAGTTCCATTAATTGGCTTTGCATATTATCCAAAACTAGATTGCATTGATCTTCGAAGCCATGAAGTTTTTCACAAACTCTTCTCATTTCCTTTATCAACGCTTTACCTTTATAAATCATTTTAAAATATGCCTCCATGTTATAATAAATCACCAAATTCCAAGACGTACTTACAATTTCTACATCTCCTAGGGGATCTAAATATATTGCCGCAGTGCTATTAATTCCTTGTACCTCAAACCCATCCTTTTTTGTTTTTATCGCTGCGGCACTTGACATCTGGCACAACAAAGCAAGCAAAACCAATATTACCATGCTACTAAGCTTAGATAACCTAGGGGAAACGCTTTTTATGGTCGGAGTTGCAGTTGCATCCTCTGCTTGCTGTACACCAATTAAAGGACAAATCTTGGTAATCGGTCTTGTAAATGATGCTTCTGAGGTTTTTACTTTGACAACCCTAACTTTATCGTCTCTACCTTTATGAACTTCCTCTACTTTTGCCATTGGCCATCTAGCTGGGTGACAATTTTCATCTTTTAAGAGCACTACCTGCCCCTTTTCTATATTTTGACTACCTTTTTTCCATTTATACCTCTGCTGCAACGTATATAAATAATCCTCCTTCCATTTGACCCAAAAATCTCTTCTCATTTTGCGAATTAACCTCCACCTATCCAGACTAGGAACCTTTTCATCATCATCTATTGACTCCACTATGTCCAACGTAGGTCGACCTATTAAGAAATGTCCGGGCGTTAGCACCTCATTATCATCGACATCTTCTCCCGTCGTATATAGCGGTCTAGAGTTTAGTACTGCTTCGATTTGGCATAATAAGGTTGACATTTCTTCGTATGTCAATATACTATCTCCAATGACTCTTTTTAAATGATATTTAACCGACTTAACACCTGCTTCCCAAATACCTTCAAAGTGAGGTCCTGCCGGCGGGATAAAATGCCATTGAATTTTTTCGGTTTCCTTTTCTGCAGCTACTCTGGAATTATATTGTATGGCTTTTAGTAATTCTTCATCTAATTTTCGTGCAGCTCCTACAAAATTAGTACCATTATCCGAATATATATTGGCACATTTTCCTCTTCTAGCTATAAATCTTTGTAATGCTGCTAGAAATGCATCAGAAGTTAAATCACTCACAACTTCTAAATGAATTGCCTTAGTTGCCATGCATACAAACACTGAAATATAACCTTTAAAAGTTTTTTGACCTCGATTTTTCGAACATTTTAGGTGATACGGCCCTGCATAGTCTATACCTGTATTTAAAAATGGGTATGCTACATTCACTCTGCACTTCGGCAGGTTACCCATTATTTGTTTACCTGTACATTGCCTATATCTCGCACAAGTGACACATTCTCTCAATACTTTCTTCAGAGAATCCCTTAACCTAAATATCCAATACTTCCTTTGGATTTGGTTTCTCATTAAATTGATTCCACCATGCATTGTCTCCTTATGAGCCTTTTCAATTAAAAGTCGTGACACGTGGCATTTATCTAATATTATCGGGTGCTTCACATCAAATCGTAACTTGCTATTTTGCAACCTACCACCTACCCTTAGAATACCATCTTTGTCTAAGAACGGATTCAGCCCTATAACCTTACTTTTCTGCTCTATTTCCTTATCGGCTCGTAAGCATAATATCTCTGCAATAAAATGTCGTTCCTGCTGTTTTTTAATAATTAATAATCGGGCCTTTTTTAATTCATTTATAGTCAGCCAATGTGGGTATGACATCTTCTTGACTTTCATGGCGATAAATCGTAATATCCAAGCTACGACCCGTTCCAACTTTTGAAAACTTGAATATTTATCCAGCAACTTAGAAATGGTGTCTTCGGATTTTACTATCACCGTATTTACTCTTACTTTATCATCTATTTGTAACTTGGGCCAGTTGTCCTCCGGTGTTGAGAGCCATTTGGGCCCATTCCACCACAGCGAACAATCTTTTAATTTTGTAGCACAGATGCCTCTTGAGGCAATATCTGCTGGGTTATCCTCAGATCTTACATGATTCCATGCTGTATCTTTTACTTTTAAAATTTCGTCAGTTCTACGTCTAATAAATTTATCCTTGCAGTTCTTATTTCGTATCCATCCTAATGTAATGGTAGAATCACTCCATGCAAAACTCGTTGTTATGCCAGGAATAGCTTCTTTCGTTCTACTCATCAATAGGCTCAAAAGATGGGCTGCGCAAAGTTCTAACTTAGGGATTGTCTTCCTATTTTTCTTAGGATTTACTTTACTTTTGCTTGCTATTAATGTAACGGATTCTCCTACTTTTGCATATACGACTGCTGCATACGCCTTTTCGGAAGCATCAGCGAATCCGTGTAGCTGAACCGTTATGCTAGTCTGCGTTTTTAACCACCTGGGAACCCTAATGTCTTCTAATGATTTTAAATTTTTCTCGTACAGATTCCACTCAGCTAAATCGTTAGTAGATAATTCTTTATCCCAATCGTTTTCTTCTAGCCAAAGCCTTTGCATAAATAATTTTCCCACTATAGTCACTGGCGACAACCATCCTAATGGATCATATATTCTTGCGAGGTTTGATAACACTAACCTCTTATTTATTTTTTTATTGTTTTTCAACTTAACTGCAAATTTAAACTCATCTTTAAAAGGTTCCCATTGAAGACCCAAAGTTTTAACTGATTCCGTTTCCTCTATGCTCAGTACTTTATTTTCACTCGCATTTTCAACTGTATCAATAATTTCTTTCTCATTGGAGATCCATTTTCTTAAATTCATTCCTACTTTCTCCAGCTCCATTGAAATCAGGCATACTATTTTCTTGGACTCTTCAATGCTGTCTGATCCAGTCATTAAATCATCCATATAGAAATCGTTTATAATCACATCTTTAATTGACTGATCCTGACATCGATTTCCTATCTCAGCTAACACCCTGGTTGCTAAATACGGAGCTGATGCCGTACCATATGTAACTGTGGTTAGCTTAAAATCTTTTATTTTGTTTTTGGGGGAATTTCTCCAAAGTATATGCAAATATTCTTGATCTTTTTCTGAAATATTAATTTGTCTGTACATTTTTTCAATGTCTGCTGAAACAACATACTGCCATTTACGCCATTTTAAAATGATATCGAAAATATCTTTTTGAACTCGAGGTCCAATCCACATAATGTCGTTAAGGCTTTTATTATTTGTTGTTTTTGCAGACGCATCAAAAACCACTCTTAACTTTGTTGTTAAGCTCTCATCCCTAATTACGGCTTGATGCGGCAAGTAATACTTTCCTTCAGACTTAGATTCGATCATATGACCTAAGTCTATATATTCAGTAATAAAGTTAGAATATTGTTGTTTTAGATTTTCATTTTTGCTTAATTTCTTCTCTAAATTTAAAAATCGTGCCATTGCTTGGTTTTTTGAGTCCCCTAAAACCTTATCGTCTTTAAAGGGCATTGATACTATATATCGACCTGATGAATCATTTTTTGTTGTTTTTATAAAATTTTCTTCGCATATCTGAAATTCTAAATCCTCTTTACTTTCTTCTTCTAATTCCCAAAACCTTTCCAAATCTGTACACTCGATCACAGTTGCCACTATTGTGTTACTGCCTTTTGATTTTGTGCAGCCTGACACTATCCACCCGAACTCAGTATTTTGACCTAGGAGTCCGTCTATTTTCTTAACTCCTCTTTTAAAAATGTGCGCGTTTAGATCTGCACCTATTATTAGGTCTACTCTACTTGGCTTATGAAATTCGGGATCAGCAAGTCGGTATTTGTCCCACTTTGTCGTGTCAATCTTAACCGCTTGTACTGATAGTGCCTTCATTAATTTTGGAAGAATAATTGCATCTACTTTCAAATTATTTTTATTCTCTTGATTTGTTTTTATTTGCAAGCTAACTTTGTGCCTTGAACTGCATGTTTTTACTGAGGAAACTCCACTAATCTCCGTATAATTTTTAATTTTTGGTAATTGGAGAATTTGTGAAGCTTCCTCTGAAATTATAGTACTTTGAGACCCACTGTCAATCAAAGCCCTTAATTTTTCATAGCCTCCATTTTTTGATTTGACCTCAATTATGGCTGTGGCTAATAATACGTTCTCCGTTGTCCTGCATGTGTTCACTTTTTCTGGAACTTTAACATGAAGCAACGTATGGTGAGGTTTGTTGCAAGTCAAGCAAAGCTGCTCGCTTGTGCATCTCTTAAAACTCTTATGTTTTAAACATTTTGTACAAATTTGATTTTTTCTTGCCCAGTCAGTTCTCTCTGCTGGGTTCATTCTTTTAAATTTGAAGCACTGGACTAAATAATGTCCCGGTAATTTACAACACGCACAATTTTCGCTGTTATTATTCTGCGTTGTATTTACCACTTTCTTTACAGGTTTCTCTCCCTGTGACAATGATGATATGGAATTGAGCCTTTGCTCTAAAAATTCCATCACATCCGAAAGCGCTTGGATTTCTTTTGTCTTTTTGACATGACTTTCATATAAATTTAATGATTCTTTATTAAATTTCCGAAGGATTATGTGGGCGAAAATGGCATCCACCTCTTCGGACAATTGTGCCTTCAATTTCATAATATATATTGACTCATTAATTGAGTCAATGAACTTTTTAATCTGCCTATCCGATTCTAAATTTAAATTGGGCATATCCAAAAGCCTATTCATATGTTCCGAGAATATCTTTCTTTTATTCTCGAAACGCTTGGTTAAAAATTCCCAAGTGGCTTCATAATTTTCGCCCCCGCCTAACAATAAATGAGTGACAACACTCCTGGCTTCACCTTTTAAGGCTGACTTTAAATAATTAAATTTAAGAGATGGACTTAAATCCTCTCTTGAGTGGATTAGCTCTGTGAAAAGTTCGTAAAACAGATCCCACTCTTTGGAATCACCAAAAAATGTGGGAATCTGTATTTTAGGCAGGGTTGGTAATTCCTCTGCCTTCACCACCATCGACACGTCAGCATGTCTATTGACTACGCTGGATCGATTTTTAATGGCCGTTAGTATATTTTGCGTATCAAACTCGATATCGCTTATTATGTCGTCAAACACAGAACTCTCGAAATAGGTATTACCCTGTTCAATTCTGTATTTTACTCCATAGAAACTCAATTTTGTTTTTCCTTATCGTAAGGAAATCTGGACTATTGTCTATGAGAGTAGACGTCTCATCTAAGTATGCTTTCAAAATGCCTACCTGACTTCGAAATGTCTGCTCTATCCTGGACGCGTTTGAAGTGCCTGGCAACTCGATCTCTATTTCCATATTTTTGGTCTTTGAAACGTTTGCCGTGGGAATAACCTGTCCCTCTGGCTTATTTGTCTGAGACTCTTTTTCAACCCTTAATTTTATCTGAGCCAACACCATCATAATGATATCATACTGCTTGGTATTAAAATACTCATGATCGACAACGCCGATCTTTAAAAGGGCAGTATGGTTAGTAATAAAGAGTTTTTGAAGCTCTTCTAATCGTCCTACGTCTAGCTCCGTTAGCCCTATTTTTGCCTCTAAACGTCTTATTTCCAAAATAATCCCGGACTGCTTCTTTAGCAAATCTATCGTTTTTTCCGAAATCATTATTATTATTTTCTTAGGAATATATGTATATGTAAAAAAAAAAAAAATTTATTGTGACTTAGCTGCTTCCGTTGCCGTCGCCAGAGTAGTCGTTTTTTGCTGTTGCTGCTAAGGTCGCCGCCGCTTGTCCAGTCGCCGCTCTTCGTTGCAGCGGTATTTTTTGTTGCTGTTGTTGCTGCTGAAGTCGCCGCTGCTTGTCCTGTTACCGCTCTGTCGTTGCAGCTGAAGGTGCTGCGTCGCTGGTTTTTTTTTTTTTTCGTTTAAATGCTTAATTGCATTTATTTCCCGCACAATGTCGCTGATGTTTAAGGGCCTCAAGCACGCCTTACACGACACTGTTAATTTTTTAAGCTACCTTTAGTTTATTTCTACCAGAAGGTGCTTTTTTTTGTTATATGTATCTCTGTTCCTTACCTCGGGTGGGGGGTAACAAGAGATTTTTTTTATTTTCGCTACCTTAAGCTGCGTGTGTCTAGCACTACATACAGACTTTCAGGTGCTGGTTGATCACTCTGAACCTCTTACCACAGGGGGGAAAGTTGCAGAGTTTCGAAGGATCAAAATGATCGGCTCGATTGACCAAAATGAAAGAACGTCCGAATAAATACGTCTTTCTTTGTTGAGTTGATATTTCAAAACTGATTTTATTTAAGAATATGTTCTACTTAAATAGCTAACATGAGATTTACAACTATTCTTATCTTTAAGGGCGATAGAGGAGATAGCAATTACTCCGATCGCACTTATCCCTAAACATGTGGTGACCACTCGCAGGGGGTCATTTTACAACCTTTTTATCTCGTTGTTTTAGGTATGCACACATGTGAGACATTTGGTGCGGCTACAATTCCGCTACCTAAATATACATTTGTATATATGCGTGTTCATGTTTGAACAATTCCACTTCATAAAAGCGCTTTTACTGGCAGACGAACATAGCTAGATCGCCTCTGCTAGTGATCCTGATCAAGAATATATATACTTTATGGAGTCGGAAACGTTTCCTTCTACCTAATACATAATGTCCGACGAATCTAGTATAAAAAGGTTAGTTAAAGCTCAAAGTTGGGATGAAGCATACAGATTCTAGGGCCCCAGCGGAGTGCCATGCAGACTCTAAGGCTCACAAGCTTATATATTTTGTTTCTATTATTAATATCTACCTTCATGTCCAATTCGACGCCAAGTGGCGCCTATATATTACAAAAAGAACCAAAACAGCTATATCATTTGAGGTGGAGGGATTGGTATTCAAAGACTTCTATCAAACTAAAACTAAATTTTTCCTATGCATATACTATTTACAGCGGAAGTACATTTTTAACTCTTTATACCCCACTAAGGCAAGCTTAGTTAGAAATAAAATTTCTCATAGTGCCATATTTCTTGAAGGCTTCGCATTTAAGAAAAAAAAAATGGTATGCTGAAAAGTTATAGCCGAATACAGATTTTTTATGAAACCACTTTTAATGTGATGACTCTTTTGTTTGTAGCTGTTATGATTAACCAGTCTTTTCATCTTTACTTTACTCTTCTAAAATGTTAACTTATTAACAAATTTAAGAAGCGAAATGTTAATATCTGTTTTCTCAGTGTACATATATAGTCTAATGCATTGTCAGCACCTGCAATATGAAACCAGCCCTACTTAAATATATATTCCTGCGAACGGATGCAGCCCGCTCGGTCTTTCGGCGTGCATCCGAATAATTTTTTATTTATATACGAGTGTAGGCATTGACACTTCTGCGAATCATTAGGTGTCTAACGCTATTTGATTTTTGGTAGGTCAATTGAATTGTATTTTTTCAGGTTAAGGAAGAGAAGGGTAAAAATGTGCATGGCAGAGTCTTACAACTTACGCTAATTCAGTTTTAAAAACATTTTTAAATTATCTAAGTCGTTGATTGATGAGCTTATAATCACGCTACTGGCAGTTATATAAAAGGACTGTGCTGCAAACACAAAATTTCAAAAACTAAAGTTTGAGCGCATTTACAATGGAGCTGCGAAGAATCTTTCCGGCCTTGCTTACAAAATCGAAAGATTCTTCAGTTCGCTGATGAGTATACCCAAACCACCTGCCAAGTTATTTGGGCCATAGTCTAACGCGTTTACGACGCCAATGCCATACTAAACGAGCTGGACACAGATTCACCGCGCTGTTTCGCTTAGCAACCATGGCAGTGTACATGGTTTATGCCACAAATACGTTCATTTCTGCTATCTTACTTGGAAGGCCCCCTTACTAAAACTACTATCCGTTCCTGGACTGGCGATCCAGCACATTGTACCTCGCCTTGCAGGTCAGCCTGGAGTACTTCGCTATGGCTGGTGCCTATTTTCCGGATGTCTGCTTGTGCTTCGCTCACATACTCGTATTTATATCTTTTCGAAGCGCTTCCGGCATCAGGATCACTAGCCAAGCTGATCAGACGTTTCCGACCCCATAAAGTATATATATTCTTGATCAGTGTCACAAGACGAGTAAATCTAGCCATGTCCGTCTGTCCGACTGTCTGTCCGACTGTCTGTCCGACTGTCTGTCCGACTGTCTGTCCGACTGTCTGTCCGACCGTCTGTCCATCTGTTCCTCCGTATGTCCGTCCGTTTCTAAGCAAACTAGTCTCTCAGTTTTAAAACTATAGGGCTAAAACTTTCTTTCTATTGCAGGTAGTATACAAGTCCGAACCAGCCGCATCGGACAACTTCATCTTAGAGCTCCCATAGGAACTATCGGGGAAAAAATTAAAAAAAATTATATCTTTCGTGTTTTTTTAACATACACCTTTCTAAGCTTGGATATAACATTTTTAAATTAGAATCGAATTGAATTTTATAAAAATCGGACGACTATATCATATAGCTTCCATAGGAACAATCGGAAAATTAGTAGTAAACTAATATTAAAGAATTATATCTTCGGTGTTTTTTAACTTATAACCTACGCTTGGAAATAACATTTTTTATTCGGTTTTGAAATTCGAATTCAATTTTATCAAAATCGGACGACTGTATAGCTGCCATAGGAACGATCGGAAAATTAGTAGGAAAACATGAAATAAAAATTATATTTTTGGTGTTTTTTAACATATAACCTTATAAGCTTGAAAATAACATTTTTTAATTAGTTCTGAATTTCGAATTCAATTTTATCAAAATCGGACGACTATATCATATAGCTTCCATAGGAAGGATAGGATAATTGGTGAGAAATAATGTGAAAAAAATTATAGCTTTGGGGCTTTTTGACATGTTATCTTATAATATTGGGAATATAAATATTTATATTTTTAAGAATTCGAATTCAATTTATTAAAATTATTCATTATTTTTTATAACTGCAAGGGTATATAAACTTCGACTTGCTGAAGTTAACTTCCTTTCTTGTTTCATATATGTGTCGTAGTGTGATTCCCAATAAATGTAGCATTCTGGTAATTTGGGAATTCGGGGAATTCCCTGCTTCTGCTTTAATCGTTGATATTGAGCGAATGCACGGCAGCAGAGGCAGAGACGCTCTGCTGCTGAGTGAGGTTCGATGGTAAGATACCAAGAGTCTTGAGTAAGACAGAGATGGCTGTATACGCTCGTCTTGAGTGAGTTTATGACGTGAGCGCGTGAGTATTCGAACCAAACGGAACTCGCTGTGCAGTTGCGAATATCAATAAAAGCATCAAGATGGAAAATATACCCTTGCCCCCGACATCAGAAGTGGGATCTGCTTTGCCTACTGCTAATGCCACCGATCCGTATTTGTCAGCGTTGGAGCTACAAAACCGCAACCTAATGGAGATCATCAAAAACATGCAGACACCAAGGGCACCGCCAGCCGATGGAAAAGCGTCATATGTGACTCTTCCAAAATTCAATCCTGACATCGCTGGAGCGGATGCTTGCTCTTGGTGTTCAACAGTTGATTTAATTTTTGCGGATAACGTGCTCGAGGGTAGCAACCTGGTGATCGCCCTAAGCAAGGCACTAGAAGGCTGCGCATCACAGTGGCTTTCCCAAATTTGCTTTGCCGGCATCACTTGGGCGCAGTTCAAGGAGCTGTTTATACACTCTTTGTTGGAATTCAGACTTTTGCCGCCATGCTATTAAATGTTCTGAATGGTCGACCAAAGCCGGAGGAGGGCTTCGCCGAATACGGCAGCCGTATTGTGACGCTACTTATGTCAAAATGGAAAACCAAGGATTGGGAAGAAATAGCGGTATCCGTGACTCTGGCTCACATGGTGCAAATAGACAACAAGTTGACGCCGTGGGTTTTTACAAACAACGTGAAAACTCGCAATGAGCTACAACAACAGTTACACGCACACTCTTTCAAATAGCGCAGTATGGACGACGATTCAACAGGCTCGGAGCGCAAGAAGTTCAAGTTTCCGACACCGATGAAATGCAATTATTGTGGAAAGGCTGGCCATAAATACGCCGAATGTCGTGCTCGCTTGGAGAAGGGCCAGAGCAAAGGCAAAATCCACAGCGGCAGCAACATGACTGGACCGAAGGATCGCTCAAGTGTTAAGTGCTTCAAGTGTGACGAAATAGGACATTTTGCATCTGCTTGTCCAAAAGGCCGAATGTATGAGAAGCGGGTAGATATCTGCACAGTAGCTCCATCATCTGGTATAATAAGGGCATCCGGTGAGTCTATTCCATTTTGCTTTGATTCGGGTGCTGAATGCTCTTTAGTGAAGGAAAGCGCCGTGGATAAATTTAAGGGAAAAAGAATAAACAACATTGTAAAACTTAACGGTATAAGTAATGATGCCATTTATAGTACTCAGCAAGTATTATGTAATATAAATATTGAACAATACTGCTTTGAAATTTTGTTACACGTAATTATGGATAAGTATCTGAAATACGATGTGTTGGTTGGTCGTGAAATCCTTAGCCAGGGCTTTGGAGTAACAATAGACGCCGACAAATTCCAAATTTATAAAACAAAAAGGGTAGATGTTTTGACTGTAACTGATTACAGAGATATTATAAATGCTGATATTGATTTAGTCGAATCCGATAAAATGGCCTTAACAAATATCCTAAAGTGTTACTCTGATTGGTTTATTAGCGGTATTCCAAAAACTCGAGTCTCGACAGGGCAGTTAGAAATTAATTTAATAGACCCACTAAAGACAGTGCAACGACGTCCTTACAGGCTAAGCGAGGAAGAAAAAAACCATGTGCGCTGTAAAATTGATGAATTATTGAAAGCAAATATTATTCGTCCAAGTTGCTCAACTTTCGCCAGCCCTATGATGTTGGTAAAGAAGAAAAACGGCACTGATCGTCTTTGTGTGGACTATAGGATATTAAATGAAAATACCGTTGCTGATAGGTATCCGTTGCCTCTTATCGCAGACCAGATTGCCAGGCTTCACGGTGCTAAATATTTCTCGTGCTTAGATATGGCCAGTGGTTTCTACCAAATTCCAGTACATGAAAATTCAATAGAGCGAACCGCGTTTGTAACGCCAGAAGGGCAGTACGAGTTTTTGACCATGCCTTTTGGCTTGAAAAATGCACCTTCTGTGTTCCAGAGGGCCATAATAAGAGCATTAGGAACTCTAGCACACACATATGCTATCGTTTATATTGATGATGTGTTGGTTATAGCCGAAACCAAAGAAGAGGCGTTGGAACGGTTGCATACTGTACTCGAAACATTAAGTAATGCCGGATTTTCGTTTAATGTAACTAAGTGCTCCTTCCTTAAAACTCGTATAGAGTATCTGGGGTTTGAAATAAGCAACGGGGAAATTAGGCCAAACGCACGTAAGATAAAAGCATTGATTGATTTACCGCCTCCACAATCTGTGTCGCAGTTACGACAATTTATTGGATTGGCTTCATATTTCAGACAGTTCGTTCCAAAATTTTAGGAGACGCTTAAGCCTTTGTATCACCTAACGTCAAAGAAAATTGCAACTTTCACTTGGCAACAAGACCACGAGCAATTACGAGCTAAAATCATATCTGTGTTGACACAGGCACCCGTTTTGATCATATTCGACCCGCAATACGCAATTGAGTTGCACACTGACGCCAGTTCAATTGGCTATGGAGCTATATTATTGCACAAAATTGATAACAAACCCCATGTCGTTGAGTATTTTAGTAAATGCACGTCTCCTGCCGAGTCAAAATATCATTCTTATGAATTAGAGACGCTAGCGGTAGTTAATGGTATCCGACATTTCCGCCATTACTTGCAGGGACGTAAATTTGTCGTATATACAGACTGCAATTCTTTGAAGGCTAGTCGCACAAAACTTAACTTAACGCCGAGGGTACATAGGTGGTGGGCATTTTTGCAATCGTTTGACTTTGACTTAGAGTACAGAAAGGGTGAACGAATGGCGCACGTAGATTGTCTATCTCGGAATCCAGTGCCTGAGAAAAATAATGTTCAAAATAAAATACTTGAGAAACGAATAAATTTGACTGAGGTAACCGACAACTGGTTAATTTCGGAGCAACAGCGTGATAGTGAGATTTTAGATATATCAACTAAATTAAGAAATAATGAATTACCAAATAATTTAGATAAAACCTATTAATTACGAAAATGTATTTTGCATAGGAAAATACAGCGAAATGGTAAAACTAAATGTCTACCGGTAATTCCGAGGTCATTTAGATGGGCAATTATCAATCATGTCCACGAATCAATAATGCATTTGGGATGGGAAAAGACATTAGATAAGGTTTATAGCTATTATTGGTTTGAAAACATGTCAAAATATGTGCGTCGGTTCGTAGAAAACTGTATCACTTGTAAACTATCGAAGCCACCCGTAGGTAAAGTGCAGGCAGAGTTACATTCTATTCCCAAAATAGATATACCGTGGCACACGGTACATATTGACATAACAGGAAAATTGAGTGGTAAAAATGACTTAAAAGAATACGTTATTGTCTTAATAGACGCATTTACAAAATTTGTTTATTTTTTATTTTAAAATAGATACGGAAAGTTGTGTTAAGGCCGTAAGATCAGTTATTTCCTTATTTGGCTTGCCTACCCGAATTATAGCGGATCAAGGACGTTGTTTTGCAAGTTCAGATTTTCGTGAGTTTTGTTCCTCTCAAAAAATTATTTTGCATTTAATTGCCACCGGTGCGAGTAGGGCCAATGGTCAGGTCGAGCGAGTAATGAGTACACTCAAAAGTATGTTGACGGCTGTGGAAACCGGTCAGAGATCGTGGCAGGATGCGTTGGCCGAGGTGCAATTGGCAATGAATTGTACGGCGAATAGAGTAACTAAGTTTAGCCCATTAGAATTGTTAATTGGTAAGGAAGCTAGACCTTTTGGCTTACTACCAATAGATGAACAAGTTGATGACAAAATAGACAGAGAAGATCTAAGAAAACAAGCCAAACAAAATATGGAAGACGGCGCACGATATGATAAGCGCAGGCTTGATAGTAATAAGGCGAAAATTATTAAACATAGTTTAGGCGATCACGTATTGATTAAGAATGAGGAGCGTCATCAAACTAAGCTTGACCCTAAATTTAAAGGGCCGTTTGAGATTGTCAAAATACTAGATGGAGATAGATATCTGTTAAAGTCCTTAACAAGTAAGCGAACTTACAAATATTCTCATGAATTCTTAAGAGCTTTGCCGAATAATGAGCTAATACGCGAAGATAGAGACGGCACGATGGAAGATGCGTCCGACAATCAAGAAAGAGAATCTTAAGAGAAAAAAAAAAAAGGAAAGTGTTAAAGGAACTACACTAAAGTTATTGTAATGTGTTAAAGGAACTACACAAATGTTAAAAAGTGTTAAAGGAACTACACTAATGTTATATTGTAAGATGTGTTACAGGAATTACACAATTGGTAAAATGTGTCAAAGGAAATGCACAAATGTTTTATTTTACAAAAGAGAATAATGTTATTAAAGAATAACTAAATGAATTAATAAGATTATGTTTAATTGAAGAAATGTAATGAATACAGAATATTTGATATTTATATAAGTGATTTTTATTTTGAAAGCTTTTGTCCAATACATGAAATAAAAATATCTGTTTAAAAATAAAGAAAAGTTTAAAGTGAAATTGAGTCTCGTGGTATTGAAAGCTAAACACACGAGGACGTCTGATAGGTCAGGAAGGCCGTGTCGTAGTGTGATTCCCAATAAATGTAGCATTCTGGTAATTTGGGAATTCGGGGAATTCCCTGCTTCTGCTTTACTCGTTGATATTGAGCGAATGCACGGCAGCAGAGGCAGAGACGCTCTGCTGCTGAGTGAGGTTCGATGGTAAGATACCAAGAGTCTTGAGTAAGACAGAGATGGCTGTATACGCTCGTCTTGAGTGAGTTTATGACGTGAGCGCGTATGCAAGAGTTAGTTGAGCTTGAGTATTCGAACCAAACGGAACTCGCTGTGCAGCTGCGAATATCAATAAAAGCATCAAGATGGAAAATATACAATTGCCCCCGACATATGCATGATTTTCTCCATTCTTTGGGACAACCAAAACTGGTGAATGGTAAGGGCTTCGGGTAGACCTTATAATTTTTTTCTGATAACATTCTATTTCGCTATTTACAAAGTCTGTGACAGATGAAGCATACGGATACTGTTTCCCGTATATTGACCTGTCGCGAATAGGATTTATGTCCCCCCTTGGATCTTTTCTTAAAAAGAAATATCCTATTTATCTTTGAATGCTATTTTTCAATATAGTGAACTATTTTTTCATTTAGTCCGTCTAATTGATCAGTACCTATATTATTTATCTACTGTTCGGTGGATAACTCAACGACGGCGGGCTTGAAATTTTTACATTTCAAAAGATTCTTATTTATTCAATTCTTGACTGAACAAAAGTTAAATATACTAACAACTTGAACTTACTTCTTGGCATCAATGGAAAGGTTATTTGAATGCTGTTTGAATGATATAATACTTTTCTTAACCCATTCAGTATTTTTTAAAAATTTCGAATTTTGGGTGAAAATCTAGTGTATACCAATTGACATTTCCTCACTTTTCACATGCACCACATTGTTTTGAAAGTCCCGTTTTAAAATTTTTGTTCAACAAAAGTGGCTACATCTACTAGTTTAAACCCTATTGCACTGCCTGAGCTTTAAACTTTTTTTGCGTATAAATACGGTTTAGGGTTTATGTTCCACATAAGAAACTTGAATACTATTTATTTTATGAAAGTAGACGAATTATATGGTTGATTTTTAACACAAAAACTTCTTAACTTAAATAAAAAAAACTCCTCTGAACGAGGTAAAAATCTAGTTACGATCGCACCTACAGCAAACAAAAGTTCTGCTATCAACATTTGTGACAAAAAATATACGATACGATACGGCACGCTGCTATTCTATATGCTTATGTTTAGCTGTACAATTTTCAAAAACTGTGCTGAATAACAAAAATTAAGAAAATGTATTTATTTAGTAGATTGTATATTAAATTATTGTCATAAATGTTGATGTTAGTGCGGTTCGTCACTGCCGTCCACAGTGATGCTTATGTACTATTAAACCTTTCTACCTTACTCACGCGCGCGCAATATTTCCGGTACCCCTTTCTTACACTTTATATATTTCTTTTCCTATCGCATAACGCGGAACAGTTGTAGTCGCGTCGATCCAAATTTGAATTTAAAATTCCCGCGCGGAGTTTATACTGAGTATTGACTCAAATTACTTTATAATGTACTGGTATAGCATCGTCCAAGATTCGGATTTAGCTAAGAAATTAATTGCGAGATGCAAAGGTAGTCGGTGGCGACAAACCGGTGGGAAAACAACTGCCGCAGATCTACACCAGTCCCGTGTAGATTGAGTGAATAACGCTACTTAAATTGCAGTCAACAGCTTGTATGTAGAAAACTTTGGACTGACGGTTAGAAAACGATATAAAGAAGGAATTAAAATGCGCTGGACGTTTAATGTGCCGTTTGTTTTCAATTCGTATGATTCGTATGAAGATTATTGTCGGTCCAGCTGAAACTACAACGTCGAGTTAACTTTTTACAATGGCTATATTATACTGATCAGCAATTTTTATATGCATATACTTATGCTGCTTCATTTGTTGGGCGTTTTTTTTTTTTTTAACATTTAAAAACCAGAGGTGTTGCAACCGGAACACACAGATTATACCGAATGATTCAAGCCCAGAATTAAGAACTGTTTAAGTTTATGAATTTTATAAGGTTATGTAGTCATTTTATAAAAGCTTCACAGAAATAAAGTTAGTTTTAATTCTAACAAGAAAGGAACTTTGCTTCGGCAAGCCGAAGTTTGTATACCCTTGCAGTTTTAAGAAATAATCAACGTTTATAACACCATGTGAAATGTTTAAAGATTGTTGCCAGCTTCAGCGATATAAAAAAAATCATTATTTTGTCAGATTTTTATTAAATTAAATTAGAATTTAAAAAAAAAAAAAAATATAAAAGTATATTCTCAATATTATAAGATAATATGAGGAAAACGCCGCAGCTATATTATAAGCTATATATATAAACACGAAATATATAACATAAAATTCAAAACCCATTAAAATATGTTATTTCTAAGCTTAAAAGGTTATACTCGCATGTTCAAAAATACCAAAGATAATTTTTTTATATCCTTGCAGAGGGTATAATGATTTCAGTCAGAAGTTTGCAACGCAGTGAAGGAGACGTTTCCGACCCTATAAAGTATATATATTCTTGATCAGCGTTATTAGACGAGTCGATGTCCGTCTGTCCGTCCGTCTGGTCGTCTGTCTGCCTGTCCGTCTGTCCGTCCGTTTCTACATAAACTAGTCTCTCAGTTTTTAAGCTATCGGGCTGAAAAATTCCCAAAAGTCTTATTTCTATTGCAGGTTCAATATAAGTCGGAACCGGGTCAGACAACTATATCTTATAGCTCCCATAGGAACTATCGGAGAAAAAATTTTAAAAAAGTTATATTTTCGTTTTTTTTCAACATAAAACCTTCTAAGCTTGTAAATAACATTTTTTAGTTAGTTCTGAATTTCGAATTAAGTTGTATCAAAATCGGACGGCTATATCATATAGCTGCCATAGGAACGATCGAAAAATTAGTGGTAAAATAATATAAAAAAATTATATCTTCAGTGCTTTTCAGCATATAACCTCCCACGCTTGGAAATAACATTTTTTAATTGGTTTTAAATTTCAAATTAAATTTTAATAAAATCGGACGTCTATATCATATAGCTGCCATAGAAACAATCGCAAAATTAGTCGGAAAATATGAAAAAAATGATATGTTTCGTGTTATTCACATAAACCCTCCTAAGCTTGGAAATAACATTTTAAAATTTTTAAGAATTTCGAATTCATATTAATAAAAATTGGACTAATTCACTAAATTTGATTATTGCTTATAACTGCAAGGGTATACTTACTTCGGTTTATTTTGAGCAATTAGGTTACCATCCTCATCGATGAAAACTCCCTGAGTAGACTTAACATGGAAATTTTATCACAGTCAGTTACAAAAAATAATACAAGAAGTCTATCACAGTGGATTGAAAAATGTGTAGGCCATTTAAGCCAATAGACTCGATGTCGTCCGATAATTTATAATTTATTTTATAGAATATTGCTGTTGAAATCCTCAGCAAGGATAACATGCGATCAAGGGATAGACATAGAGGTAGTCTAAAAGTGGGTTTGATCTATAAATGCAGCCTATCAAAGTTTTTGATGCGTATCATGTATTTGTGATCTAAACAACTTGTGATCCTATCAACGGAGCTATCACTCGAATGTTGACGCACGAACTTTGTATTGTGACCTTTATTATATATATGGCTACTCTCCGGTCGGTACGAAATATCCTAGCGACTGCACTCTACTAACGAATCACTAACGTAAAACATCGGACAAACATAAAACAGCGATTTTTGAATTAATAAATAAATACCTTAATTCTTTAATTTTTCCACCGATCTTTGAGCGTTACTATGGCGATTACCAAGTACCCTAAGCATCGTTTAGCTGCTAGCACTGGACGTGCATACATTATCATCCATCGTCAACAAACCAGACAATCAGTAACTCATACGCACATATTGCTTTTGCTATAATAATTAGTCAACGCACCACTATTAAACCCAGAAAAGGGACTTGAGAGAGTGAGATACCTAATTAAGAGATAACGAAGTTGCAGAGCGGGACAGGAGAGGAGAAGCTGGCTTATCAGCGCCAAGGTCTTGGAAGACCGCCAAAAGCTGATCCATACCCTCGACGCAGTCGATTTTCTCACTGCACCGCGGTGCACCGGACGTGGACTACGCCTCTGTGGGTAAACTCAGCAGAGAGCATTCTGCGCTTTTCAAGCTTCATTGCCTCTTTAAATATGCTCTCCCAAGAGCTGCTCATCGACATGCGTATGCAGTCACATATTCATACATATATGCAAGCTTAGTTGTTGTTTTGCTATGCGACGATAAGTTCCGATACAGCTCAGCAGAGTAATTTTTTCGTGCCGATTTTCCATGCAAATTATGACCACCGGGTCTACAAAAGAGTTTTGTGCTTTTCTGGCCGATAAAGCCCATTGATTTTTGTTGCAAAAATAATTAATAATCCGAGAATAGATTGAGAAGATATAGAGGTAAAGAAATGTAAGAACAGAAAAATTAAAAGTGTTTATGTAGTAGAAGGATTAAATATTGTGAGGAGTTGAATAACTTCACACAAATCCAAGCAGCAGATGGCCGGCCGCTCACCAGCTACGCAGCGAATTCGCGTAGTGACGGTGCGGCGAAGAGCGGTTGGAGAACGTGGGGAATTTGGAGAGCAAGAGAGTTTGGAGACAAGGAAGCTTGGAGAGCAAGAGCGTTTGGAGAGCAAGAGGGCTTGGAGACCAAGAGAGTTTGGAGACCAAGGATGGAGAAAGAGAGAGAGGAGACTTGGCGGGCAGAGCGAGAGGGCCGTGTGCTAAAGGAAGTAACGGTACGCCACCGGATTTTGGTCGCGGCCGTGAACTTTGGACCAAGAGAAAAGGTGTCACATCTCGGAAGCGGAGCGGCACACAAGCCATACGCATCACGGAAATCAGCGGTACGGCAGCATCAGGCTGGACATCGGAGGGAAGCAGCGCATGAAGGACAAGAGGGTCAATCGGGCCGTGCGCAAAAGGGGAATAATGGTTCTCGGAAGCCCTATATAAACACGCAGGGCGCTGGCAGCTGGATGAGTCGATTACGGTTAGTTGATCACGATCATTCGATTACGAGGAGTAGAGTCGAAGAGTTAAGAAAAGCAGTCGATCACATACCAAGTGAACAGAAAACCAACCAAGTAAATTACAAGGGAGCCAACAAGGCGAGTCGTCGAAAGCAGCGCCGTGGGAGCCTATAAGGCGCAAGATTGCTACGTCGAGACGTTCGGGATTTTGATTACAAGGAATCTCCGAACTGAGACACAGATGGCTGAGGTCTAGGGGCCCCACACGGCTAGGTCAAGGTGGTCTGCTTATTCCTGGCAACGAAGTCCTGGCGTTACGCCTGGATGGTCTACCAGACTTGGAGCAGTGAAGGCCGGCGACAAGAAATCGTGAGTGTACCTCGCCCCAAGCACTACTTTAGCGTGTCCCGTGCGCCAAGTGGAAATGAGCCGGTCTTGGCGCGATCAGCCAGAAGGGAGAGCGGTCGACCAGAATGGTCTCAAATGGAATTCTCCCGGAGAGCCTACGGTACCGATTTGTGAAGTACCGGAGCGGCGCGACCGAACCCCGAGAGTAACGAGCCAGAAGGGAGAGAAGGACCGGATAGGCGTATGCCCCATAACCCAACACAGAAGTCTAGCTACGTACAGCCACCCAGTCAGGATCAGTTTGCAGGGCACCACCATCAGCAGGCAGGACGCCCCACCGCGACAGCCACGCAAGGAGAAGCGAGCCCGTAGGAACGGCACGGACAGTAAGCGAGAGGGTGAGGCTAGGGTGGAACGTTCGTTTACACAAGGCGTAGAAGCGAAATGAAGAGCGAGGCAGCTTCCTGGCGTTTCGCTTTGACTGTCCGCACGATCTGAGCGAAAACCCCAGTGGGACCATCCGGGACAGAGCAAGGGACAGGCGATCGTGTGTCGAAAGAAGAGATCTTGGAAAACTCGTCAGTCTGTTCACCCTAGTCTGAGAACGGTGAAGCTTCCCTAAGCTTCACGGCTGACCCCATAGCGAGTCCGAATCGTTGTCAAGCAGTCACCGAGACAATGCGTCAGGAACAAGCAGCGGACAAGGATCTTCAGGGAGCTACGAAACTGGAACACCGTGTCAACGAGGCGAAAGAACATCGAGACAACCCGTACCGTCGGAGACAGCAAGGACAAGCAAATTATAAAGCCGACTGCAGTTATACCCGCAATAAACCCACTACGAACCCGTGAATTCTGTGCTTTCTCATTGAACTACTGGTCGGTCACGTTTATATAAATTTGGTGGGACGAACACACACAATCTACTGAGCTAGTCCCACAAATTTCGTAGCAAGCAGAAAGCAAACCTATATGGTGGTGGTTTCTTTTTAAAGCCCTAGAGTAAGGGGAAAGGAATTAAGAAACAAAAAATCGAATTTCTTTGCTTTCCAAAAGTATTCACCACATTTTTAGGAGTATTTATGAAATATATACTCCTAGAAACACCAAAGTGGTATAGTAAACATAGAGAGTTCACGAAAATAAAAACAAGAATGAACTGTAAAGTCGAGTGGCTCGACTATCAGATACCCGTTACTCAGCTTAAGGGAGCAAAAGGGAAATGGTGATATAAAAGCAGCAAAGTGATTTAGTAAGATTTACCCAATTTTTCAATATATGGTGATGTTGGCGGCAGACAGACGGTGGCCTCCAAAATTTTGGAAGGTTTGTGAACTTCAATTAAAAATACCACTACTAAACAGATAGGAACCATCAAAATACTGCTCGGAAATAGCTAAATACTACAGGTAAAATGTCTAAGAAGCACAATTATGAGTCACGAAAACCAGATGAACATTGTCAAAAATGATTTCATTCAATTTAATAAAGACACTCTTATCTAAGACAAGAATGCCTGAAAATGTTAGATTTCCGAGTGCGGAGTGCAAAAGAACTAAGAGTGGAGAATCTATTACACTCGAGTTGGAGGAGCACATCCTGTACATACCAGAAAGGTACACATCATTAAATTTTTTGGAATAAAACAAAAAATATTAAAAATAATAAAAAAAATTTGATAATTTTTTTTTTAAGTAAAAAATCTGACGAATTTACAATTGGAGGAAACCCACAACGAACGAAAAAAAGATTTATATTGTAAAAGATAGTATAATAAGGTAAAGCGTGAATTGAAGCGAGTTAAAAATAAGGACTATGATGATCACCAGTCTAATCGCGATATGAATCCACCAAGGTCTTTCGATGATAGTGATTCTTAAATTGAATGCTTTTTAAATGTGTTTGATAAAGGTTGTGGATGCACAAAAATCTGTAAACAATTGATTAACATTTTGGAAGAACGCTTTAGTCGAGTGCCTCGACTTCAAGATAACCGTTACTTACTTAACGGAGCAAAAGGGAAATGGAGATATACAAGCAGTAAAGCGGTATTTCAGGGCGCCACCTAAAGGTGTTATGTAAGCGGCTGGCATATTTAAGCGTTTAAACCGTTTATGGGCGTAAGATAAGGCGTAGTCAGTCGATGGGTACACCGAGAAAATACGATTTTTTAAGACATTCTAAAATAAAAAGTAAAAAAAGCTTTACTCGAATACTTCGAATTTAAACAAAACTTTGGGACTTTAAATGTTTTAAAAAGTCCTACAAATATTTTTACAATGCCTCAGTAAAATGCCACAAACTTAAGTTTTTAAATTTTGTAATTTTAAATCAAATTGTTAGCCTATAATTTGTAAAAATACGCGTTTTGAATAAAAATAATATGATAATAAAATTGGAAAATTTAAACACAAAAAATTATTTTGCTAATTGTTTTCTGGAACTTACAACATAACCGAATTTCGTGAGCATTGACAACAATTCTAATGGCCGTAAGGGAAATTATCTATAATAAAAATGTTTAAAGCCGTCACACCTATAGGAGGAGTCAGACAAATAAATACCTGCATACATATATCGTATAATTATACACAATTTAATATAAGTAAAAATACAAATTATTCCAGCTCTATTATATATTTATTTCCCTTTCCCCTTAGTTCTTATGTATTCCGTTTACCTTCGCGAAGCATCGGTAGCGTCATGCGATAGTATTGGTGTTAGCATGCGGCCTAAAGGTAGTGTTGTATATAAAAAAGGACAATTTCAACAGTCGTAATATATGCAAAAACAAATACAACATAAGTATATTTTTTCGGTTTTCCCTAGCCCGATGTCGTTTTTTATACCCTTGCAGAGGGTATAATGATTTCAGTCAGAAGTTTGCAACGCAGTGAAGGAGACGTTTCCGACCCCATGAAGTATATATATGTATAAAGTATAGATATGATCAGCGTCACCAGACGAGTCGATCTAGCCATGCCCGTCCGTCTGTCCGTCCGTCTGTCCGTCCGTTTCTACTCAAACTAGTCTCTCAGTTTTAAAGCTATCGGGCTGAAACGTTCCCAAAAGTCTTGTTTCTATTGCGGGTAATATAGATCAAATATTTTTTAATAGGTTTTGAATTTCGAATTAAATTTTATCAAAATCGGACGACTATATCATATAGCTTCCATAGAAACGATCAGAAAATTTGTTGGAAAATATGAAAAATTATATCTTTGGTGCTTTTTAACATATAACCTTCTAAGCTTGGAAACAACATTTTTTAAATTTTTAAAATTTCGAATTCAATTTAATTAAAATCGGACTACCCTAACATATAAATATCAAGAAAATGGTCTAAAGAGAAGAATGAAATAATTTTTTTTAATATCACTGAAGTCAGAACCAATCCTTAAAAATTGCACATGATGTTACTAAAGTTGATTATTTGTTATATCTGCAAGGGTATACAAACTTCGGCTTGCTGAAGCTAACTTCCTTTCTTGTTGTTTCTAATAATAATTTGGGAGTTTTAAATTCAGATAATATTAAGTATGGCTTACATAGTTATATGGTGGACGTTGATGCACTTCGAGCAGTACCAACAAGTGGCCCACGACACCAAGAACGTGCTTGTTACGCGCGGGGTCCATTTATAAAAATACATAAAACAAATAGAGACGGGATACAAATGAAAACAAAAGGCACAACTAAGAATGAAGCAAATAAGTAAAAATATTTGTTTTTGACGCGGGACTGTTATTAGTTATTACACAGAAAGCGAAAGGGCTCGTGATGACAAAATTTTGATGTACATCGTGGCAAATTTAGATAATAATAATTTCGTGTTATTCTAATAGGAACATTGAATAATTGCGTCCTTTGTGGGACAACTGAAAGATTCATACGACCCCCATCCGCCACGATGCCACAAAGAATTGTTTTATAATCCAATGTATTTATTTTACATGCTTTTGATCTTAACATTGTTTTATTACCATATGTTGGGATCCCAAATAAAAAACATTTTGTTGTTCGTGAACTCACTCCTGCTTTATTATATGAAGATTCAAATTGATATATTCCATAACAATAAACCTTTGAACACAGGCCTACAAAGTCTGTCATGATTTTACCGTTAAGCTCATTTTCAAAAACTCCAACTCTTTTAAAGTCTACAGATTAATTCTTGCATCTAAATAATGCGATGAATACATTTTCCATTTCAATAAGTCTAATACTGCAAGTCCTAAATACATTGGCTTATTAAAAAAACGAACAATCTTTTCATTTGATTTGCATAGAAATTATCATTAATATGAGTGTCACTATGAACTTTATAACTCTGTAAGTTAACGTGTTGTTATACTTTGCTTTTCGTCCAGTCTTGGTGCTATCCGGAGATTACTATGTACTAACAAGCTTAAATCGACTCTGGGATCGGGGTCATCCATTGTTTTTCCGTAAACATAATTATTCACTTATTTGAAGAAATCTTTTTTTTAAATTTTTTTTTTGCAGTTTGCCTATGTAAACTATTAAGATCAATGTAATTCTTTAACCAAGAGCTGAACTCCTCAATGGATCTTTTTTAGTGCTACCTCATTCTGCAAACATTGGTGCAAGCTCCGTCGATCAGAACGATAAAATTTTGGAAACTATAAAAGCTAAAACTGTCAGACTTGGCATGCAGATTACTGGGTTTCCTGCGCAGCTCAAGTTTATTTCAACGGGGTGCTATCGATTGACTCATAAATAAGGTTTCACCCCCATTCTTACGACCGCTGGAATTTTTTTTGCTAAAATGTTTTTGTCTTAATAAAACCTTTCGATTGACCTAAAAAATATTTGCCACGCCCCCAAACGGCTAAAACGCTTAAAACTGTCTGTCGCCCGCATAACACATACCAAAATAGCCGGTAGGTGGCGCTTTAGAATATTTCCTTGCTGCTTATATAGCGTAATAGTAACGGCGAAGCACTCGACTAAAGCGTTCTCCCGCGGATTTTAGTAAAATGGAGAAGGAGCAATATCGGTCTGGGATTCAATACTGGTTTTTGAAAGGGAAATCGCGCAGCGAAATCAAACAGCACTTGGCTGCTGTGTACGGTGACTCTTCTGCTTCGATGGCGACCGTCAAAAATTGGTTTAACGAGTTTTAACGTGGTTGCACGTCGGTTTTTGATGAGCCACGCCCAGATGCCGCGAAAACGACTACCACGGAGAATAACGTGACAAAAATCTCATATTGGTAGACCGCCGATTAAAGATACGCGAGATACATGAGACGGTAGGCATGTCAAAAGATCGCGTTGGTCATATCCTGCATGGAATTTTGGGCATGAGAAAGCTGTCGGCGCTATGGGTGCCGCGTTTGCTCACTCCGGACAACAAACGCAACCTTAAGACCACTTAAGAGCAGTATTTAACGCTCTAACCCAAAGGAGTTTCTGCGTCGTTGCATGACAAACGACAAAAGA
This sequence comes from Drosophila biarmipes, assembly GCF_025231255.1. NCBI lineage: Eukaryota > Metazoa > Arthropoda > Insecta > Diptera > Drosophilidae > Drosophila > Drosophila biarmipes. Next base: position 1,878,545 of record NW_026114533.1, read on the forward strand.
TGGATCCACTGGTTTACACCATAGACAAAGGAACAGTCGAAACAGTGGACTTCACCCGGCGAACCTGCTCCGAAGAAGGCCAAGACTGTCCCATCGGCCGGAAAGGTGATGGACACCGTTTTTTTGGGACTCACAAGGTGTGATCTACATCGACTACCTGAAGAAGACCATAACGGTCATAGGGCTGTACTATGCCGAAGTATTGGGCCGATTCGCCGCCAAATTTCAGACTGTGTGCGTGTGACTTCTTTTTGTTTCCAAACTTGAAAAAGATACTCGGTGGACAGAAATTTGCTACAAATAAGGAGACCGCCGTCACGGAGACCTATTTTACAGACCTCGAGAAAACATATTTTTCAGACGGAATAAAGAAGTTGGAGCTTCGCTGGGTCAGGTGTATCGAGCTAAAAGGAGATTATGTTAAAAGATAAATTGCCAAATTTCCAAAATGATCGTTTTTCTTCTGGAGGTTAAGTATCGATCGGACCACCCTCGTAAAATAGCTCGTATAGGAGGATTGATATGCCACCGATGTTGTTACCAAAATATTTTGTCCGTCGCAAGGCAAATGAGAAGGGCAGCGGATGCTGCCTTGCAGTGGTGGAGATAATTCTGTAAATACTGAACCTTCTTTATGACCGTTCTCGGACCAGGTACCCTCCGCTTCTTTTACTATGTCCTGTGACGGTGCGCACTGGGCACCACGTAAATACGAAACATCACCTTGCCGAACCCATAGTCCACAAGGTTCTGTTGCGCTAGGACTGGTACCAACCAGGACTGGTTCAGGAGGATCACCACGCCATGGTGAAGCGCTCGGTTTTCTCCACCTTCACCATTTTCCAGCCATCAGTCGGAAGCTTCCAATGCCAACAATCTTCCGATCCTTTACCACTTCCACAAAGGACCTCGATTGTGTGCCGCGGTTGGATGTCTTAGCCTTCTTACTAGCTGGTTGCGCTACTTCGATCGTCCTTTCTCGCTTCCTATTGCTGGTGGTCATAGCGATGTCGAAGTCTGGGATTACCGCGATTGCCCAGGCTATATGTTCTCAGATTTTTTGGTAGTCTTCCTTAAACGCTTAGTCCTCACGTATGGGGTTGGTGGCCAGCTGCATGAGGATTCTACATCCTTCTATTGTTCCAGAGGTCCTTCCCGGTTACGTGGTGTCCTCTTAAGCTTCTTGGTCCTAGCTGGTTAGACGTTCCTTCGCTGGTGGGAGGTTTGGGCTGGTCTTTCTGGGGTTTTTGGGGCTTGTAGAGCTGCGTCGTTCGCTGGCCTTGACAGGGGTAGAAGTCATGTGGACTTGTGCTTTTAGAGCAGTACTCTTGCTCTTTTTGTCGTCGCTGGTTGCGACTTACTACTTTTTAAAAGCGTAGGGCTCTTATTTATTTTCGAGGTTTTTTATTTATTATTATTATATCTGCGCTACGGCGCAGATACCCGCTGTCTATCCGGGTCTACTTATTTACGCTTAGTGTTTGGGGCTTAGCGGTAGCCGTGCCGTGTCCAACTTCCACCAACCCGGGCGCTGGTCAAGTAAATTTACATACAAATTTTTCGGAAAGTTTTAATAATGTCTGTTAAAAGGATTACATCGTGGAGCATGACAAATATGACCAGATATTACGAGCATGATCATAATTTTCCAGAGAACATTCCCTTTCCGTTAAATTACTGACGAGTGCTTCCCTTGGTGGAAAGAAAGTTTCATCTAGTCTATTTTAGTATTAGTAAAAACTGACTTTACAGTATTTAATTGATCATCAACTCAATTAGATGCTAGGGTATCCAAACTTGAGAGAATAGATCTGTATGTATCGAGAAAAGGAATTTTAAAATTATTTCCACTAAAGCATTTTATTTTTTGATATGATGGAAATTAATAAATGAAATAATCCAAAAGCCTAAGCCTAATAAATATAAGAACACAAAATAACAACGCATTAAACTAAAAAATGTAAATAAACAAAAACTAACAACAAGCCGATGGTTTATACCCTTGCAGTTAAAACAAATAATCAACGTTAATGATAAATTTGTAAAAATTTTTGCTGGCTCCAGTAAAGAAAAATTATTTTCATAATTCCTCTCGCCGTTTATTTGGCAGCTATATGTTAGAGGATAAACAATGATATTCCCAATAGGGAAGCCGCGAAAATCTGTAGCGCCTACAGTTCTTATGATAGAAACATACTTTTAACTGAAATGTATTTGTCTCATCAATACCTCACAAAAAAAGGTGCCACGCCTACAAATGGCCAAAACGCGTAATTCTGTCTGCCGCCCACATAACATCTACTGAAATATCCGGCAGGTGGCGCCCTAATATATCGCTTTTCTGCTTATATATCATCATTATCATTTTGCTGCCTTAAACTGGGTTAAGGGTATCTGATAGCCGAGGCACTCGACTATAGCGTTCTTCTTTGTTTTTTATTGGTATTACGGAAATCTCACCGAGAACTTTTCCAAATTCTTGACCTTCGTGTTTCGATAAATTATAAAAAAAAAATGTTCTAAAATAAATTTAGTTTATAATCAAAGTTACATTTAGAGAGGCTGCACCTCTAAAGCGACATGTGAAATAACAGTGATTTTTAAGCCTATAAGACATTACAACTTTCTGACAAATAGAAAAATTCATTAAATTATCAACTATTTGTTGGTCAAATAATGTCATTCTTATAAGACCTATTTCATGAAGGCACTCATCACTAAATTTAGTTTCACTTTCTATCAATACATTTTTAAGACATATTCTTGAAATTTTCCTCTTTCTAAAAAAAATTTTTCTAGTATAGAATCAACAGGCCATTTTTCATAATAAGATATGATATTATATTGGAATATGCTTATTAATTAAATTGAGGCTCACTTAAAGATTTTTCAGTTCCAGACAACGAATTGAATATAAGGCTGATTTAAACTTGGGTAAATTCCAGAGTATCTGGGAGTGCGGCATAGCGTCTTGTGTTTCAGTGCGGCTTCCAAAGATCCGGAAAAGTTTTAAATTACATTTTATAAAAATTTCGTTCTTTTCTGATTTTCTCTTAAAGCAGTCATTAGTCTTTGAAACAGAAATATTCGCAAATTATTTTATTTCCTAAAACACATATAAAAGTAATTTAACTGAAAATATTTTAATGTAGATAGAATGTCCATTTCCACAATCTTCAAAAAAAAAAACATTTCATATGAATTTTCCACTTCCGATAATAAAAAGTTATAACTATTGGAGGAAGCGGTAAATATTTAATTTATTGCTTAAAATATTATTTTAAAAATAAAAATAAAACTTTTACCAGTTTTAATATATATAAACTGTTTTAACTCAAAAAGGAATGTTTTTCTAAGTTTAATGCAAAACATTTTAAATTAAAAACAAGAAAGAAAGTTAACTTCGGCAAGCCGAGGTTTGTATACCCCTGCATTTATAAGAAATAATCAATACATTTATACAATCAATACGGCTAAATGATATACAGCTATATGAGAAATTTGTCCGATTTTGATAAAATTTATTTCGAAATTCAGAACTCATTAAAAAATGTTATTTCCAAGCTGAGAAGGTTATATGTCAAAAAGCACCAAAGCTATAATTTGTTATATATTATTTTCACACCAATTTTCCGATCGTGCCCATGACATCTATGATATATTATAGTATGATATAGTCATCCAATTTTGATAACATTTAATTCGAAATTCAGAAATAATTTAAAAATGTTATTTCCAAGCTTAGGAGGCTTTTGTTGAAAAACACCGAAGATATAATTTTTGCATATTATTTTACCATTAATTTTCCGATCGTTACTATGGCAGCTATATGATACAGTCGTCCAATTTTAGTAAAATTTAATTCGAAATTCAGAACTTATTTAAAAACGTTATTTCCAAGCCTAGAAAACACCGAAGATATAATTTTTTTTAAATTTTTTTCCCCGATAGTTCCTATGGGAGCTATAAGATATAATTGTCCGATCCGACTTATATACTACCTGCAATAGAAGGAAGACTTTTGGAAAAGTTTCAGCCCGATAGCTTCAAAACTGAGAGACTAGTTTGAGTAGAAACGGACGGACAGACGGACGGACTGACGGACGGACAGACGGACAGACAGACGGACGGACAAACGGACATGGCTAGATCGGAAACGTCTCCTTCACTGCGTTGCAAACTTCTGACTGAAATTATTATACCCTCTGCAAGGGTATAACAAAACATTTTGGGTGCAAAAAAGGGTCTAAACATTTTAAAAAGTAAAACGCTCCATACATATTTATAATGCTAGTTCTCTCTGTATAGTTATTAGTGGCCCCCGTCCCCCGTCCTATCTCATTCGAACATGCGAGCTCAGAGACAATTACCATAATCCATAAATTAACTGATTTTAATGGGGTCATAAAAATGTCATAAAGAGTAGATACATAAAGAGTATATTTGATTGCCCCCTTCGACGCCACATCCCTAAGTAACAATATTGATCATGTGTCCTCCTCCTCATTATGAGTCTTTAAAAGTCACGTTAGAAAAGTGCACGTGAAAAAGGTCGCACTCCCAAAGTATCCAAAGGTCGGTATCACGTACCCTTTTGCCTCATTATCCCAGGTGTTGCTTCGCACTTAAGAAAGGTTGCACACCAAAAGTTGTTGCTGTCTCAGAGAAAAATGACTTATCATTCTTGGGAATAATGTTTTCTATGATTGCAAAACAAGTTTAAAAATCAAAAGAACCCCAATAAAATAAATCTCGCAAGTTAATGATTCTCAGATGCGGGAAATATTTTTAAACCCATATTTTCGTTTCGCACCAGAACGTTTTACTGGTAAACTGTCAAAGATTCTCTCCTTCCCACAAATGGGTCATATAGATATCAGACAGAGACCCGTACATAAGCCGTGAGTGCTATTGAAATTCTCAGATCAATAGGACGAAATTTCACTAATTCGTTTTAATATGAAAGATCAATCACAATAATGGGGGCCTTTAATTTAAATTCGTTTGGAGTCAAAAATGGTTGTGATTCTCGATAACAGTAACAAGATTGAAATCTTGATAAGGGTGGGCAGACTGATTCCTACTAAAATCGGCATTCAGATTACCTAGTTTTATAAATTATTTTTAATAAGTACTCCATTAAGTATAAATCCAATTATGTTAAATCGTGGCTTTTCGCGGTTAGCCGACAATTTCACATTTCAGCTGTCATGCCCCAATTTGGGGCTGACATATGAATCCCATCTCCGGAATGCGATTGGTAGGTTTACAATAATATCATACATCTTAATTTTTGCAAAATCAACACTAGTTCGTGTTTACAATTAACAACTCATTTTATAATCCTTAGCAAATCCCAGCGTCGCTTGTGAACAGCTGTGTTTACTTGTGTGCTCTGAGCTTTTATCTTTTTTTCAGAGATTTTGTGCGAGTGTTTTCTGTTCATTTATTTATAAAGCTAAGCCTAACAATTGTGTTAGAAATTTTAAATAGATCTAAGCGGGTGCGTCTTTTTAGTTATTTTAACATTTCTATTAGATTTGCTTAATCTCTTAGCTTTGTTAGTGTAATTTAACCTTTCTAAACTTCCTAGAACTCTTTTAATCCCTCTCAATCTCTCCCGCTCTATATTATTACTGGAATTTAAACTCTCCCTGAACCTGCTGAGTTCCTGGTGACTTTTTTGGTGTTATTTATCTAACTCTCTGACTCCCTCTCTTGCTTGCTTTGCATTATATTGGTTCGTGTTCAAAGTTGTTAGTGTCGCACAAGCCCCGCTCAGTCGATAAAACATTTTTTCTCTCGTGCTCTCTTACGTTTGATTAATTTTCGAGATCTCGCGTTCTTTTTTTTGTGTTTTCTACCTTCGTGGTTTTTAAATTTAAACCAGTGCCAAATTTACTTCGATGTATTTTTCATATTTTACTATACTTGACGGAAAATTGTGCGTCTTTAACTAGAGACCCCTATATTTTTTGCCGTGCAGGATTTACCGGCAGAGTTAAAGGTTTTATTGATCTTAATTTTAATCTTAAGTGGTCATGTGGGTCCTGCAAGGATTTATGAAGAGGGTTTCAATATAGTCTGTGCCCAGTTTTTTGATATTTTGTCTTTACGAAAACTTGGCTGAAACCAGAGATATCTGACTCTGAAGTTCTGTCAAATAACTTAATACTTATAGGTCCCATCGCCACTAACGTAGGGGGACCGTGAGCTGATTGCCGTTACCTCTAGCCTAACGACTCAAAGAATTCTCATTCATTTCCCAATTTAATTCCCAATTTCTAAGTGTGAAAGTTTCCTTACAATCTTTATCTATTTTTGTCCATCTGGCTCTGATCTAGTAATTTATGAGCACCATCACTCTGCAGTAAAATCTGTTCTATCCCTTGTTTCTAACAGTGACCTTTTGATTGTTTTGAGTGACTTTAATCTACCTGATATTTATTTTCTCCTCCTACTGACTCACTTGTTCGTATGCTTTTATCCGCCCATGATTTTGAGGTTGGCATCTTAGAGTTATTGTTTCAGCGAGTAAGCTTTAACAGAAATTCCGTTTAATTCAGACCCGTCTGAAATCACGGTAAGTCCAACTAAAATAAGATAAGATAATAAGTTTTCGTAAATGTAACTATAATAAAAATAACGATATGAACTCTCATTATAATGTGGTGATGGGTTTCCTTCAAACCTAAACAGGCCTCCTTGACTTACGAAACACCTTAAACCTTAAATACCCCTTATATTTTACCCCTGTAATTACCGAAAGCTCTCTCTTAACAGATTAAGCAACAACAACGTCAATTTATTCATCCGGTCCAGATGGACTTCCTGGATGTGTGCTTAAGTTTTGTGCGTCACCCATTTGTAAACCGATTCATAAACTTAATTTGCCTATTTCATCGTCAGTTTTTCCAACTATCTCGAAGGACTCTTTTTGTTATTCCACTTCATAAAAAGGGTGCGAAGGCGGATGCCAGGAATAATATGGGTATTCCTAAATTGTCGGCAATTCCTAAAGCATTTGATTATATTATCATTTCTCATTTGCAACATTTATGTTCATCGGTTACATCACGGGGTCAGCATGGTTTTATTAAGTAAAGATTGACCACCACCAACCTTTTTGAATTGTCATCTATTGCAATAAATAGATTCAGGAATAATATGCAGTCTGACATTATATATACAGATTTTAGTAAGGCCTTTGACTCCGTTAACCACTCTCTTCTTTTATTTAAATTTAATCAGCTTCTGTTTCTGGTAGTTTATTAACTTGGATTTCATGTTACTTCAATGGTAGGATTCAGAGGGTTATATTCGAGAATGCTCCTTTAAAATTGATCTACGCGACATCTGGACTGCCTCAGGGTAGTCATTTGGGCCCTTTGCTGCTTACTTTGTTTATTAACGATATTCCTTCTATCATAACATATTCTCGTGTACTAATGTATGCTGATGATGTTAAGCTTTGTTTATGATATACTGATATAGCGTCGGGACTTAACTTACAGTCAGATATTGATTGTTTTCAATGATGGTGTGAGTACAACCTTTTAAATTTGAACTGCCCTTAGTGCAACGTTATGACTTTTAATAGGGGTATTCCTATGTTTATCAGTTACTTTCTTAAAAATACGCCACTCGGCCGTATATATTCAGTTGGCGATTAGGGTGTTCTTCTGGACCCGAAACTTAAATTTGACTGCCATACATCGTCCTTTGTAAACAAAGCCATGAGTGTTCTAGGGTTTATAAGGCGATGGTCAAAAGAATTTGATGATCCTTATACGACCAAATTATTATTTACCTCCCTTTTCCGTCCTATTTTGGAATATTGTTCGTCGGTTTGAAGTCAACAATATCAAGTGCACATCGACTGTATTGTGTCTTATAAAAGGTGATATTGATTCCGCAGAACTTGTAAACCGCCTAACATTCAATGTTCCTATTAGAATAACTCGAAATTATTACCCTCTAAATTTAGCATGATGTACATCAAATTTTTGTCTGCACGAGCACTTTTGGGTTTAATGTATTAACTATAACTATCCCGGTATTAAATACTAATATTTTAACTCATTTGCTTCATTCTTAGTTGTGCCTTTTATTTTCATTTGTATCCCGTCCCTATTTGTTTTATGTATCTTCCTCGCAATTGTCATTCTACCAGCCGAATGTGCACGTTTCACCACGTGTACGTTTTCACTTCGTAAATTTACCAAATCACCGTTTTGGTCAACAATGCGTATAGATTGGGTACTTATTTCAACACAGTTGATTTGTAAATAAGTTAGATTATGTGGTGTCACTGTCATTTTATACCCAGGTTGAACGTTAACGCCAAACTCATGTAACATCTGATTTGGTGTATTATCAACATGTGAACCGCTGATTATATTACAATCCAAACGATTGTATTAATTTTTAATATGTTCACAGTCTGCTCTGATCGATAGGTTTTTGTAGGATGTGGTTCTAGTACTTTTTGATGGAAGCCAAACAGTTGTCCAACCGACCGTTCCTTATTAAAATAAACTGGCTGTCGTAAGGTAGTTATTTCAACTTGAAGTGTATTATCATTACTTTGGATTTTAAAAGTTTTTTTAAGGTTATAGTCTTTTAGTTTATTGTAAATGAAATCGGTAATGTCATTCAATTCGTATGATCCAGTAGGAATCGTAATAACATTGTCACCGATGTGAAATACATTACTTTTTTCGTCAATATTTGGAATCGAATTATACATATTAAAGTCAATAAGAGTGCATTCATATTGCCCATTCAATTCGATATGTGGAAAAAGTTTGTATTTATAATGGAACTATTTCCATTCAATGATAATGTAAGTGATCTAGACACATTTAAATCTATTGATAAACTGTGGGACTGTTGGTATCTAACCGAGCTATTATTGATATCACTCCTTAAATTATAATAAATTGATTAAATCCTTTGGCATCTAACCCAGCTTTTATTGATATCACTCCTTAAATCATAATAAATAATTCAAATCCTTTTTTGTACCTTCCATTAACCATTTTATCATCCTTGATAATCAAGAAGAATCTGTTCTTATTCTCTCAACACTTTTGAAAATTTTTTTAAAATGTTTCATAATTCATATCACTGTTATGATCCCGATATATATGCCACATATTTAAATCATCTTGTTTAAACATTATAGTAAAGTAAAGAATCAAATGTTTAGGTATATGACTATATGTTTGACATAAATAAGAAGAGTCGATATTTTTATGCCGACCCATATAAAAATAAGATCCTATGTTGTCTTGTTTTTTTACAAGCTACGTCATCGAATACCATAATAGAATTGATTTTGGGTTCACTGGGGTCTAGTACACCGTCATTATGGGAGAATGTATGATATCCCATTCCATTGGGACTCTGTATTAAACTTAACATAATATTATGTTATTGTGTTCGGTAAGGGGCACTATGTTGTGGCGGTGATTTTTATCGTTTTCATCGATAATACTTCTAGCTAAATTTTTTGTTTCTGGCATATTAAACGCTTATTGTAATCTAACTAACTTTATTCAATGACAAACCTTTGATGATTAAACATTAATAAAATAGGTAAGCGTTTTTAATATAATGGTAATACCTCAGTTAACCAAAGTTAGGTTTGCATTGAAGCGAAAATTCGACGATCTCAAACAAGTCAAAAACCAGACGAATTTACAAAAAGAGGAAACTTTTAAACCCATTACCGTACCCTTACATAAACTTGTTAAAGAAAATAACAAACAGAATACGTCTAAAGTAAAACACAGTATAAAAGTAAAACGGTAATGAATAAAATTACAAAATACGATGATGATGAGAAAGAGTTGGACGATTTATACTTTATAACTAATGAGAAAAAATGTAAGGAAGAAGGGGTTATACCTTCACCAATGTGGTCAAAAGTATTTTCACAAAATAAAAGTGAAATATGCTTAAATGATATGATGGTCAATTTGATGGAATCCAGTATTAATTCGATATGATCGAAAATGTTAAAAACATATTTCGGTAATATAATTTTTACATATCCCTTCTTTTTAAAAATTGTCACAATCATGCATTGGCTCAGAGGGCTAGAGCTTCGTTTTTGATACACAGGCCTGGGGTCTTGTGGTTCGACAACAAAATGATTTCAGTCAGAAGTTTGCAACGCAGTGAAGGAGACTTTTCCGACCCCATAAAGTATTGATCAGCGTCACTACATGAGTAGACCTAGCCATGTCCGTCTGTCCGTCCGTCTGTCCGTCCGTTTCTACGCAAACTAGTCTCTCAGTTTTAAAGCTATCTGGCTGAAACATTCCCAAAAGTCTTCTTTCTATTGCAGGTAGGATATAAGTCGGAACCAGCCGGATCACACAGCTATATCTTATAGCTTCCATAGGCACTATCGGGAAAAGTTTAAAAACAAGAAAGAAACTTAACTTCGGTAAGCCGAAGTTTATATACCCTCGCAGTTGCAAAAAAACAAGAAAGAAACTTAACTTCGGTAAGCCGAAGTTTATATACCCTCGCAGTTGCAAAAAAAAAAGATAATTTTATTAAATTTAATTCGAATTTCTTAAAAATATAAAAATGTTTATTCCCAATATTATAAGATAATATGTCAAAAAGGTCCAAAGCTATAATTTGTTTCAGATTATTTCCCATCAATTATCCGATCGTTCCTATGGCAGTTATATGATAGGGTCGTTCGATTTTAATAAAATTTAATTCGAAATTCAGAACTAATTAAAAAATGTTATTTTTAAGCTTATAAGGTTAAATGTTCAAAAACACAAAAGATATAATTTTTATTTTATGTCTTCCTACTAATTTTTCGATCGTTCCACTGGCAGCTATATGATATAGTCGATTTTGATAAAATTTAATTCGAAATTCAATACCAGATAAAACATGTTATTTCCAAGCGTAGGAGGTTATAAGTTAAAAAACTCCGAAGATATAATTTTTTAATATTATTATTTTACCACTAATTTTCCTAATTTCCTATGGGAGCTATATGATATAGTCGTGCGATTTTGATAAAATTTAATTCGAAATTCAGAACTAATTTAAAAACGTTATATACAAGCTTAGAAAGGTATATGTTAAAAAACACGAAAGATATATATTTTTTACATTTTTTTTCGGAAAGTTCCTATGTTAAAAAACACGAAAGATATATATTTTTTTAAATTTTTTCCCGAAAGTTCCTATGGGAGCTATAAGATATAGTTGTCCGATCCGGCTGGTTCCGTCTTATATACTACCTGCAATAGAAAGAAGACTTTTGGGAAAGTTTCAGCCAGATAGCTTTAAAACTGAGAGACTAGTTTGCCTAGAAACAGACGGACAGACGGATGGACAGACGGACAGGCTGAAACTTTCCCAAAAGTCTTCTTTTTATTGCAGGTAGTATATAAGTCGGAACCAGCCGGATCGGACAACTATATCTTATAGCTCTCATAGGAAATATCGAGGAAAAAATTTAAAAAAATTATTACTTTTTTAACATATACCTTTCTAAGCTTGGATATAACATTTTTAAATTAGTTCTGAATTTCCAATTAAATTTTATCAAAATCGGACAACTATATTTTATAGCTCCCATAGGAACAATCGGAAAATTATTCGGAAAACATGAAATAAATATTATATCTTTGTGTTTTTTAACATATAACCTTATAAGCTTGAAAATAACATTTTTTAATTAGTTCTGAATTTTGTATTAAATTTTATTAAAATCGGAAGACTATATCATATAGTTGTCATAGGAACAATCGGAAAATTAGTAGGAAAACATAAAAAAAAATTATATCTTTTGTGTTTTTTAACATATAACTTTCTAAGCTTGAAAATATCATTTTTTAATTAGTTCTGAATTTCGAATTAAATTCTATCAAAATCGGACGACTATATCATATAGCTCCCATAGGAGCAATCGGAAAATTAGTGGTAAAATAATATTGAAAAATTATATCTTCGGTGTTTTTTTTACTTTTAACCTTCTACGCTTGAAAATAACATGTTTTATCTGGTATTGAATTTCGAATTAAATTTTCTCAAAATCGGACAACTATATCATATAGCTGCCATAGGAAGAAGGAAAAATTGGTAGGAAAACATGAAATAAAAATTATAACTTTTGTGTTTTTTAACATGTAACCTTATAAGCTTCAAAATAAAATTTTTTAATTAGTTATGAATTTTGAATTAAATTTTATTAAAATCGGACGACTATATCATATAGCTGTCATAGGAACGATCGGATAATTGGTGGGAAATAATGTAAAACAAATTATAGCTTTGGGGCTTTTTGACATATTATCTTATAATATATAAGGAATGGGGAATATAAATTTTTGTATTTTTAAGAATTTCGAATTCAATTTAATAGAATTATCATTTATTTTATTGCGAAGTTAACTACCTTGTTTAATTTTAAATTAAACCATTTTTTTTAATTTAATTTTTATTTGCAGTTCCCTTTATGTATCCAAGCTAATGTAATGGTGGAATCACTCCATGCAAGACTTTTTGATATGTTAAAAATTGATTCCTTTGTTCTCTGCATTAATTTACTTAACAGATGGGCTGCGGAAAGCTCTAACTTAGCAATAGTATTTCTGTTTCCCTTAGGATTTACTTTATCTTCTACTTTTGCATATACAACTGCCGCGTGCGCTATTCCAGAGCATCTGCAAAACCGTGAAGCTGAACTGGAAAATTTACATGTGTCTTTATCCATCTCGGAATCTCAATATCTTCCAAAAATTGTACATTTTCTTCATACACCTTACACTCGTTTAAATCATGCACATCTTCTTCTTGATTCCAATTTATTTCTTCTTTGCATAAATAATTTGCCAACAATTGTAACTGGTGATAGCCATCCTAATGGATCGTATATTTTTACTAGGTTCGACAATACTAGCCTTTATCAATTTATTTTACTGATAGTAAATTTAACGCAAAACTTAAATTCATCTTTAAAAGGTTCCATGGAAGCCCTTCAGGTTTTTTGGCCTCATTCACTTAATGCTTAACGTTTTGTTTTCTCCAGCATTTTCGACATTTTCAATAATCTCTTGATGATTTGAAATCCATTTCCTTAAATTCATCCCTACTTTTTCTAGCTTCAATGAGACCTGTTTAACAATTTCTTTGGATTCTTTAAGGCTGTCATTAAATCATCCATATAGAAATAATTTTTTATAATTCCACTGATTAGAACTCTTTTAGCTAAATTTGGAGCTGAAGCAGTACCACAGGTAACTGTAGTTAATTTATAGTCTTTTATTTTGTTTTTTGGAGAATCTCTCCATAAGGCATGCATATATTTATTTGACGGTATATTTTTTTAATGACCGCTAAAACTACATACTGCCATATGCGCCAATTTTCGCCGACGTATCAAAAACAACCTTTAATTTTGTGGTTACTCTAATTACAGCTTGATGTTTAAATAATATTTACCTTCAGAGTTTGCCTCAACCATATGCCCTAAAGACATGCATTCTGCCATAAACTTGCAGTACTGTTCTTTAAGATTTAGATTTTTTATTTGTTTTTTCTGCAAGTTCAAAAATCTTCCCGTGGCTTGGCCTTTAGATTCCCCTAAGGTTTGCTCTTCCTTGAAAGGCATCTTCACAACATATCGTCCTGAAGAGTCTATGTGTGTTGTTTTCGTGAAATTTTCTTCACATATTTCGGACTCTAAATCCTCTTTGCTTTCTTCTTCCGATTCCCAGAATCTTTTCAAGTCCTTGCACTCTATCGTGGTCGCCACTAATCTCAGTATAATTTTTTTTTTGGTAACTTAGGTATTTGTGAAGCTTCCTCTGATATTATTGTAATCTGAGTCAATCAGCGCGCTGAGATTTTGTCAAAGCCTCCACTAGCTGATTTCACATGAACCAATGCTGTGGCCAATAGGGCTTGTTCCGACGTCCTACACGTATTCACTTTTTCGTTATTATTATTAATGTGAAGGAGCGTGTGATGCGGTTTTTTGCAGTTCAAGCAAAGAATTTCATTCGTGCACTTTTTAGTGCTTGAATGCTTCAGACACTTTAAACAAATGTGTCTTTTTTTTACCCAGTCACGTGTCTTTTTTTTACCCACTACTTTTTTTCGGCTGGTTCCAAACCCTTAAATGTAATGGGTGTTTTTTAGAGGTACATAACTTTAAGTTGCAATAAAACAACGATGGATTATTCGATTGACATAATTTTTTTTTTATTCGAAAGATAATCTTGTGGCATTACATTTTAAACAGCCGATATAACACTGTGTTATATTATGGGTTGGTAGATTTTGAAACTCTTTTTCTCATAGGTTTATTATCCTGTGGAAAAAAAACTCCATGACATCAGAAAGTTCCTGAACTCCTTTTGTCTTTTTCACGTGGCTCTTATACAACTTTAGAGAATCCTTATTAAATGTTCGAAGTATTATGTGGGCAAAAACTGCACCCACGTCATCGGATTATTGTGCCTTTGATTTTTTGATATAAATTGACTCATGAATCGTGTCAATAAATGCTTTAATTTGCTTATTGGATTTCAAATTTAAATTGGTTAAATCTATAAGCCTAATTTTTCTTCTGTTCTCATACCGCTTGGTTAGCAACTTCATAGTTATCCCCAGTGCCTAGCTGTAAATGGGAAACCACGTTCTTGGCTTCTCCTTTTAATACTGGTTTGAGATAAGTAAATTTAATGGACGTAGTTAGGTTCTCTCTTTTATGAATGAGTTCCATAAACAGCTCATTACAGATCCCATTCCTTGGAATACCAAAGAAAAAGGGGTATCTTTATTTTTGGCAGCTTAGGTAATTCCTCTTCCATTACAGTTATAGATTCCTTAACAGGATTTGTTTCCTTACTAAGTCCTTTATCTATAGCATCTATAATGTTTTTAACATGGAATTCCAATTCCCTAACCAATCTTTCGAATTCCCTGCTTTCAAAACAACTTCTTACATCCTGAACTAAACTAAAAGTTTTAGCTTTTTATTTTTTCTAACTACAAGAAAAAAGAGATCGCTATTTAAATTATTAAAGGATTCAATAATTCCCTAACTGCCCAGCATATGCATAAAAGTCTTCCTTCAATATAGCAGCCCTCGAAACTAGTTTTGTTTCTCCTTTTTTTGCCACTTTTTGAGTGCACTTTTACCTATAAAACTCTAATTTGTTTAGTTAGCTCGGACTGCTTCTGCAAGAGCTCAATGATCTTTTCGGATAACATTTTTATAATTTATATCCTTATTTTATTTAAGATTAAGTTAAGTAAATTTAGGAATAATTTATTTCTAACTTATCTGAATTTTTCTGGTCACTGTTATGCCGCTGTAGAATTCGATAGGGTGAGCGGTACTTGATGTCGAAGATATTGGTTCCTTGCTGTTTGAAGTCGGTGATGCCGGCGATGCTTGTGATGCTTGCTGCTGAAGTCGTCTTTCTGTGGTTGTGGGTTTTCTTTTCTTCTTTTTAGAGTTGTCTTTGTCTTTGGGATGTAATTTTTGTTGTTGTTTTGTTAGAAGGTTTTTGTATTTTATATTAATTTTCAGCATTGTAGGTACTTTATTTAGCTTAGCTCTTTGTCTTTTAGCATTTGTAGGCACTTTTTCTATATTAATCCAACTTATTGAATATTTTAGAAATTTGTTATTTCACTTGCGTCTATTCTTTCTTGATTTTAACAAGTGTTAATTTGTTGGCACTTTTCACAAATTATTTTTTATGCCTCAAACACGCCTTAAAAACAAAAATTTTTATTTTTAGTTTATTAAAAAAAAAACGCAATTTTTATGTTTTAGTGATTTAAAAAACAAAAAAGACTCTTTATATACCTTTATGCTTTTTTTTTTGTTCAACACTTTTGTCTCTTTTTACTGGTTGGGGAAAACAAAAGTGTGAATCTGTGTACAACCTGTACCTACAAGTGTCTAGCACTTGACATAATCTTTAAGGGGCAAAATATCTCTGGGTCTCTTACCACTAGTGGGGGAAAACTGCAGAGTAGTATGGCCAATTGTTTCGTAAGAAACAAAGGCTCGAATGACCAAAATGAAAGGGATTCCTGTAATAAGGAAAACAACATGTATTCTGCCATAAGCTTGCAGTACTGTTCTTTAAGATTTAGATTTTTTATTTGTTTTTTCTGCAAGTTCAAAAATCTTCCCGTGGCTTGGCCTTTAGATTCCCCTAAGGTTTGCTCTTCCTTGAAAGTCATCTTCACAATATATCGTCCTGAAGAGTCTATGTGTGTTGTTTTCGTGAAATTTTCTCCACATATTTCGGACTCTAAATCCTCTTTGCTTTCTTCTTCCGATTCCCAGAATCTTTTCAAGTCCTTGCACTCTATCGTGGTCGCCACTAATCTCAGTATAATTTTTGTTTTTGGTAACTTAGGTATTTGTGAAGCTTCCTCTGATATTATTGTAATCTGAGTCAATCAGCGCTCTGAGATTTTGTCAAAGCCTCCACTAGCTGATTTCACATGAACCAATGCTGTGGCCAATAGGGCTTGTTCCGACGTCCTACACGTATTCACTTTTTCGTTATTATTATTAATGTGAAGAAGCGTGTGATGCGGTTTTGTGCAGTTCAAGCAAAGAATTTCATTCGTGCACTTTTTAGGGCTTGAATGCTTCAGACACTTTAAACAAATGTGTCTTTTTTTACCCAGTCACGTGTCTTTTTTACCCACTACTTTTTTTCGGCTGGTTCCAAACCCTTAAATGTAATGGGTGTTTTTTTAGAGGTACATAACTTTAAGTTGCAATAAAACAACGATGGATTATTCGATTGACATAATTTTTTTTTTATTCGAAAGATAATCTTGTGGCATTACATTTTAAACAGCCGATATAACACTGTGTTATATTATGGGTTGGTAGATTTTGAAACTCGTTTTCTCATAGGTTTATTATCCTGTGGAAAAGAGGAAATGGAGCTGAGTATTTGCTCTAAAAACTCCATGACATCAGAAAGTTCCTGAACTCCTTTTGTCTTTTTCACGTGGCTCTTATACAACTTTAGAGAATCCTTATTAAATGTTCGAAGTATTATGTGGGCAAAAACTGCATCCACGTCTTCGGATTATTGTGCCTTTGATTTTTTAAGATAAAATGATTCATGAATCGTGTCAATAAATGCTTTAATTTGCTTATTGGATTTCAAATTTAAATTGGTTAAATCCATAAGCCTAATTTTTCTTCTGTTCTCATACCGCTTGGTTAGCAACTTCATAGTTATCCCCAGTGCCTAGCTGTAAATGGGAAACCACGTTCTTGACTTCTCCTTTTAATACTGGTTTGAGATAAGTAAATTTAATGGACGTAGTTAGGTTCTCTCTTTTATGAATGAGTTCCATAAACAGCTCATTACAGATCCCATTCCTTGGAATACCAAAGAAAAAGGGGTATCTTTATTTTTGGCAGCTTAGGTAATTCCTCTTCCATTACAGTTATAGATTCCTTAACAGGATTTGTTTCCTTACTAAGTCCTTTATCTATAGCATCTATAATGTTTTTAACATGGAATTCCAATTCCCTAACCAATCTTTCGAATTCCCTGCTTTCAAAACAACTTCTTACATCCTGAACTAAACTTAAAGTTTTAGCTTTTTATTTTTTCTAACTACAAGAAAAAAGAGATCGCTATTTAAATTATTAAAGGATTCAATAATTCCCTAACTGCCCAGCATATGCATAAAAGTCTTCCTTCAATATAGCAGCCCTCGAAACTAGTTTTGTTTCTCCTTTTTTTGCCACTTTTTGAGTGCACTTTTACCTATAAAACTCTAATTTGTTTAGTTAGCTCGGACTGCTTCTGCAAGAGCTCAATGATCTTTTCGGATAACATTTTTATAATTTATATCCTTATTTTATTTAAGATTAAGTTAAGTAAATTTAGGAATAATTTATTTCTAACTTATCTGAATTTTTCTGGTCACTGTTATGCCGCTGTAGAATTCGATAGGGTGAGCGGTACTTGATGTCGAAGATATTGGTTCCTTGCTGTTTGAAGTCGGTGATGCCGGCGATGCTTGTGATGCTTGCTGCTGAAGTCGTCTTTCTGTGGTTGTGGGTTTTCTTTTCTTCTTTTTAGAGTTGTCTTTGTCTTTGGGATGTAATTTTTGTTGTTGTTTTGTTAGAAGGTTTTTGTATTTTATATTAATTTTCAGCATTGTAGGTACTTTATTTAGCTTAGCTCTTTGTCTTTTAGCATTTGTAGGCACTTTTTCTATATTAATCCAACTTATTGAATATTTTAGAAATTTGTTATTTCACTTGCGTCTATTCTTTCTTGATTTTAACAAGTGTTAATTTGTTGGCACTTTTCACAAATTATTTTTTATGCCTCAAACACGCCTTAAAAACAAAAATTTTTATTTTTAGTTTATTAAAAAAAAAACGCAATTTTTATGTTTTAGTGATTTAAAAAACAAAAAAGACTCTTTATATACCTTTATGCTTTTTTTTTTGTTCAACACTTTTGTCTCTTTTTACTGGTTGGGGAAAACAAAAGTGTGAATCTGTGTACAACCTGTACCTACAAGTGTCTAGCACTTGACATAATCTTTAAGGGGCAAAATATCTCTGGGTCTCTTACCACTAGTGGGGGAAAACTGCAGAGTAGTATGGCCAATTGTTTCGTAAGAAACAAAGGCTCGAATGACCAAAATGAAAGGGATTCCTGTAATAAGGAAAACAACATGTATTCTGCCATAAGCTTGCAGTACTGTTCTTTAAGATTTAGATTTTTTATTTGTTTTTTCTGCAAGTTCAAAAATCTTCCCGTGGCTTGGCCTTTAGATTCCCCTAAGGTTTGCTCTTCCTTGAAAGTCATCTTCACAATATATCGTCCTGAAGAGTCTATGTGTGTTGTTTTCGTGAAATTTTCTCCACATATTTCGGACTCTAAATCCTCTTTGCTTTCTTCTTCCGATTCCCAGAATCTTTTCAAGTCCTTGCACTCTATCGTGGTCGCCACTAATCTCAGTATAATTTTTGTTTTTGGTAACTTAGGTATTTGTGAAGCTTCCTCTGATATTATTGTAATCTGAGTCAATCAGCGCTCTGAGATTTTGTCAAAGCCTCCACTAGCTGATTTCACATGAACCAATGCTGTGGCCAATAGGGCTTGTTCCGACGTCCTACACGTATTCACTTTTTCGTTATTATTATTAATGTGAAGAAGCGTGTGATGCGGTTTTGTGCAGTTCAAGCAAAGAATTTCATTCGTGCACTTTTTAGTGCTTGAATGCTTCAGACACTTTAAACAAATGTGTCTTTTTTTACCCAGTCACGTGTCTTTTTTACCCACTACTTTTTTTCGGCTGGTTCCAAACCCTTAAATGTAATGGGTGTTTTTTTAGAGGTACATAACTTTAAGTTGCAATAAAACAACGATGGATTATTCGATTGACATAATTTTTTTTTTATTCGAAAGATAATCTTGTGGCATTACATTTTAAACAGCCGATATAACACTGTGTTATATTATGGGTTGGTAGATTTTGAAACTCGTTTTCTCATAGGTTTATTATCCTGTGGAAAAGAGGAAATGGAGCTGAGTATTTGCTCTAAAAACTCCATGACATCAGAAAGTTCCTGAACTCCTTTTGTCTTTTTCACGTGGCTCTTATACAACTTTAGAGAATCCTTATTAAATGTTCGAAGTATTATGTGGGCAAAAACTGCATCCACGTCTTCGGATTATTGTGCCTTTGATTTTTTAAGATAAAATGATTCATGAATCGTGTCAATAAATGCTTTAATTTGCTTATTGGATTTCAAATTTAAATTGGTTAAATCCATAAGCCTAATTTTTCTTCTGTTCTCATACCGCTTGGTTAGCAACTTCATAGTTATCCCCAGTGCCTAGCTGTAAATGGGAAACCACGTTCTTGGCTTCTCCTTTTAATACTGGTTTGAGATAAGTAAATTTAATGGACGTAGTTAGGTTCTCTCTTTTATGAATGAGTTCCATAAACAGCTCATTACAGATCCCATTCCTTGGAATACCAAAGAAAAAGGGGTATCTTTATTTTTGGCAGCTTAGGTAATTCCTCTTCCATTACAGTTATAGATTCCTTAACAGGATTTGTTTCCTTACTAAGTCCTTTATCTATAGCATCTATAATGTTTTTAACATGGAATTCCAATTCCCTAACCAATCTTTCGAATTCCCTGCTTTCAAAACAACTTCTTACATCCTGAACTAAACTAAAAGTTTTAGCTTTTTATTTTTTCTAACTACAAGAAAAAAGAGATCGCTATTTAAATTATTAAAGGATTCAATAATTCCCTAACTGCCCAGCATATGCATAAAAGTCTTCCTTCAATATAGCAGCCCTCGAAACTAGTTTTGTTTCTCCTTTTTTTGCCACTTTTTGAGTGCACTTTTACCTATAAAACTCTAATTTGTTTAGTTAGCTCGGACTGCTTCTGCAAGAGCTCAATGATCTTTTCGGATAACATTTTTATAATTTATTTCCTTATTTTATTTAAGATTAAGTTAAGTAAATTTAGGAATAATTTATTTCTAACTTATCTGAATTTTTCTGGTCACTGTTATGCCGCTGTAGAATTCGATAGGGTGAGCGGTACTTGATGTCGAAGATATTGGTTCCTTGCTGTTTGAAGTCGGTGATGCCGGCGATGCTTGTGATGCTTGCTGCTGAAGTCGTCTTTCTGTGGTTGTGGGTTTTCTTTTCTTCTTTTTAGAGTTGTCTTTGTCTTTGGGATGTAATTTTTGTTGTTGTTTTGTTAGAAGGTTTTTGTATTTTATATTAATTTTCAGCATTGTAGGTACTTTATTTAGCTTAGCTCTTTGTCTTTTAGCATTTGTAGGCACTTTTTCTATATTAATCCAACTTATTGAATATTTTAGAAATTTGTTATTTCACTTGCGTCTATTCTTTCTTGATTTTAACAAGTGTTAATTTGTTGGCACTTTTCACAAATTATTTTTTATGCCTCAAACACGCCTTAAAAACAAAAATTTTTATTTTTAGTTTATTAAAAAAAAAACGCAATTTTTATGTTTTAGTGATTTAAAAAACAAAAAAGACTCTTTATATACCTTTATGCTTTTTTTTTTGTTCAACACTTTTGTCTCTTTTTACTGGTTGGGGAAAACAAAAGTGTGAATCTGTGTACAACCTGTACCTACAAGTGTCTAGCACTTGACATAATCTTTAAGGGGCAAAATATCTCTGGGTCTCTTACCACTAGTGGGGGAAAACTGCAGAGTAGTATGGCCAATTGTTTCGTAAGAAACAAAGGCTCGAATGACCAAAATGAAAGGGATTCCTGTAATAAGGAAAACAACATGTATTCTGCCATAAGCTTGCAGTACTGTTCTTTAAGATTTAGATTTTTTATTTGTTTTTTCTGCAAGTTCAAAAATCTTCCCGTGGCTTGGCCTTTAGATTCCCCTAAGGTTTGCTCTTCCTTGAAAGTCATCTTCACAATATATCGTCCTGAAGAGTCTATGTGTGTTGTTTTCGTGAAATTTTCTCCACATATTTCGGACTCTAAATCCTCTTTGCTTTCTTCTTCCGATTCCCAGAATCTTTTCAAGTCCTTGCACTCTATCGTGGTCGCCACTAATCTCAGTATAATTTTTGTTTTTGGTAACTTAGGTATTTGTGAAGCTTCCTCTGATATTATTGTAATCTGAGTCAATCAGCGCTCTGAGATTTTGTCAAAGCCTCCACTAGCTGATTTTACATGAACCAATGCTGTGGCCAATAGGGCTTGTTCCGACGTCCTACACGTATTCACTTTTTCGTTATTATTATTAATGTGAAGAAGCGTGTGATGCGGTTTTGTGCAGTTCAAGCAAAGAATTTCATTCGTGCACTTTTTAGGGCTTGAATGCTTCAGACACTTTAAACAAATGTGTCTTTTTTTACCCAGTCACGTGTCTTTTTTACCCACTACTTTTTTTCGGCTGGTTCCAAACCCTTAAATGTAATGGGTGTTTTTTTAGAGGTACATAACTTTAAGTTGCAATAAAACAACGATGGATTATTCGATTGACATAATTTTTTTTTTATTCGAAAGATAATCTTGTGGCATTACATTTTAAACAGCCGATATAACACTGTGTTATATTATGGGTTGGTAGATTTTGAAACTCGTTTTCTCATAGGTTTATTATCCTGTGGAAAAGAGGAAATGGAGCTGAGTATTTGCTCTAAAAACTCCATGACATCAGAAAGTTCCTGAACTCCTTTTGTCTTTTTCACGTGGCTCTTATACAACTTTAGAGAATCCTTATTAAATGTTCGAAGTATTATGTGGGCAAAAACTGCATCCACGTCTTCGGATTATTGTGCCTTTGATTTTTTAAGATAAAATGATTCATGAATCGTGTCAATAAATGCTTTAATTTGCTTATTGGATTTCAAATTTAAATTGGTTAAATCCATAAGCCTAATTTTTCTTCTGTTCTCATACCGCTTGGTTAGCAACTTCATAGTTATCCCCAGTGCCTAGCTGTAAATGGGAAACCACGTTCTTGGCTTCTCCTTTTAATACTGGTTTGAGATAAGTAAATTTAATGGACGTAGTTAGGTTCTCTCTTTTATGAATGAGTTCCATAAACAGCTCATTACAGATCCCATTCCTTGGAATACCAAAGAAAAAGGGGTATCTTTATTTTTGGCAGCTTAGGTAATTCCTCTTCCATTACAGTTATAGATTCCTTAACAGGATTTGTTTCCTTACTAAGTCCTTTATCTATAGCATCTATAATGTTTTTAACATGGAATTCCAATTCCCTAACCAATCTTTCGAATTCCCTGCTTTCAAAACAACTTCTTACATCCTGAACTAAACTAAAAGTTTTAGCTTTTTATTTTTTCTAACTACAAGAAAAAAGAGATCGCTATTTAAATTATTAAAGGATTCAATAATTCCCTAACTGCCCAGCATATGCATAAAAGTCTTCCTTCAATATAGCAGCCCTCGAAACTAGTTTTGTTTCTCCTTTTTTTGCCACTTTTTGAGTGCACTTTTACCTATAAAACTCTAATTTGTTTAGTTAGCTCGGACTGCTTCTGCAAGAGCTCAATGATCTTTTCGGATAACATTTTTATAATTTATATCCTTATTTTATTTAAGATTAAGTTAAGTAAATTTAGGAATAATTTATTTCTAACTTATCTGAATTTTTCTGGTCACTGTTATGCCGCTGTAGAATTCGATAGGGTGAGCGGTACTTGATGTCGAAGATATTGGTTCCTTGCTGTTTGAAGTCGGTGATGCCGGCGATGCTTGTGATGCTTGCTGCTGAAGTCGTTTTTCTGTGGTTGTGGGTTTTCTTTTCTTCTTTTTAGAGTTGTCTTTGTCTTTGGGATGTAATTTTTGTTGTTGTTTTGTTAGAAGGTTTTTGTATTTTATATTAATTTTCAGCATTGTAGGCACTTTATTTAGCTTAGCTCTTTGTCTTTTAGCATTTGTAGGCACTTTTTCTATATTAATCCAACTTATTGAATATTTTAGAAATTTGTTATTTCACTTGCGTCTATTCTTTCTTGATTTTAACAAGTGTTAATTTTTTGGCTCTTTTCACGAATTATTTTTTATGCCTCAAACACGCCTTCAAAACAAAAAATTTTTATTTTTAGTTTATTAAAAAAAACGCAATTTTTATGGTTTAGTGATATAAAAAACAAAAAAGATAATATATCTTTATGCTTCTTTTTTTGTTCAACACTTTTGTCTCTTTTTAGCTCGGACTGCTTCTGCAAGAGCTCAATTTATCTTTTCGGATAACATTTTTATAATTTATATCCTTATTTTATTTAAGATTAAGTTAAGTAAATTTAGGAATAATTTATTTCTAACTTTTCTGAATTTTTCTGGATACTGTTATGCCGCTGTAGAAGTCGATGGGGTGAGCGGTACTTGATGTCGAAGATGTTGGTTCCTCGTTGTTTGAAGTCGGTGATGCCGGCGATGCTTGTGATGATTGCTGCTGAAGTCGTCTTTCTGTGGTTGTGGGTCTTCTGGTTGGGGAAAACAAAAGTGTGAATCTGTGTACAACCTGTACCTACAAGTGTCTAGCACTTTACATAATCTTTAAGGGGCAAAATATCTCTGAGGTTCTTACCACTGGTGGGGGAAAACTGCAGAGTAGTCTGGCCAATTGTTCCGTAAGAAACAAAGGCTCGAATGACCAAAATGAAAGGGATTCCTGTAATAAGGAAAACAACCTTTACGTTTGAGTTCTGTATAAAAAGTGATTTTATTTTTATAAGTCTTTGCATACGTAACTAACCTGAAATTCTTATCTTATCTATGGTTTACGCAGAGATCACATATTTTTGCCTGAGCGGGAGCCTAATCACCGCCTCCCGTAAGGCGACCCGTTGTACAGTGTGAGAACTATATTTATGGTCAGGCTCAAGTGGCCTGTACTTAAGATTACAATTGTTCGGCACTGCACCCTTGTAGGCTTAAAGTTACAGATCATTATTTACGGCTCTAGACAGATTTACATATTGACATTGTCAGAGCTCGTAAAATCATAAATTTATGACAATTAGTGTTCTTCTTGAACAGGCACTTTAAAATGGTCGGAATATGTTTGTATCATGGTTTTGAGACTTAATGTAGATTTTTTCCAGCCACAGCTGTGCACAGACTGGATCTCTCAACAAGGCAATGCTTTATGCCATAAAGGATGAAACCCTTCAAAAATTTAAAGGACTTGGATCAGATATTTCTTCCATGTTCAGCTCCGTTGACATAAGAAATTTTATAATAGGCATTGCATTTTATAATAATGTGGAGAATTTTTGAATGCTCTATTTCAGTGTGCACAGCTTGCATGTAAATATCTAAAAGTAATCGTACAGCTTCATGTACTATTTATTGAGTTGGACATTCTTATATGTTATACAACTAAAAAAAATACTGACCACAGGTAAATTGTGAAATAAACTAACACATGGACGAAAAATAGAAGCGTAGGTCAAAGAGGAGACCCGAAAAATTTTTTATTAACGAAGCGCACCGACTATACATACATGAAGAAATAAAAACCTACAGTAATCGTCAGATTGTTTCGAGTAATAAGTCAATCGAAAGGAATATCAAAAACCAAAAAAAAAAATGTATACCAAGACCTTAAAAAGATCGATTGGTGTGGCAAAAATGTTGAAAAAGTGTAAAACGTAAAACATAGTTTTATTCTCAGTAAAAATAAGCATCGAATGACACCTTAAATCGGATGCTCCGTTCAACAGTAATACGCAAAACCAGTACGCTTAAGCCGTTTGTGGGCGTTAAAGTGGGCGTGACACATTTATGTCAGTCGATAGGTATTGATTAGACAAACACATTTCAGTTGAAATTTTGTTTCTATCATAAAAACTGTAGGCGCTACAGATTTTCGCAATTTGCGTTAGAGTGGGCGTGGCACACCGCGCTGCGTAGGAAGCCCAGGAATCTGCATGCCAAGATTGAGTGTTCTAGCTCTTATAGTTTCCGAGATCTCAGTGTTTATACGGACGGACGGACAAATGGACAGATCCTGACCATGAATATATTGTTGTAATGCGAACACTCAGTTTTTGCTTTCAATTATGAAATAAACGTTTTTAATCTATCCTTATGAACTGTTTGTTTTTTGTTCATATTATTCGTTATTATAATGTTATTTCTTTCTCCTATTCCGTTACCTTATACGGACCGGTATATTGATAATCTAACTTATGACCTCTTTTATTTCTTAAAAGGACTTGATCACCTACTGATATATCTATGTTGTTTACTTTCTGGTCATATTGTATTTAATTATTTTTCTTATTTTCTTTTATCATTACTCTAGCTCTTTTGTATGCTACTTCCAATCTATATTTACTTCCCTTAGAATATTCATCTATGTTATATATGGGTTCTATATTTTCTATACTATTAAATTGTTTTGGTAAATTATTTGTTTTACCAAACACTAGCTCGTACGAGCAATAATTATGTGCCATTAAAGGGTCCGTGTTAAAACAAAAAGCGAACTATTGATGCCATACGTCCCAATCAGTTTTATCAATCGTTCTATATGAGCGTATGTATTCATTGAAAGTTCTATGACTTCGTTCTTTTGTTTCTACTGTCTGGTGGTGGTGTGTCGTAGATGTTATATTTTCAATTTTAAGTATTTGCACAGATCATTTAAAATTGAATTCTTATATTCGGTACCCATGTCCGTAATGAACGTCTTCATTGGACCGTACTTCAGAATAAATGATTCAAAACTTGCTTTTGCGACAGTGTTCGCGTTTTTATTTGGAACTGGTATGGCAACTAAATATTTAGTTAGTTTAGTTGCCTTTTTCTGATTTTGGTAATGGACCAATAGTGTCCACCATCACTCTGTCGAAAGCATTTATAGGCGTATCATTTATTATCAATAGAGTCTTATTGTGCTTAGTTATTTTAGCTTCTGTGCATTTCTCACATTTTCGTATGTATTAAGTAATATCTCGAGTCATACCTTTCCAAAAATAATGTCTTTTGACCTTGGCCAAGGTTTTTGTAATGCCAGTATGACCTCCTTGTATTGGATCATCATGTAATTTAGACAGTGTTGCTTCTTTCTCGTTTTGTTTTTCTATAAGGATCACCCGGTTGAGTAGCGCTACTCTCAATGATTTCAATATATAATTGCCCATAATTTTTATATTATTGAAAGATGTTCAAAGTCAATGATACAAATATACAAATCGCTAACATCATATCTTGCTATAATTTTCTTTCCGTGCTTAAACAAACACATTTTGTTATTTACATGCAAGGTCACTACTTTACGTACTTCATCATTATTAATGACTTCATATACGTTGGGCTTAGAAGCTTTCTCTATAAATTGCGTAGGCAATTCTATTTGTTTGTTTTCCGCGCTGAATTTATGTCTATTTTGATATCTTGTAGTGACTTTCTTTATATTTCCAGTAATGTTTTGTAGATCTTTAATGGTTATTCTTAATAACGCATCAGCTACATAATTGTCTTTTCCCTTTAAATATTCGACTGCAAAGTCGTATTCTTCTAGTTCGAGCCTCATACGTGTCGGTTTAGAACTGGGATTGGTCATTGAGAAAAGGTATATTAAAGGCCTATGGTCTGTTCTTATTAAGAAATGTTTTCCATATATATATTGGGTTGAAATGTAACATCGCCCAATGAATTGCAGCTAATTCCTGCTCAGTAGTACATTTGTTACTTTCACCTTTTGTAAATGCTCTTGATGCATATGCAATGGGAAGTTGGAGACCATTATGGTTTTGAGTTAAAACCGCTCCACATGCTTGCTTACTTGCATCTGTTATTATACAGAATTCTTTAGTGAAATCTGGATATTGTAGCAAGGTAGGTTCCATAAGTTTTGTTTTTAAGTATTGACATGCATTCTCACACTCATCCGTCCATTTAAAAGGAACATTCTTTTTACATAATCTTGTTATGTGCAGTGAATAGTCGGCGAAATTTTTTATAAAACGTCTATAATAGTTACAGAATGCTACGAAACGTCTAGCACTGTCCGCGTCGTGAGCAACGGGGTAGTTCATAATGACATCGTATTTCTTGTCATCTGGAAGTATTCCTTTATCAATGCATTTATGACCTAGAAAAGTCACTTCATGCATAAAAAACGAACATTTTTCTGGATGTAACTTTAAGTTGTATTTCCTGCATTTCTCAAAAACGTCTGTTAAGTTCTAAGGCATATGTTTTTCGGAACAAGCGATTACTATTAAGTCATCCATATAAAGAAATGCTTGAGAAGGTTCTAGACCAGAAAACGCAATAGTCATCATTCTCTGAAACGAATTAGGAGCTATTTTTAATCCGAAGGGTAATCGCGTGAAGCGATATGAGCCGTTGCTCGTTGAAAAAGACGTTATATCTCTTGAACCTTTTTCTAGTTCAATTTGATGGAATCCTGACATTAAGTCAAGACATGAAAAGTATTTTGCTCGACCTAGTTGGTCTAAAATATCATCAATTCTAGATAATGGGAATTTATCGGATAGTAATTTTTTATTAATCTGGCGGTAGTCAATTACTAATCGCCATTTCTTTACATTTGACCCGGGGATGATTTCTTAGGAACAAGTAACAATGGGCTATTATATTCGGATACTGACGTAAGTACCATGCTGAATTTCCTGATTTGGAATTAATACACTGTCTCCTTTTGAATTTTCCGAATGACTTCCGAATACAGAAGTATTGAATTATTTCCAGAACTATGAGCTATTGGTACATTAATTGGAAATTTTAAATTATTGGGTCTAATTACGAGCTAATTTTTTGTCTAATTGACAATTGTATTTTTTAAAAATCGTGTGGAATTATGTATTTAGTTGTCCGTATCTCTATAGAAACTAAACCTTTGGATGTCTATGACGTAATCATCTTGGATGTTTTGGAAGTTATCCGAAGTTTCTTTTAAACTGGAAATGTCTGCACCCATGTCTATTAAAAAGATAAGTTCTTTCCCAGTAGCTACATTGAAAAATGAAACGAATATATTCTGGCTGAGATTAATGGTGTGAGCTCTGACTTCTTTTATTGTTGAGTATTTAAAGGGCTTTGGAGTTTTCCGATGTGTTTTGGTTATTACTTTGGGTTATACTTACATTGCTTTGGCTTTTGCCATTGTAGCCTCGGTTTGAGTTACCACCGCCTCCATAGTTTCCTCTATATTGGCCTCGTCCTCTATTGTTATTTTGGTAATTGTTGTTATAGTTATTGTTGTTGTAGTTATTGTGGTTGTTGTTATTGTGATTACCACGAAAATTACCTCTACAATTTCCACGTCCGCGATTTGAGCCGCGCTGTGGATAATTCTTACAATATAGGACGGTGTTTGACTAGCCAGTTGTTTCAGTGCAACTATTGACAAATTTGGAAACGGCTTCGTTCATAGTATTAAATGTGCCAGCTTGCATGATAAGTTTTACCTTATCGATTTTACAATTTTTAGTCATTGCTTTGACTGCATGCTGAGTGGAATAACTTCTGGCTAACTCGAGGGGTAAGCCATCTGTTATATATGCACCTTCTAAAGATTTTGTCATCTGCTCAACCTCTTGTGTGTACTGGTGGGCAGTTTTATTGCGTTGCTGTAGGTTAATCAGTTTCGCCTTTGGCGTTGCTTTTTAATCTTGAAATGACTTCTGTTATTGTTGTTTCATTTCCGATTAAATTTCTGGCGACACCTTTTAGCTTTGTTTTTATTATGGAAACTGCTAATTGTTCGTGCTCGCCTTTTATTGATTCTATTATTTGTAATGCATCAATAAAACTTGTTAAGTTTTCAGCTTTACCATCGAAAACTGGTATAAGCTTGGATGCTGTATTAATAAAATCAATATTGGATTGTGCCATTGTTACATTACTTCCTATTTTACTTTATCTTATGCTTGAACTATCATCAGAATCTGTAGAATTATCCAGATTATTTAAATCTTGCTCTTCTATTTAAGGATTTGTTTCTGAAGGTTTTCCGATTCTATTTGGTCAATGTCAGTTTCTTTTGTTGATTCCGGTTTATCACCAATGAACAATAAAATGAGATAACGTTAGTGATTTTTGTATATGGGGGGAGTTTGCTCAGCCTGTTCGGCTGACACTGTAAAATGCTCTGATCGCTTCGGCGGCACAGCGGCCATGAAGGAGAGCGCTGCGATAGCCGATCCCAAATTAGCAAACAAAACAATGTTGATCAGGGTGAAGGCCAGCACCAATCATTCTATTTTTATACCATTTTTTATACATCTATATGGTAGAGTAATCCGATTATTATTAATTTGATTTCAAAATTCTTAAAAACATGAAAAATTATATTCCCAATATTATAAGATAATATGTCAAAAAGCCCCAAAGCTAGAATTTGTTTCATATTATCTTATATATAGTCGTCCGATTTTATAAAATTTAACTCAAAATTTAGAATTGGTTTTCCATGCAAACGATGTAATATGTTAAAAAAAACACCATTGATATTAGTACATTTTTTAGATTATTCCTATGGGAGCTATAAGATAAAGTTGTCTCATCCATCCGGTTCCGACATATATACTACATGCAAAAGTTCGACGACTTTTGAAAATGTTTCAGACCGTTAGCTTTAAAACTGAAAGACAAGTTTGCGTAGAAATGGAAGGGCAGACGGATATAGCTAAATTGACCTGTCTAGTGATGCAGATCAAGAATATATATACCGTATGGAGTCGGAAACGTCTCCTTTGCTGCGTTGATAGCTTCTGACTGAAATCATAATACCCTCTGCAAGGGTATTACAAGAGAAAACCCTACCGACGAGTGACTTGACTATCAGGTATCCGTTAATGAGCTTTAAAATTGAATATTAATAGTGCTTTATGTTGAGATAACCGCAGTAAATATAACCCGTAAGAAACTTTTAAAAAGATACAAAAACTCATTTTTTACGTCTACGTATTTTTATTTTCGGTGCTCAAGTCACTGCGTTCATCCGGAAAGACGGACATGGCTATTCCTTATTGAGTCAAAAATTCTTCCTTCTACCTATTAGATCCTTTCTGACGAATTTAATATATTTTGGTTTCTACGGGTAACGTTTGATGTTAAATGACGATTAAAAATAATTCATGAACGCAACGTTTTAAAATTTGACGGCACACTGCCCTCAAACTATAGCCACAATAAAATGATCTCTCTGATATAATCATTACAAAAAAATCTGTTTAATATATGTTTTAATGCCACAGAATCTAGTGTAAACGGTTGCTGCTCGTTCAAACCTATCTTTGGAAAAATAAAGGGAATTTCTTGTTTTTCAATAAAAGTATCAAACAAATTTACAATATAGGTAGATTATTATAATATTTAAGTAAAATATCACTTTGGACGGGAGACCACTTAGTGACAAATCGCAATGGAAGTGTTTCAGAGGAGCCAACTAAATATAGCCGAAAATTGACAAGAAGAAACGCAATAGTTGATCGTTTCGTCTATAAGTTACCCGTTACTTAACTTTTAAATTGAAAATTGATAAGGCTCAATTTTTGTTAAGATGACTTTTTAAAAACAAAAAACACTTGAAAAATTCCCAAAAAAATCGGGAATCGTAGACTCATAGAAAAGCGGAAGGAGTTACAGCGGTATTGACGATTTTGGTCTTGTTACTGCCTTTTATTGTTTTTCAATACTGAACTTTATTCTCTCTCTATTGTGCCAATATGAACAGTATACGGCGGATTGGGGATAACCTTAGGAGTATTCTGTGTTAATTGTATAAAAATTAAGGTGGTAACATTGGTGGTTGTTAAAATGATTAATGAAAAGCGGTTCAATCCAGAAACGGAACCACTGGATAATAAACCATGATATATAAATAAATAGCTCTTTCCAGCACTTAAATTGTTAGAATCGTACCTTTAGGTTATCAGTAAAAAAATAGAATATCGTCATTATATCTCAACCAGATGATATAAGTAAAAAGTGTAAAACGCAAAAACGTATATTTACTTTGAAGGTAATTACTGGAGTAACTCGTATCTAATAGTCAAAGCACCTTACTCACTCTTAATAAATAAATAAGGCAGATACATATAGTTTAAGCTCTATCTATGAGCTATTGCAAAAACTAAAAGTATTGAATACCAAGAATTAAACAAAATCAATTTGCGTGGGAGAAAGAGCTTTTAAAGTGTAAATGTGAAAATGTAGAATATTTTAGCTTTAATAGTTCACAGTTACAGATGTTTTCCGCCTAACTAGGGAGTTTTTTTCAAAAGTAGTAAAACTAAAATTTTTTATATTGAGCTGTTTAACACTGTTTTCAGGACTCTTAAATAACTTTTTGAAACAACCTGACAATTTAAAAAACAAAATATAATTTTCATTTTGAAAATTCACCCAAAATCATGTACGGATCATCCGATGTTAACAAAGGCTAAAAACCGGTGGTGTTTTTCCGCATTGGCCCTAACAGAACAAATTTTCTAAGATTCCACTTTACGCTCTTTCTCCGAAACCAATTATTTTTTTTAAAGCCTCTAACATTTGATCATATTTAAAGCTAACTTTTTATTTTTTGTGCAAAAAATTCACAGATTTGTCAACTGCCTGCGCCCTGTGATATCTGGAACCATATTTGTGCAATTTCTGGTAGTAGGATTGGTGCTGGGCTTCACCCTAATCAACATTGTCTTGTTTGCTAATTTGGGATCGGCTATCGCAGCGCTCTCCTTCATGGCCGCTGTGCTTCTGGAGACGACGCCCTTTTGTATACTGTGCAACTATCTTACAGAAGACTGCTATAAACTGTCAGATGCCCTTTTCCATTCCAATTGGATACAGGGGCAAAGGCGCTACAAAAGCACTCTCCTGTTTTTCCTACAGAAACTTCAACAGCCGATAACATTTATGGCCATGGAAGTATTTCCGATATCTGTGGGAACAAACATCAGTGTAAGCGTCTAGGTACTTCCACTTACTGTAATTTAATTGACTATTTTGCAGGTCACAAAGTTTTCGTTCTCTGTGTTTACTCTCGTAAAGCAAATGAATATTGCTGAGAAAATGGCGAAATCTAATAAGGACGAGTAATCAAAGGACGTTTCAACGTTTAAAGGGTTATGTACAATTGCAATTTTTTATAAAATTTTATATTTTTTGTACTTAAAGTTGCTCAACATGACAGCACCCAACAAATACCAAGTACCCATTAGCACCCACAGAGGATGAGAATGGCTGACTAGCACTAACTTAATGGTACACTGAGCCGCCGAAGCGGTCAGAGCATTTTACAGGCTGAGCAAACTCCCCCCATATACAAAAATCACTGATGTTTTCTCATTTTATTGTTCATTACATTAAAATTCCACGTTTCAAGAAGAATATAAGCATGTACCAATTTACGAACAAATCAGTTATCAACGCATCTTTCCGGTTCTACTTTGGGAATCTGCATCGCCCAAGAACATCGTTCACCCAAGTTGGATTATACTTCATCCGAGTATACAATACTCATTGCTTCATCAGTCTGCAAAAATATTCTTGTTTCCCAAGCGTTTGGCCAACTTCATTCCTTAAATCACAAATTCGAACCTAAATCGGTTCTAAAAATCCAATATGTTCAACGACGCCACCAAGATGGGTATTACTTACGCAAGCTAAGCCTATTGAACGATTTCTGGCAGCACTTGTGTGACTTTACCCGAGTATCATTACCCTCTAGAGATGAGTATCCCTTAAGGCTAATAGATTTAAAGGAGCTAGTAGAGATATATCAGCAAGTATTTAAATATAACCCAAATGATGCAACGAGTTAGAGTCATCGAATTGTCCCACCAGCTATAAAAAGACACCTGGAGGTCCAATGAGTAATATTGGGGCAGGCCCATAATGAACTCGATAATACGCCTGGGGCAGAGGCATCCGCAAAATAAGAAGAAAGCCCATTCGAGAGCTTATATGATGAATTTATAGAACCTTGCTTCGAGAAAAGAACGCTCCAATGAGTTTTCATATCAGACAATTTAACCAACAGGCAACTGCACTAGAAAATTCAGGAAAAATACACCAACGGAAATATTCATGGCGCTGATTAAGCGCCGCGCATGCTTGCTGAACATAATAAGCGCACAACATAGAACAACGCTCCGCTACCTATCAGTCACTACGAAGAGAGCTGCATGATTTTTCGCTTATGGTCACATCACTTTAGGGCGTGTAGCCGTTTTCAGGAAATGTAAGTAGAGTAGAAGCACGCCAAAATTGTTTGTCTACAGCTCATAAGGTTAAAAACTGTGGATCACAGGCCACTTGACAAGTCTGCAAACAACGGCATAATTTACTTTTAAATAAATGACGGTCTAGCAAGCCAGTGTCCGGCGTAGTAACCACCGCAGGATACGAGGTGGTGTTCTGCTTGCGACCATCAGGCTATCAAAACAGGGGGAAACCTAGAGTTGGAGATATCCTATACCTTAAGGAAATATCGTCACAAATAACAAAAGCCACTTGTTTAATACAAACGCTCTCGTTATATTCATAAGATTTTAAAATATTATTAAATGTGCTTATTATTCCCCTAGGTATTACAAGACAACTGTTATAAAGATCGTAATACTTGAGCTAAACATAGGGGCTGGTCTGTATTCCCGTTTAATGACCGGCGAACCCATAGGCATAACTCTTGTTTATGTTATCACAGGTTTTCTTACCCAAACAAATTTTATCTAAAATGGAAATCAACCATGTTCGTATATTGAAAAAGGCGAAGTCTTGGAGGTCCGAACCATTCTTATGAGTCAACTTAGGATGAAAATCGGGTTAATGATAACCAAGTTGATCTGGGTGATTGAGAATAGAGATTTCTCCCGATGAATAAGGTTTTTATTTAACGAATATCATGAAATAATAGAGTTTGAAGTTGTTAAAAAAAAGGCAAGAACTAGCGACGATGGTTCGTCGAGAACGAACCGCCAACAATAATTTATCCTTCAGTTCTGAGCTTAAATTGAAGAAATTAAAATGTTCAGTTTCTAGTCAGTATCGGCTTTAAACCACCTTAAAACCGTATTTCGTCTTATCATATATAAAATTAAAATTAACATGATTATAAATCATAAAAAAAAGGCTGCGCGATAAAAATTAAGGCCTTTTATTTCAGAATGATTTATATTCATTTCTTTTAATTAATTTCTTATTTATAACTTTTATAATTTAATACTGTGCTAATATTTTGTCATCTGTTTTTATAGTGCAACCGGATACGATAGTTAAAATTGGTTCATAACTTTCCGATTTAATAGTGTGATGGGCTTCATCACACTCATCCGGTAGATCTGTAGATCTCTAATTTTTGTGGAAAATTATTTAATTGTTTTTTTTAGTATTTTTATACCCGTTACTCGTGAAGTAAAAGGGTTTATGAGATTCGTCAGAAAGTATGTAAAAGGCAGAAGAAAGCGTTTCCGACTCCATAAAGTATATATTGTAGTATGCACATATATTGAATAACTACTGTACTAAGAGTACTTGAAGCAAACACACTGTAATACTTTGTTGCAATGCTTTTATAAACAAAGGCCCGGTCAAAAACCTAAGTGGCCGAAACATGAGTCGATCGGCGACATCGACATGAGTCGAAAGTGCAAGTGTCAGCATTCTGTTGCACACGCCGGCCGCTCAACCAAACTCAAGTACATATAATACGCGCTCCAGCTAAAGAGAGCATAATTAAATACACTAGTATATATATGATATACATAGCCGTCTCTCTGCCGTCCAACTGTAGGCAGCGCAGCTACGAGACTTAGGCTTACTTAGAACCTAAGAAGAATTGTAAAATCAGACACAACTTGACGTTGGTAGCGGCACTAATGCTGCTCCAGCCTTCTGAATAAAGACCTAAAAAGGAAACTACAAAAACTGAGTGTTCTCATTACAACATGGCGACCGTGACAGGACTCAGGATGTAAACTTGAAGAACATCAAGGACATCGAAGGAACGCAAGAGAAAAAACCAGAAAAAGGACGAAAATACAAAAATTATAGCAGCAGACAACGAAAAATAAAAAATCGCAGTTAGTAGAGTGTGCTAAACGCAGTGGTGTGGTAAAAACATTAAAAGCCAGAAGGGCTGAAGTACTGAAGCAACTAAATAGCGGATGTAAATTAGATTTTAACAATTCGTTAAAACTAAGTGAATTAAGTGAAAGAAAAAATCAAACCACAACCACACACACATCCCTACTCTGCAATTAAAAGTCTTGCTAAAGCTAATCTCAAATTACCTCCGCCACAAAAGAAGGGAATACCCAAGTTAATGAAGAAGTGCCCAAACGACTGCGAGGGACCTCTGAGCTCGCCCCATTGCGAGTACACCTGTGCAGCCAGCACCGGTGCCCCAACATAGAAGAGCATTGAGGAAGTGCAGCCTGTGCAGCCAGCTTCGGCCACGAGACCAAGGAGAAGTAAACCGACAGTGCTACCAAGAGCGTAAAATTTTTTTTTTCCTTGCACTGCGTTGCAAAAATTTTTTTAATTGCACTGCGATGCATATTTTTTCATTTATTTCATAAAAACTAATGTTAAAATTGAGCGACATAAAAGTTGCCCGATTAGAGTATGGCCTGAAAACCATACACAAAAAGGGCAGGAAATACTATGTCAAACATAATAATAATGATTCAAAAAAAAAAAAAAAAAACAAAGACAAATCAAAAATTATTCATATAAAACTAGCTGTTAATGAATAACATTAACAACATTTACGAATTAGTTCAAAAATCTAAAGTATTTATTTTGACAGACCAAGATATATATTAAGAATTCCAACGCCAAAGATGGGTTTAATTCAAAAACAGTGGATTCCACTGCAAATGTTATTAATAAGGTAGAGTCAAATAACATTGACTTAGAATTAATCCATACTTTGTTAATAATAATTGTTGTCATAATGTGCGCAAATTGTTTTTATAAACTTTATAAATTGCATATTAAATGTCTTAAAAAAAAATATGAGCCAGGCAAATGATCTTAAAAAAAAAATTTCATTGGCACAAACAACATTAATATAAAAATATTGATTTAATCAAATTTAAAAGAAAATTGAAGAAAATGGAATTAAATAAAAATAAATAAAATACTAATAAATTAATAAAAAATGGCTACTCTAAAAGCAAGTAGAGACACATATGATAGGGACATTCATTTTAAAGAAAGAATTTTGCAATTAGTTGCACCAACTTCAGTAAGCATTTATGAATTAGAAAATTTATATACTGAAACATTTAATTTAGATGCCTCTCCACTAATTCATTGCACAAGCACTCAAAAGGGAATTGTCCTATCCACCATTCCAGGGGTACAAGTTAGATCAGTAGTAGACAAACACCCATTACTAGGTAGAACGATAGTAATGATGGTCTTTAAGACATAATTCATTCCCACAATATAATGGAATGGAATGAATTATATAAGCAGATTAATAACATAAAAGCTGACTTTGATAAATCATATAAGTAACTTACTCAAAACAGGCCAATTCAAAAAAATACCATTAAAAAACATGTGGAAATTCTGGTAAAATGCCTTAATGAAGCACGAATACTAATATATGGCCAGAGGGAAAGATTAAATCAAGATCATTGGTCCCAAGTATCCATATTTTTGATCAGGCTACGATCTAATTTAATATCAATGAAACAAAAGTTTATGTTGGACATATCAGTACCGACTATACTTCACACTTCCCTAGTAATTGAAACTGGTGATAAACCGGAATCAACAAAAGAAACTGACATTGACCAAATAGAATCGGAAAACCTTCAGAAACAAATCCTTAAATAGAAGAGCAAGATTTAAATAATCTGGATAATTCTACAGATTCTGATGATAGTTCAAGCATAAGATAAAGTAAAATAGGAAGTAATGTAACAATGGCACAATTGATTTTATTAATACAGCATCCAAGCTTATACCAGTTTTCGATGGTAAAGCTGAAAACTTAACAAGTTTTATTGATGCATTACAAATAATAGAATCAATAAAAGGCGAGCACGAACAATTAGCAGTTTCCATTATAAAAAACAAAGCTAAAAGGTGTCGCCAGAAATTTAATCGGAAATGAAACAACAATAACAGAAGTCATTTCAAGATTAAAAAGCAACGTCAAAGGCGAAACTGATTAGCCTACAGCAACGCAATAAACCCACCAGTACACACAAGAGGTTGAGCAGATGACAAAATCTTTAGAAGGTGCATATATAACAGATGGCTTACCCCTCGAGTTAGCCAGAAGTTATTCCACTCAGCATGCAGTCAAAGCAACGACTAAAAATTTTAAAATCAATAAGGTATAACTTATCATGCAAGCTGGCACATTTAATACTATAAACGAAGCCGTTTCCAAATTTGTCAATAGTTGCACTGAAACAACTGGACAGTCAAGCACCGTCCTATATTTTAAG
Organism: Drosophila biarmipes; assembly: GCF_025231255.1. Taxonomy (NCBI): domain Eukaryota; kingdom Metazoa; phylum Arthropoda; class Insecta; order Diptera; family Drosophilidae; genus Drosophila; species Drosophila biarmipes. Next base: position 1,916,555 of record NW_026114533.1, read on the forward strand.
AATTATCCACAGCGCGGCTCAAATCGCGGACGTGGAAATTGTAGAGGTAATTTTCGTGGTAATCACAATAACAACAACCACAATAACTACAACAACAATAACTATAACAACAATTACCAAAATATCAATAGAGGACGAGGCCAATATAGAGGAAACTATGGAGGCGGTGGTAACTCAAACCGAGGCTACAATGGCAAAAGCCAAAGCAACGTAAGTATACTGGGAACGAACTTATCTTTTAATAGACATGGGTGCAGACATTTCCAGTTTAAAAGAAACTTCGGATAACTTCCAAAACATCCAAGATGATTACGTCATAGACATCCAAAGGTTTAGTTTTTATAGAGATACGGACAACTAAATACATAATTCCACACGATTTTTAAAAATACAACTGTCAATTAGACAAAAAATTAGCTCCTAATTAGACCCAATAATTTAAAATATCCAATTAATGTACCAATAGCTCATAGCTCTGGAAATAATTCAACACTTCTGTATTCGGAAGTTATTCGGAAAATTGAACTTAATTCAAAAGGAGACAGTGTGTTAATTCCAAATCAGGAAATTCAGCATGGTATTTACGTCAGTATCCGAATTGTTACTTGTTCCTAAGAAATCATCCCCGGGTCAAATGTAAAGAAATGGCGATTAATTACTAATCAATTACTACCGCCGATAAATTCCCATTACCTAGAATTGATGATATTTTAGATCAACTAGGTCGAGCAAAATACTTTTCATGTCTTGACTTAATGTCAGGATTTCATCAAATTGAACTAGAAAAAGGTTCAAGAGATATAACGTCTTTTTCAACGAGCAACGGCTCATATCGCTTCACGCGATTACCCTTCGGATTAAAAATAGCTCCTAATTCGTTTCAGAGAATGATGACTATTGCGTTTTCTGGTCTAGAACCTTCTCAAGCATTTCTTTATATGGATGACTTAATAGTAATCGCTTGTTCCGAAAAACATATGCCTTAGAACTTAACAGACGTTTTTGAGAAATGCAGGAAATACAACTTAAAGTTACATCCAGAAAAATGTTCGTTTTTTATGCATGAAGTGACTTTTCTAGGTCATAAATGCATTGATAAAGGAATACTTCCAGATGACAAGAAATACGATGTCATTATGAACTACCCCGTTGCTCACGACGCGGACAGTGCTAGACGTTTCGTAGCATTCTGTAACTATTATAGACGTTTTATAAAAAATTTCGCCGACTATTCACTGCACATAACAAGATTATGTAAAAAGAATGTTCCTTTTAAATGGACGGATGAGTGTGAGAATGCATGTCAATACTTAAAAACAAAACTTATGGAACCTACCTTGCTACAATATCCAGATTTCACTAAAGAATTCTGTATAATAACAGATGCAAGTAAGCAAGCATGTGGAGCGGTTTTAACTCAAAACCATAATGGTCTCCAACTTCCCATTGCATATGCATCAAGAGCATTTACAAAAGGTGAAAGTAACAAATGTACTACTGAGCAGGAATTAGCTGCAATTCATTGGGCGATGTTACATTTCAACCCAATATATATATGGAAAACATTTCTTAATAAGAACAGACCATAGGCCTTTAATATACCTTTTCTCAATGACCAATCCCAGTTCTAAACCGACACGTATGAGGCTCGAACTAGAAGAATACGACTTTACAGTCGAATATTTAAAGGGAAAAGACAATTATGTAGCTGATGCGTTATTAAGAATAACCATTAAAGATCTACAAAACATTACTGGAAATATAAAGAAAGTCACTACAAGATATCAAAATAGACATAAATTCAGCGCGGAAAACAAACAAATAGAATTGCCTACGCAATTTATAGAGAAAGCTTCTAAGCCCAACGTATATGAAGTCATTAATAATGATGAAGTACGTAAAGTAGTGACCTTGCATGTAAATAACAAAATGTGTTTGTTTAAGCACGGAAAGAAAATTATAGCAAGATATGATGTTAGCGATTTCTATATTTGTATCATTGACTTTGAACATCTTTCAATTGATAATATAAAAATTATGGGCAATTATATATTGAAATCATTGAGAGTAGCGCTACTCAACCGGGTGATCCTTATAGAAAAACAAAACGAGAAAGAAGCAACACTGTCTAAATTACATGATGATCCAATACAAGGAGGTCATACTGGCATTACAAAAACCTTGGCCAAGGTCAAAAGACATTATTTTTGGAAAGGTATGACTCGAGATATTACTTAATACATACGAAAATGTGAGAAATGCACAGAAGCTAAAATAACTAAGCACAATAAGACTCTATTGATAATAAATGATACGCCTATAAATGCTTTCGACAGAGTGATGGTGGACACTATTGGTCCATTACCAAAATCAGAAAAAGGCAACTAAACTAACTAAATATTTAGTTGCCATACCAGTTCCAAATAAAAACGCGAACACTGTCGCAAAAGCAAGTTTTGAATCATTTATTCTGAAGTACGGTCCAATGAAGACGTTCATTACGGACATGGGTACCGAATATAAGAATTCAATTTTAAATGATCTGTGCAAATACTTAAAATTGAAAATATAACATCTACGACACACCACCACCAGACAGTAGAAACAAAAGAACGAAGTCATAGAACTTTCAATGAATACATACGCTCATATAGAACGATTGATAAAACTGATTGGGACGTATGGCATCAATAGTTCGCTTTTTGTTTTAACACGGACCCTTTAATGGCACATAATTATTGCTCGTACGAGCTAGTGTTTGGTAAAACAAATAATTTACCAAAACAATTTAATAGTATAGAAAATATAGAACCCATATATAACATAGATGAATATTCTAAGGGAAGTAAATATAGATTGGAAGTAGCATACAAAAGAGCTAGAGTAATGATAAAAGAAAATAAGAAAAATAATTAAATACAATATGACCAGAAAGTAAACAACATAGATATATCAGTAGGTGATCAAGTCCTTTTAAGAAATAAAAGAGGTCATAAGTTAGATTATCAATATACCGGTCCGTATAAGGTAACGGAATAGGAGAAAGAAATAACATTATAATAACGAATAATATGAACAAAAAACAAACAGTTCATAAGGATAGATTAAAAACGTTTATTTCATAATTGAAAGCAAAAACTGAGTGTTCGCATTACAACAATATATTCATGGTCAGGATCTGTCCATTTGTCCGTCCGTCCGTATAAACGCTGAGATCTCAGAAACTATAAGAGCTAGAACACTCAATCTTGGCATGCAGATGTCACGCCCACTCTAACGCCAACAAACGGATAAAACGCTCAAATCTATCTGCCGCCCACATAACATCTACTAAAATAACTGGTAGGCGGCGCCCCAAAAATATCGCTTTGCTGGTTATAAAAATAAGCCACGCCCACTCCATCGCCCACAAACGTTTTAAACGCTTAAATCTTTCTGCCGCCCACATAGCATCTACTGAAATAGCCGGTAAGTGGCGCCGTAAAATATAGCTTTGCTGCTCCATTTCCCCTTTGCTCCCTTTCTCTTTCTTGTTTTCTTCTCAAAACAAACGACAGATTACGAATCAATATATCATATCTTTGTGCTTTGAAGGTTCAAAATATACTTACAGGCAAAGAAATTAAATAAAAGAGAAATAGGCCGGAGAACTTCTGAATGGGCGCTTGAATTAGAAAAAATCGTCTACGATATTGAACACCATGATGGTACCAAAATGCAGCATCTCTATGCTTTCAGTAGAATTCAAATATATTTTTATGAAAAGAAAATACATTAGAACAAAACCTTTCAATTTGCCCAAAACAAAGAAATGGTCATTTTATGTGCCATTATTTTATGTGCCAGAAAACATGGAAAGAAATATTTTAACGCTATATCATGACAACATGGCACACAGCGGTTATGAAAAAGTATAAAATGCTATAATAACATTTCATTGGTTTCATAAATTATCTGATAAAATTAAACAACACATACATAACTGCTTAAAGTGTATAACATTTTCATATAAATGCGGGAAAAGGAAATGTTTTTTACACAGTATAAAAAAGGGTGACAAACCATTTGACATAGTACATATAAATCATTTCGGCCCCGTAAAAATAAAAAACGGACAAAATAAACATAATTACTAACGGTTAATGGATTTTCAAAATTTTTAAAACCTGATGGAACAAAATAAACTGATTCTAAAAGTGCAACAAAATGTTTATCAAATTTCTTTACTTCTTATAGTCTTCCTAACCGTTGAACCGCACTTACTTCAAAAGACTTTAAAGAATTTCTGAAAACCTATAATATGAAGCATGACCCCAAGCAAATGGGCAAGTGGTACGCATAAATAAATCTGACCAATGTTGGCCAATTTAACGAGTGCAGGAACAGAGAAAACTTTAGACAATATACTACCGGAAATACAGTTTGCTTTAAACAACAAGTCACATAAAAGTGCTGGAACAACAGCAAGCGGGTTACTTTTTGGTGTAAGCCAATGGAATCGAGAAAGAAATCTTATTGAGATAAGAAACAATGCAAGCCATACAATAATAAATATTCAAAAATACAATAAACAAATTAAAATTAAGGGTAGAATTATTAAAAAATGTAAAAGAAGCGACTACGTTGTTTTGAAAATTATGTTAGTGTACCAGGGGCATGCAAGAAGGTTATACCGAATTACAAAGGTGCGTACAAAGATATGCAGTATTAAATGTCGAAGGATTTCAATTATCACAACTATCACAAGGCGAATATGAAGTTATGGATAGAAATTGAAAAGAAAGATTTGTAAAAAGAGAGCTAAACGACAAATTTAGGCGATAAATATGAAAAGCAAGATTTGGACGATGAAATTAAACAATGATATCGAAAAGCAAGATTTAGGCGATGAAATTCAAAAGCAAAACTTAAACGATGATATTGAAAGGCAAGGAAAGGAAGCTGAAATGCAAATCCTTATAAAAAAAGAATACAATGAAACGAGGTCACACAATAGAGAGATTAAGTATTTTTTGTAAAACTATCTACAGTATATAAGATACTAAATTTAAGTAAGCGATCTGGCAACGCAGAACGTAAAAAATGTGTGGCAACCTTAAATCGCGAATGAAAAAAAACAATTTTTCGTCGGAACTGTGTCAAGAACACACGCATGTGAGGAACCACGAAATAAAATCATTTAAAACAGCAAATAAACTGTCTATACTACTTTAACATTAGTTTTCCATTTTGGACACTTATTTATAGTAGCTTCTGTCAATAAATGACTGGAATCAATTTTAAACAAGAAAAGAAGCTAACTTCGGCAAGCCGAAGTTTGTATACCCTTGCAGTTATAAGAAATAATCAACTTTAGTAACACCATGTGAAATTTTAAAGGATTGTTGCTAGCTTCAGTGATATTAAAAAAAATTATTTAAGTTTTGTTTTAGACCATTTTTTTTTAATTCTATATAGAAGAGTAATACGATATTTATTGAATTGATTTTGAAATTTTTTTTGTTTCTATGACAGCTATACTATAATTCAAAACTCAGAACTAATTTAAAAATGTTATATTCAAGCTTGAAGGTTATATGTCAAAAGGCACCAGAGCTATAATTTGTTTCATGTTATTTTCCCACCAATTTTCCGATCGTTTCTATGACAGCTATATGATATAGTCGTCCGATTTTATAAAATTTAATTCAAAATAACAATTAAAATAAAAATGTTATTTCCAGCGCAGGTTATATGTTAAAAACACCAAAAAATATAATTTTTTTTTTTATAAAATTTTTTTTGGCTAATTTTCCGATTGTTCCTATGGCAGCTATATGATAGAATCTTCTGATTTTGATAATATTTATTTTGAATTCAAAACCAATTTAAAAATGGTATTTTTAAGCTTGGAAGGCTATATGTTAAAAAACTTCGGTGTTTTTGTTTTTGTTTTTTTTTTTAATTTTTCCCTGACCCTCGGCAAGGAAATAAACTGTAAACTGAATATTAAAAAAAAAAATTTTAATTAATTGGAATTGTGTCGTCTTTAAATTTTTCATTTAAATAAGATTTTTATCTTCAAACATTTTTTTACCCGGTAGTAATAAAGTTTCTAGTAATGCATCCTTCATCCGAGCTTTTTGATGTTTACTTGTATGGGCTTCAATATATTTGGATATTTGGTTAATATCTATAATCAGCTTAATAAGTCCTGTTTGAATCTTTTCCAATTCCTTAATTAAAATATCTAACTGTTAAGTTATCATAAGGCAAATTTGAGTTCACTTCATCCATTCTTTTTTTAAGAATGTTTAAAATCGACTCTAGAGATGCCTTTTTTTTCAAAAGTGTTTTCCTAATTTTCATGTTTTCCTCTAAGTTCTAAGTTCCTCGAATGGAGCTCGCTTTAATTTCTTCTTTTCTTGTGTCATTAAATAATATTATCATCTTCTAAGTCTGTAATGCTAATGTTATGTAATGTATTGTTATTCAGAACAGTATTACATTGACCTTCAAATTCATTAGGTTTACCACACACCTCTGTCATTTTCCCATTAAAATTTGTCTTTTCTTTATAATTACGAAATACGGATCCAAGTTATAGTACACAAACACATCCCAAGATGACGCTATGACCTCGAGATTTCCAATACATAAGTAAATAAATAAATTGACGTAGTGTTTATCATTTTTTAGATTGACCACTTTTATTGCCCTTGTGCAATAAACTTGCATTAGATACTTGGCAAACTAACATTAGGAATAACATTATATATATTACTCCAAGTGTCTTAAACGACTAGGTGGTTCAATCTCTTCTGTTAAAGGGCAAAATTTCGTATTCGGTCTTAAAATTAAAATTAAAATTGAGCCATCTTGAAATTTTCTTTTTACAAGTCTGACTCAGCCGACTTTTCCATTATGACAATTTTCATCTATTAATAATACACTTTGTCCTTTGTTAATAATTTGCAATCCTATTTCTATTTATTTTATTACTCCATTGGTAAACAATTTTTTTTCGTAATTATTAATACGCTTGCTTACCATATTTAATTTACCGTAAGATATACGGGTTGATTTATTAAAATTTAAATTTTATTTCAATAATTTCAATAAAGCTATATTATAAAGTTGTCTGATTTTAAAAAAATTAAATTGAAAATTCAGAACTAATTTAAAAATGGCATACATTAAAAAATACCAAATTTGTAATTTTGAATTGTATGAAGCTAACAAAAATCTTTTAAAATTTAACATGGTGTTACTAACGTTGATTGATCTTATAACTAAAGGTATACAACTTTCGGCTTAACTTCCATTAAGTTCCATTCTTGTTATGAGTGATTCTCTTTTAAGGTAGTACTGACAATTATACTATCTGCATCAACTTCTATGTGCCATTATTTTTTCGACTTGGCCAACAATTGAGGACCGTTCCATCAAATTTCACCTTCTAGGAATTTTTCCGGTGTCTTGCTTCGTTGTCTTTTGATCGAACATGCCTCACCTTGATCATCCTAATTTTTGTTATTTTGTGTTAATTTCATTTTATTATTCGCATTTTTAATTGATGCAATTGCTATTGTTCCATATCCATATGCCTTCGTTTGAACTCCAATTGCTGTCCAAAATCTATCTATTAACACCAAGATTAATTACATTTTACATTTTCTTTAAGGCATTTACACATTTGGCATGTGAATCTGACAAGTTCTGACAATACCCGATTTCTCGGTTAGCCATAGCTTCTGGATAAATAATTTACCAATTATTGTCACTGGAGACAACAACCCTAAGTGGTCATTCACTTTTGGAAGAAAAACTAAATCTATTCGATTATTATTTTAGTACAGGGTCCACCTATAAAATAGCATTAAACTTTAATCGGTTTCCATTGAAGACACAGAGTTTTATTGGATTCATTCTCTTGAAACTCTAAAATTTTATTTTCTTCTTTGATTTCCAGTGCTTCAACTATTTCTGAAATCTATTTTCTAAGATTGAAGCCTACCTTTTCTAGTTCATTGGTTATATTTTCAATGTTTTCTTTTGCCACCTGTTAGGAATAAGCTCCTGTGATAAGGTCATCCATACAATAATAATTTTTAATTATTTCTTTAATGAAATTTCAGCAAGCACTCTTGTGGCTAAATGGGGAGCCGATGCTGTGTCGTAAGTAACTGTTGCTAGCTAATAGGTTATAATTTTTAGTTTGGAGAGTATCTCCAAATAATTTGCATTTATAATAATTTTTCTTGTCTAATTATTCCGTTTATGCAATTTTCATTTCTCTGTTTCTTTATTAAATACTTTGTCTTTATAAAGGAAATATTTTTCAAATATATTTTCTGTTAGGATATTATTATTTTCGTCAGGATAAGGAATAATTTCGAAAACAGGAGATTTGATTATCTCTGAAGGGATATGGGAAATAATCAACATTTCATTTGTGTCGAGTTGACCTTCTTTCCAAAAACCTCTATAAATCTCCTACTTTCATAATAGTAGCCACAAATATTCTTGTACCTTTTGATTTTGTACAACCGGATACAATCCATCCGAATTCAGTGTTCTTTCGTAGTAGTCCGTCTATTTTAACTACTTTATTCTGTACGATAAAGAAATATAAAACAACTTCTATAATAATATGTACCGTAGTTGGTTTACTAAAGTGAAAGTCCTCCAACGGATATCTCATCCACTTTGGTTTGTGAACGTCTTATGTTTTGATCGGTTAAGCCTTCATTATTTTTGGATCTTGTATCTATCCGTCTTTGCCTTGTTTATTAATATTAGAATTATAAGAAATTTTAGATTTTTATTAAATATAGTTTTTATTACGTCGTTTTCTATTTTATTAATAAAATATCTAACATATACAATTACTATATTCGCACTTTCATAATAGCTCTTTTTGACCGATTTTTAAAAAATCATATATTTAGAACGTATTCAAATAACACACTCGAAAAGGATATCTGCAGTTTCAAAATAAAATTCTTAATGTACTCATTATACTTGCATTTATAGGTTGGCTTAGTCAAAAATTAATAATAATAAAATCCTAGCAAACAATTTTTGTAACATTTTCCGTGATACTTTTCCTAAATTTTTATGGAAATAACACAAAAAATGTAAAAAATTCATGAAATTTAGCATGGTAAACATCCCAGATTCGTTCTGGTAGTACTTTCAGGTACTTTAGTTCCAAGTTTCCTTAATAAACCGCATATTTTCGGCAAACACACACAATGCACCACTAAACCAAGAAATCAGTATAATGAAAATAATTATTTATTATGCAAAAAAGTCACTGGATTAGATAATACCATCCCTTTTGCACTATGTCTACATAATTGAAATACTTAAAAATATAAATGTGATATTTTGAAAACTTTTTCAAAGACTACCATGGTAGTCTTCATGCATGTGAAAATATAGATTTCATTTTTAGGAATTAGTGTTGCTGGTTTAAAAAGCATATTTTGTTTCTAGTTGCGTTACGTATTAATTATTATTAAGTCTGTTCAAAACTCCAATAACATTTTTTTTTGCTTAAGTGCATACACAGATAAATATAATAAATAAAAGCAATACAAAATACAAACTCACATGTTGGAAATATTGCGTATATGTTAAGTATTGTGAAGAAAGAGGGTACAACTTCTCCGAACTTAAACAGCATCTTTGAACCTTATATTAAATTCATATTAAGGAAATTTTTTGTATTATTGAGCGTTTTTATACTTAAAGCGCAAGTGTTAGAACAGGCTACTTCACTAACCTCGTGATACTTTGTTCACGAGATAAATTTAATATATGTTCAGCTTCTTCTAATATAATGGTACTGAAAGAGGAATGATTGATTTATTGCACTTCGCTATTTTCATCGGACTCATTCCTCCTAACTAATAACAATTTGTTAAAAAGTGTCCAAAAATTTTACAAAGTAGACAGCTTCCTTTTTATCATTTAGTGATGAACTAAGAGAACTAACACGTTTTTCTAAAAATTCCATTACATCGTTTAGTAATTGAATTTCCTCAGTTTTTTTTTGTGTGTGTTTTATATAATTTAAGCGCTTTGTTGACTGAAATCCTAGAATTGTTTGGTTTTAGACATGAAGTTTGATGTTTAGTGTAAATTATTTTGAAGCGAAGGTGGGTGCACAATATGGTACTTTCTCGATCTCTGTGAACCAGAATTAGCATTCGTTGAAATTGATTTGAGTCGACTACACGTACTTTTCGTTTTCTGCCAACTTAAAGTTTGTAGCCATCAAAAATATTCGGTCTTATAGTTTATATTTGGCAACAATTGCAAGTAAATTTATTTGCATAAAAAGTAAATAACAAATACATGCAACGTTCTTATTGCTGTCGGCTTTTTGGTTTGTCGTGCTGACGATTAGCTGATGGTAAAGTGACCCTGCATTCGGTCGGGTATACTGTTTGTCCGTCCTTTAAAACTACTTTTAAATTTGATTCTTCGTGGCTTGATATTAAATTTAATATTTGCGTTGCTTTCATTGTAATAAATTATACAAATATTTTTCAAAACTATTTTAATATTTATATACAAAATAATTATTTTACTTTCGTTTATTTACATTGTTGGTGTATAATTTATTTTATTCTATATATAATTAATTAATAATATTTTGTTTCTTCGTGGCTTATACATAATAATAAGTTTAAAATATTTCCAGGTAAGCCAAAAACTTTTGAACTTCTTGCTGACCTTAAAAAAGCTTAAAAAAGCAGTAAAAAGCATCCCCCGATTAAATGAGCCGCTAGAAGCTGGCCAGTTTCGAAATCAAGAAGAGGGACTAAATTGTAAGCTAGAAAATTTAAATGCTGCACTTAATAAGGCAAATCAATTACAAAAAAAGATAGAAGATTTAGATGTTACCGATGAGTTTGGAAAGAGTTAGATGAGCTTTCAATAGTGACCAAGGTAAAAATATTGTCGTTTATCTCAGCCTGAAAGACAGCTCTTATGCTCCAACTCGAGCTGTATTTCCGAACTTGGTATTCCCGAAATTCAGAGAAAAATATCGGAATTCAAGAATTTCATTAGCCTTTTACAATCTCTTGTTCATCAAGATGACAACATTCTCGTTATTAAAAAATTCAATCACCTAATATCCTGTCTTTCTGGAAAAGCTTTAGGAACTATTTAGGCTCACCGAGAGCAATTTTGAAAACGCTCAGCCTGAATGAATGAATGTTTGATTTTTTTTGAAAAATATTTCAATATTATTTAGTCTTCTGAAAGCATCACAACAGTCAGCGCCGTCTCCAAGAAACCGTATCGATAGTGTGTCATCGATGTACGGTTCTTTATTATCGAAAGGAGACGACCCCAAGATTTCTAATGAAATCCTGTCTTGAACAGAATCGACACAGTAACCAAATAAAAATGAGGAGAACAGTTACATTCCGTTTCCGTTTTGGTTCCATTTTGAAAAAAGTGTATATCGCCGATATCAGCATTTATCCTCTGAAGAATCAACTAAACTCATTTTCTTGTTCTTCGACCAAGCGAACTGTGGTCCGTTAAGTCGTCTTTTTAGTTATGCAACGGTTCGATTTTGTAAAATCTGCTTATTTATGCATCAATTGTGTGCGAAAGGGTTACAATGTCTCTAAATGCAAAAACCGGTAAATATATTTTGGTCCGAGCACTTCTTGACTCTGCGTCCAAAACTAACTTCATGACAGAGGACCTTGCTCACCGCTTACAGATCCATAAAAAGAAGTTGGGTATCAACTTACTTCTTATTGGCGAGTCCAACTCTCAAGTTAAGAAAAAAAATACATACTTTGGTGAAGTCGCGCATAAATTCAGACCCCAAAGTACGTACGGTTAAAAGAGTCTGCCAAACTTTGTTTTACTAGAGCTGGGTAAGTTATTGGATACGACCTTTATGTCAGTGACATGTTGACTGTTGCTGCCTGCATAGAGGAGTTAAAGACTTTTATGTCTGAAGTTTCTCAGGTTCTTCAAACTGGAGGTATTGAATTGACAAAGTGGTTTTCAAATTCACCTGACGTCACCGCATATGAGAGAACACTTAAATCCATACCTATCTCGGACTCTGTCTACTTCGGCATTAGGATATCGTGATTGACTAAGTTTAAAATTGGCAATGCAATGAATCTCCGAGCGAAAAAGAGGATCATCGGTGACTTCGAAGCTGTTTGAGCCTCTCGGCTTATTAAGTCCTATTGTAATTAGAGGAAACGGCTCAATAAGTTAGATTGGGATGAGTTGATTCGGATGCATCGAACGTATGCTGTACACATCCCAGCCGATATTGTAAACATCGGAGCCCCAAACGAGCCCCAAAGTCCGATACGTAAACAAAAATATCCCCAGAGCAAGCCCTGAAGTCCGCTAGCATAAACAAAAAGATCCCCAAAGCGATTCCTAAAGACCGCCAATGAAAATTAATTGGCAATTTGCATCATCCTATTTTCTGATTCTCTTGAGTCATTTCCTTTAATCTAAAAAAATATTTTAAGCTGAGGTTTAATTATTGATCAATGAACTCGAGGCATGGAGTCCGAATTCGAATACCGAATCGAGCAGTAGAATAAATCGGGTTAACGTTTAAGAGCGTTGAATAAAATAAGTTTGACCTATTAAAAATTTATAAGTGGTTAGAAAAAAAAAGTGCCGTGCAATTTAATAAAATCTATTGCTATGAAGATTTACAAATAGAGAATAATAATCCAAATATTAAGTGCGACACATATTATGAAATCATCAAATCAGTAAGGGAATATAAAGGTGGAGAAGGTAAAGATGTAAGCTGGAGAGGATCATTTGAAATAGCCAGAGGAAGTGAATGATTTTATTCTGCCTTATCTATATTAAGAAACAGTATAACGGGAATAACAAACGATGCCTGAGGGTTATAATTAAAGCTATAATAAAACAATCAGCAAGGCCAAGCCCAAAATAAAAGGGTACCAATTGACTTCAATGTTACGTAACAGAAATTTTAACAGAGTCACGATATGTTAAAATATCGGTTGTTACAAAAGCTGTTTTGTGTCCCGGGCGCACAAAAGCTACTTTGCAAAAAAAAGAACATTTTAAAATTATTAAAAATAAGACGCCAAACTAAGTTTTTATCAAACAAGTTGTAATGACATCGAAAGAGAGCGGTTTGTCCTATATGTTTGTGGTCGTCACACTTTGGATTTGTTTGTGTTGTCTATGTAATTGAGTGTTTTTAATAGCCGCTTTAGTGTACAAATTATCAACAAAATCTGACATTTAAGTAGAGATATAAAATGATTTTTACCTAATTCTACCTTAATATTGTTGTCGGTAGTTCCATTTGTGTTCATATGAATACAAACCTAAAGTGATCTTTTGCGCAAAGAGCAAGCGATATTAGAAGCTTATGAAAATGTTATGAAAAAAACAAATTAAACCTTTTTTTTGATGTCTTGCAAAATAAATTTGAATCATTAAAAAAAAAGTACTCAATTTGGCTTCCATCCCACACTTAAAAAAACTTTGCTACAAAGTTATGGGTTCTATGGAATCATAGGTCATTCAAACCGGGATTTGCAGGTCCTCAGAACTGTGATATCGGTGGCAGTACATTAGCCACAACAGTAACTCCTTTACAAATGATTGATTCTAGAGGAAATTTTGTGTTTGCAGTCTTCCAAATTTGTTTAAGAAATGGCAAAATACTTTACAATTATAGATGGAAAAGTAATAAACACACTGACAGTCACCAGATCATGCCAATCCTGTCTCAAATGTGGGGCGCCTCCATTAAATTGAATGTCGGCAATACCCGAGCATTTAATGCACCAGAGATTTTCGTGGAGAAAAAAGTCATTGACCTCAGCGTCGAGTGCATTGGCTATCAGCTTGAGGGAGCAAAATAAAAATGGATATATATAAGCATCAAAATAATATTGTAAAGCGCCACCTTCCGGCTGTTTCGGTAAATGCTATGTGGGCTGCACACAGTTCTATGCGTTTAAACCGTTCGGGGGCGTTAGAGTGGGCGTGGCAAATATGTTTTCGGTCAATTGAAAGGTTTTAATTGGACAAATACATTTAAGCAAAAACAAGAAAATAAGTTTACTTCGGCAAGCCGAAGTTGGCATACCCTTGCAGTTATAAGAAATAATCAACGTTAGTAACTCCATGTGACATTTTTAAGAATTGTTACTGGCTTCAGCGATATTAAAAAAATAATTCATTATTTCTCCGACCGTTTTTTTTTTTTATAGAAATAAGACTTTTAGGAAAGTTTCAGACCTATTGCTTTGAAATACAAAATCTGGACCTGGAACTAAGCGCGATCGCTGGATCCCGCGGCTAATTGGATTGGTACAACGCACATTTTGGACACTATCTTCCGCCCGAACCCGAGTCCCAAAGCCAGCTTAATTGGCTTAGGCGGCGGTTGTCGATGTTGGCCTCTGTCGTGTGAAATGGGTGTGGCCTCTACACCGAAGGGATCAAGATCACGTTAGTCATATTGAAGAAGCTTCTCCCAAACCCCGAGGTCCTTCGAAAAGCAGCCGGCGATAAGTAAAGTGGCGGCCACAGTGGAGCTTCTGGCCGCTGTCAAGCCGAATTCGATGCGCTCCCGGAAGCGCAGGCAGCGCCGGAGACGACAGATAGCCCACCTGGCCATATGCGGACTGAGTGTGGCTCATTATTATCATACCGTTTATTGCCGTTTGCTATTGCTGCTTCTGTTGCTGCAGAAGATGTCGACAGGGCTGTCCTCCTTGTACCAGTAAGCAGGATGCCCAGCGGTGCTTCTGCTGCGGCATCTGTCTGCTGATCCTCATCATTGGACTGATCATTGGCATCATTATCGCATTCGGGACCAACAAAATGATTGTCAGCGGGTTCTCCGAGACCTCTGAGGCAATGAAGCGCGGCAGCGAAGTCACCTGCACCTATCTGAAGGATGTGGCTGACCACGTTTACCATCTGATGATGTACAACTACGAGGATGTGCTAGATAAACTAACCCATGCCCATAGGCACATATTTTTGGATCTCTCCGACACATCGGAGAGTAATTCACTGGCCGAGATGGAGAGGGTGTTGGAGAAAATGCCGGAGGCTCTGGAGCTGATGAGACAAGTGGAGAAGATGGAGAAGGACCTGCGGTTCTACGGCTCACATGTAAGATATGGTGTACGTGGCATCAAGCGAGATATCCACTTTGCCGTAGCCAATCTCTGTCAACTCCAGTTGTGTCAGAAGTACCTAATCAGCAGCAATATCGAGCACATTGACACCTCTCAGTGTCTGCACTTCGACGGGCTGCCAAACACTACGGCCTTTAATGCTGGAATGGAGGATATAATAGAACGGAAAGTTTATGTTACCACAACGACTTGAGCGTCTGAAGAAAGTTAACGACAAGGTGAAGGCGCAGATGTCCTTCGTGGTGCCGTGATACGGGACTTGAGCAAGGGCAGGGCCGTCTTCCGCGAACATGCTACAAATGTGCGCAAAATTGTAGAGGGAGTCCTGCGTGACATCCACATAAACACGCTGTACTCGACCAAGTCGTTTGAGGATGTCTATTCTTATAGTACTTTTTATACTGATCTTTGCTCTGTTCTGTGGCTGCTTTGGGCGACGACGCACTGGATACGGCAATGAGTGCTGCAGCAAGTCCACTGGCACCGCTCTTGTTGGACTGTTCTACTTTATGCTGGGCATGGTGACCTACCAGGGTGCCTATGCTCCGCTGAGGGATCAGGAGAACAACACCCTCTTCCGACAACTGGACGCAAAGATTGATCTGCATCACTTCTTGCCAAAGGGCGAGGCCTCCAAGGACATGTCGGAGCCGCTGAAAATGTCAAGTGCCATCAAGGCCTGCCATACCAACCAGACCATATTTGAGATGTTGCCCCAAAACAAAATTCGAGTATACGACATCAACGACATGGCTCGCATCAAGGTTATGACCCACTCAGCCGACGATCCTGTCAAGGTCTTCGATGAGGATCTGTCCACTGTGATACTGCTGACGAACGAGGAGCGCGAGGACTTGAACCAAGCCCGTGAAAATACTCTTTTCCAGTACCACAGTTCCTTGTACATGCCCAGTCTGTGCACTCAGTTCACGCCCATGAACCTGAATGCCCTGTCCGAGCAGCTGTACAAGCTGTCCAACGATCTTGAGTACCCGGCATACGGCTGGGCCAAGGTGCCCTTTTGGAACGAGGGCATTAACACCAAGGCCTTCTATCACAACTTTGTGCCAAAGCTCAGAATAAGGGCCAATCTGAAGAAGTTCGACGAGCTGATCTCGTACGAGAACCACGACTTTACCAACACCATAAAGATTCTGACTGCCACGGCAATCAGCTCCGAAGAGTTCATCCAGAAACGCGGAAAGGAGTACATTAATAGCATTGGGGGAAACTTGACGAAGACCATCGACCAGATGATAGAGGACTACATCGATATGATTATAAAGGAGGCCAACGAAAGTGTGGGACACTGTGCGCCCCTATCGTATATACACTATCGTGGAGTCGACTTGATCTGTCACCGCATATTTTCAACCCCTAACGCCCTATGCCTCCGTTTTCCCCCGTTTTTTCGGAAACCGAACTCAAATATTTGGTTTCGTTTTGAGCGTATAGTGCGTCGTAGAATAATATGACAAAAACAAAAGTTTCGGAATTGAAAAACATGAACACGCCGTTCTTGAAGTACCCGATAATCAAAAAATAAACAACAAAAAGTTCATATACAGATCAGAAAAACGATATTAATGAAATATTGAATATTGTCAATGAAGAGCACTAAAAAATTAATATGCAGACTCTTTTTAGAACAGATAAACTCGGTGAAATAAACTCAGTAAATGAAAAAACCATTTACAGTAAACAATGCCCTTACGCTTCAGATTTTGTAAATTCTGAAATAAGTCGAATGCTGAAAGAAGAAATTATAAGGCCAAGCTGAAGTTCTGAATTATATACTAGTAGTACCAAAA
Organism: Drosophila biarmipes; assembly: GCF_025231255.1. Lineage (NCBI taxonomy): Eukaryota > Metazoa > Arthropoda > Insecta > Diptera > Drosophilidae > Drosophila > Drosophila biarmipes. The sequence goes on from NW_026114533.1 coordinate 1,933,557, forward strand.
AAGGCTTTAAGTGAAGTTGAAACTCCAAAGTTCAGACTCGTTATTGATTATAGAAAACTTAATGAAAATACTATACCTGATAGGTATCCAAGGCTGGATTCCATCTTATTTTTATGAATGAACCAGTCATTCAGCAAACCACATTATCAATAAACAATGGAAAATACGAACTCCTAAGCGATGGATGATATTTTAAGAGAACAAGTGGGTTATGGATGACATTATTATTTTTTCAAAAACAATTGAACAACGCTACAAAGTTTGAATTGTCATAAAAAATTTTGCTGAACGCAAACATGAAAATTTCGATTGAAAATTCAAAGTTCTTAAAATAGGCAACTAAATATCTCGGGTTTTCCACAATGTAATCCAAACCGCTCCCGAAAAAATGTCTACAATTGTAAAATATTCATTTCCTACAAAATGATTTTTACCTAATTCTACCTTAATATTGTTGTCGGTAGTTCCATTTGTGTTCATATGAATACAAACCTAAAGTGATATTTTGCGCAAAGAGCAAGCGATATTAGAAGCTTATGAAAATTTTATGAAAAAAACAAATTAAACCTTTTTTTTGATGTCTTGTAAAATAAATTTGAATCATTAAAAAAAAAGTACTCAAGTTGGCTTCCATCCCACACTTAAAAAAACTTTGCTACAAAGTTATGGGTTCTATGGAATCATAGGTCATTCAAACCGGGATTTGCAGGTCCTCAGAACTGTGATATCGGTGGCAGTACATTAGCCACAACAGTAATTCCTTTACAAATGATTGATTCTAGAGGAAATTTTGTGTTTGCAGTCTTCCAAATTTGTTTAAGAAAATGGCAAAATGGGTTATACTTTACAATTATAGATGGAAAAGTAATAAACACACTGACAGTCACCAGATCATGCCAATCCTGTCTCAAATGTGGGGCGCCTCCATTAAATTGAATGTCGGCAATACCCGAGCATTTAATGCACCAGAGATTTTCGTGGAGAAAAAAGTCATTGACCTCAGCGTCGAGTGCATTGGCTATCAGCTTGAGGGAGCAAAATAAAAATGGATATATATAAGCATCAAAATAATATTGTAAAGCGCCACCTTCCGGCTGTTTCGGTAAATGCTATGTGGGCTGCACACAGTTCTATGCGTTTAAACCGTTCGGGGGCGTTAGAGTGGGCGTGGCAAATATGTTTTCGGTCAATTGAAAGGTTTTAATTGGACAAATACATTTAAGCAAAAACAAGAAAATAAGTTTACTTCGGCAAGCCGAAGTTGGCATACCCTTGCAGTTATAAGAAATAATCAACGTTAGTAACTCCATGTGACATTTTTAAGAATTGTTACTGGCTTCAGCGATATTAAAAAAATAATTCATTATTTCTCCGACCGTTTTTTTTTTTTTATAGAAATAAGACTTTTAGGAAAGTTTCAGACCTATTGCTTTGAAATACAAAATCTGGACCTGGAACTGAGCGCGATCGCTGGATCCCGCGGCTAATTGGATTGGTACAACGCACATTTTGGACACCATCTTCCGCCCGAACCCGAGTCCCAAAGCCAGCTTAATTGGCTTAGGCGGCGGTTGTCGATGTTGGCCTCTGTCGTGTGAAATGGGTGTGGCCTCTACACCGAAGGGATCAAGATCACGTTAGTCATATTGAAGAAGCTTCTCCCAAACCCCGAGGTCCTTCGAAAAGCAGCCGGCGATAAGTAAAGTGGCGGCCACAGTGGAGCTTCTGGCCGCTGTCAAGCCGAATTCGATGCGCTCCCGGAAGCGCAGGCAGCGCCGGAGACGACAGATAGCCCACCTGGCCATATGCGGACTGAGTGTGGCTCATTATTATCATACCGTTTATTGCCGTTTGCTATTGCTGCTTCTGTTGCTGCAGAAGATGTCGACAGGGCTGTCCTCCTTGTACCAGTAAGCAGGATGCCCAGCGGTGCTTCTGCTGCGGCATCTGTCTGCTGATCCTCATCATTGGACTGATCATTGGCATCATTATCGCATTCGGGACCAACAAAATGATTGTCAGCGGGTTCTCCGAGACCTCTGAGGCAATGAAGCGCGGCAGCGAAGTCACCTGCACCTATCTGAAGGATGTGGCTGACCACGTTTACCATCTGATGATGTACAACTACGAGGATGTGCTAGATAAACTAACCCATGCCCATAGGCACATATTTTTGGATCTCTCCGACACATCGGAGAGTAATTCACTGGCCGAGATGGAGAGGGTGTTGGAGAAAATGCCGGAGGCTCTGGAGCTGATGAGACAAGTGGACAAGATGGAGAAGGACCTGCGGTTCTACGGCTCACATGTAAGAGATGGTGTACGTGGCATCAAGCGAGATATCCACTTTGCCGTAGCCAATCTCTGTCAACTCCAGATGTGTCAGAAGTACCTAATCAGCAGCAATATCGAGCACATTGACACCTCTCAGTGTCTGCACTTCGACGGGCTGCCAAACACTACGGCCTTTACTGCTGGAATGGAGGATATAATAGAACGGAAAGTTTATGTTACCACAACGACTTGAGCGTCTGAAGAAAGTTAACGACAAGGTGAAGGCGCAGATGTCCTTCGTGGTGCCGTGATACGGGACTTGAGCAAGGGCAGGGCCGTCTTCCGCGAACATGCTACAAATGTGCGCAAAATTGTAGAGGGAGTCCTGCGTGACATCCACATAAACACGCTGTACTCGACCAAGTCGTTTGAGGATGTCTATTCTTATAGTACTTTTTATACTGATCTTTGCTCTGTTCTGTGGCTGCTTTGGGCGACGACGCACTGGATACGGCAATGAGTGCTGCAGCAAGTCCACTGGCACCGCTCTTGTTGGACTGTTCTACTTTATGCTGGGCATGGTGACCTACCAGGGTGCCTATGCTCCGCTGAGGGATCAGGAGAACAACACCCTCTTCCGACAACTGGACGCAAAGATTGATCTGCATCACTTCTTGCCAAAGGGCGAGGCCTCCAAGGACATGTCGGAGCCGCTGAAAATGTCAAGTGCCATCAAGGCCTGCCATACCAACCAGACCATATTTGAGATGTTGCCCCAAAACAAAATTCGAGTATACGACATCAACGACATGGCTCGCATCAAGGTTATGACCCACTCAGCCGACGATCCTGTCAAGGTCTTCGATGAGGATCTGTCCACTGTGATACTGCTGACGAACGAGGAGCGCGAGGACTTGAACCAAGCCCGTGAAAATACTCTTTTCCAGTACCACAGTTCCTTGTACATGCCCAGTCTGTGCACTCAGTTCACGCCCATGAACCTGAATGCCCTGTCCGAGCAGCTGTACAAGCTGTCCAACGATCTTGAGTACCCGGCATACGGCTGGGCCAAGGTGCCCTTTTGGAACGAGGGCATTAACACCAAGGCCTTCTATCACAACTTTGTGCCAAAGCTCAGAATAAGGGCCAATCTGAAGAAGTTCGACGAGCTGATCTCGTACGAGAACCACGACTTTACCAACACCATAAAGATTCTGACTGCCACGGCAATCAGCTCCGAAGAGTTCATCCAGAAACGCGGAAAGGAGTACATTAATAGCATTGGGGGAAACTTGACGAAGACCATCGACCAGATGATAGAGGACTACATCGATATGATTATAAAGGAGGCCAACGAAAGTGTGGGACACTGTGCGCCCCTATCGTATATACACTATCGTGGAGTCGACTTGATCTGTCACCGCATATTTTCAACCCCTAACGCCCTATGCCTCCGTTTTCCCCCGTTTTTTCGGAAACCGAACTCAAATATTTGGTTTCGTTTTGAGCGTATAGTGCGTCGTAGAATAATATGACAAAAACAAAAGTTTCGGAATTGAAAGACATGAACACGCCGTTCTTGAAGTACCCGATAATCAAAAAATAAACAACAAAAAGTTCATATACAGATCAGAAAAACGATATTAATGAAATATTGAATATTGTCAATGAAGAGCACTCAAAAATTAATATGCAGACTCTTTTTAGAACAGATAAACTCGGTGAAATAAACTCAGTAAATGAAAAAACCATTTACAGTAAACAATGCCCTTACGCTTCAGATTTTGTAAATTCTGAAATAAGTCGAATGCTGAAAGAAGAAATTATAAGGCCAAGCTGAAGTTCTGAATTATATACTAGTAGTACCAAAAAAGGCTTTAAGTGAAGTTGGAACTCCAAAGTTCAGACTCGTTATTGATTATAGAAAACTTAATGAAAATACTATACCTGATAGGTATCCAAGGCTGGATTCCATCTTATTTTTATGAATGAACCAGTCATTCAGCAAACCACATTATCAATAAACAATGGAAAATACGAACTCCTAAGCGATGGATGATATTTTAAGAGAACAAGTGGGTTATGGATGACATTATTATTTTTTCAAAAACAATTGAACAACGCTACAAAGTTTGAATTGTCATAAAAAATTTTGCTGAACGCAAACATGAAAATTTCGATTGAAAATTCAAAGTTCTTAAAATAGGCAACTAAATATCTCGGGTTTTCCACAATGTAATCCAAACCGCTCCCGAAAAAATGTCTACAATTGTAAAATATTCATTTCCTACAAATTTTCGAGAGCTTAGAAGCTTCCTAAGACTTACAGGATATTTCAAAATTGCCCGAAAATAGCTACCCTTAACAAAATATTGAAAAAGGCCGAAATGACAGTTTCTAAGAAAAGCATTACACAAAACACAGTTTAATGATTCAGCTGTAAGAGCTTTAAACGAGCTTAACAAAAATGTAGTTGCATAAGTTAGACTAGTACAACCACACTACAAAACAAATGTACCCTAATAACTGACGCGTCTCACTTTGCTATTTGTGCTGTTCTTTTTAGGAAAAAATACCAATTACGTTCATTTCAAAAACTTTAACCAAAACCGAACCACTATACGCAACAAATGAAAAAGAACTTCTAGCCATATTATGGTCTTTCAAAAATCCTCCAAATTATTTTTATGGGGTTAACAACATCGAGATCTATACGGATTACCAACCTCTTTTATCAGTGTCCAGCTAGTGACGTACGCTCCAGGAGGGTACTACAATATACGAGTATACATAAAAAAATGAAAACCTACAGTAATCGTATGATATTTACGAGTGATACATCAATCAAAAGGTATTGCAAAAACAAAAAGAAAACAAAAAAGATTGTATACCAAGACTTTAAGAAAATCAATTAGATTTAGAGAAAAAGTGGTGATAAAGAAAACTGAAAATTTGTAAATTTTGATCTGTTGCGGTCCATGGGAATACATACACCCCGCTATTAACCTAGTTGTATTTTAATTTCAAATACGCGTCAAATGACACCTCACTGTTTAAAAGTAATAGGCAGAATAAGTTTTTGGACTTGGGGACTTCTCATAATGAAAAAATAGTTGTATTTGAAACGGATATAATGATGAAAATTTTAGTTAAGGTTAAAGAGCTCAATATAAGAAATATATGTTCTACCACTTTTGGAAAAACTATCTAGTTTCGCTAGAAATCAGCTATAAATAGATACATTTTGTGCACCTTTCACTTGTTAACTACTAAAGCTACAGACTTGTGATATATTTCAAATGATTTGTTTATATATCAGCGGCTACAAAGATTTCAAATTAATTTTTAAGCTGTATAGTTCTTGAGATTCGTCAACTCTTACCGTTCGGCACAATGCCGTAAAAAGTACCGTTTAAAAGATATTAAGTAAAATATATGGACACAATTTCAGACCATTGCATGAGCATTGAACTTTTTTTGTGCGAACCCCAACTCTATTTGACGGTCCTGGAAATTTTACACGATGTTTAACATGTTAATATAAGAAACTTGAGTTCGACCACTTTTGGAAAAACTATCTTATTTAACAGGAAAACAGCTTTAAATATCTAAAATTCATTCACCCTTAACTTGCGAAATACCAAAGCTTTAGGTTTATGGTATGTCGTTAGAAAGGTATTTTGAATTACTATTTTGTTCTTTCAAACATGATTTGTTAACACCGTTTAAAAATTATGGGCAAGAGCCGATTGTTCCGATTTTTTTAAACTGTTTTTTTTTTTATTTCTCAACAGCGGCAATAACGATTTCGGGTTAAGCTTTAAAGTATATACCCATTGACATTCCTTGACTTTTTACATGCAACAAATTGTTGTATAAAGCCACGTTTAAAATTTGTATTTAACAAAATTGGCCACATGTTTTAGTTCAGAACCTATAACACTGCCTGAGAGTAATCCTTTCATTTAAGGGTCTTAGAATCATTCATATTGTTATAAACAGTCTCACATAAAAAACTTGAATTTTATAATTTTTTCAAAATAGCTGAATTACATGATTGATTTTAAATACAAAAACTTCTGATGTCAATCAAAAATACCTTTAAGCGAGGTAAAAATCTGGTGACGATCGCACCACAGCGTACAAAAGTTCTAATATCAACTTTTGTGACGAAAAATGTATTATACATTATACTTAAATAAATAAATTTTCTTAATTTTTTACATTCGGCATACTTTATCAAAATCGTACAACTAAACCCAAGCAATTAAAAAGCAGCGTGCCAAATGTAAAAGAATTAAGAAATGAAGTAGATTCTATTATGCATTTTTCGTCACAAAAGTTGATTTCTAAACTTTTGTATGCTGTGGTGCCTAGATAACTTTCATAAAAAACCACCTGAAGAAAATTGTATAATTAAGTTTGTACACACTAAGACATTTGTCCAGGAAGACGAAAACGCTAAAGACAGATCTCTCATAATCTCAGAAACGTATTGTAGAGCTCATAGAGGGCTGATAAAAATTTAAAAAAAAATAACTAGACTTTATTATTGTCCCAATTTATACAAAAAGCTTAAAGAGTTTATGAAAATTTGCATTATCTGCAATCAAAAGACACCCGGTAAAAATTCCTATCGGTCAAGCCCCTCTTCCAGAAGGAGAAGGTGAAAGTTTGCATCATGACATATACTATACCCAGAATCTTATATTCATTTCTTGTATAGACGAACCATGTTTTTCTTTGTCAGAAAATTAAACGGAATATCCCTATTCCTTGCAGATCCTCGACATAGTACGTTCAAAGGACAAATGAAAAGGACACACTCTACTTTAACAGATACGGCTCGCTGCATTAAATAATATATATAATATAATTACAGCAGCACAAATATATAATTTAACAATTCAATCAATACCCAACCAACGACCTTTTTATAAAATCAATTAAGAAGAAACTCCTAAATTATTGAAACAGGCTCAAAAAAAATGTTTTATATATTTTTTTTATTTAAAATAAAAATGAAGTCTCCTAGGGTAATTTACCAAAACAAACATGGGGAGAGAAATAAGCTTAATTTTAGAAATAAAAAACAAGTAGTTACGGCAAATAAACCTATAAACAATAACAGACCTATTAGATATATCTGAATTTAAAATCGCGTTGCATCAAGATCTTATTATAGTTTGCATAAAATACCCTTTTATTACCGATTTTTGTGACGTTTTTAATTCAAATTCCATTTCTCATAATGATGGAAAATTATTTATTGATAATCATGTCGCAAAATATAGAAATAAGTATTACTTAATGTCTAATTTTAAGACAGAAATATTAAATAATTATTGCACACTTAACCTTGAAAGTTCTTGTTTTACCAGAAAACTAAAAGGAGAAAAATCTGTTTTACCAAATTAATAGAAAAAAAATATAAAAGGAGATGAATCTTGTATTAAATGGAGCCATTTTTATGAATGGACAAAATACAGTTAATGACATTTATTTAAATTCGTAATTTTTAACACCTTTTAATGGCACCTCTAAAATTAATAATATATCCTACACCAATGTAGGCAATAAGGTTTTGGGAAGACATCACCGCTCGAAAATATACAGATTATGTATTATCCGAATACATTATATCAAATGATTCAGAACTCTCATTCGTTAATGTTAATATACTAAATCCTTTTACTCAAATCAAACAAACTCAAATACCAGTTAGATTAATATTATTGAAAACAAACAATTATATATTTAATTAGTATGGTTATAGTGAAATACAGAAAATTTTTAATATTCAAAACATGTCAATTTCATATAGAAATTTAATCAGAATGCAATATTTCCGATAATGAAATAAACAATATTTCCGACAATGAAAATACCCTGGAAGAAAATATCATTGTCGAATTAACCAATCAATAACATTTAATATACCCAATAGTTCCAATGAAACAGGGAGATTCAATTCTGTCAACTAAGCCTCCAAATTATTTCCACATAGATTAGATGACTCAGATGACTCAGTAAGCATCGAACGTATGCTGTACACATCCCAACCGATGTTGTAAACATCGGAGCCCCAAGCGAGCCCCAAAGTCCGTTAACGTAAACCAAAAGATCCCAGAGCGAGCCCCGAAGTCCCCTAGCGTAAACAAAAAGATTCCCAAAGCGATTCGTAAAGTCCGCTAATGTAAACACCAAATTCCGGCCAAATTTAGATTTAAATTTTAATTGGCAAATTGCATTATCCTATTTTCCGACTCTCTTGAGTCGTTTTTGGGATAAATCTCGTAAGCCGAGGTTTGATTATTGATCATTGAACTCGAGGTAGAAAGTCCGTTTTCAGATACATAATCGAGCAGTATAATAAATCGAGGTAAGGTTAAAGAGCAGTGCAAAAATAAGTTCAACCTATTGAAAACTTGTTATAGTGAATATATAAACAAAAACACATTTTTTTTATAAAATTCACAAGTGAAAAAATTTTTTTGCATACCGATCCGATGTCATCGGTTCAATTACATCCCTTACCGACTCATCCTTAAAAGCTTATGGAGCTTGCGTCTAAATTCGTAGCAAGACTGCAGAAGGTTAAAAAATATCATTGTCGACTTCAAAATCAAAAGTACCGGCGCTCAAGACTAAGGCGCTCCCTAAACTTTAGTTATTCGAATAGAGTTGCGAAGATTCAAGATTGGTCAGGTGAAGGTCCATGTTGGCATGTCCCAACGAAACAAAATTCAGCAAATATCGTATCGAGAGTTTGTCAGTATAGTAGTAAGTATAATGGCTAAATGAAAATTGTAAATTAAATTAGAAACTTGTTTTAAAAATATTTAAAATAAGAAAATTAAACTACAGTCGCTGATCAAGAGGCTTGACGGTGCCGATCCGTTGACGATGATGAAATCAATCCAGGTGTGGCAATGATGAAAGATTCCTTTTACGCAGTGCGGTGTGAGAATCTGAACTGGCGATTCTGGCCTGTCGCTGAAGAGTATTATGGTTCCTCCTCCTTGCTGTGCGCAGAGGAAGGACTGTAAAACTTCAGACAATTCCGAGAATTGGCACGCGGGTCTGGTCAATGCTGTTTCCGGAAATTACGAATAGATTCTGTCACTATTTCTTCCGAATATTTTGAGTGATAGTAGCTCGTACTAGTCAACAGAATCCTTAGAATTTCACACGCGGATATATAGATTTGTTTGGGTTTGAAAACTTTAACACTTTAAGGAGTGAACAAAACGATCTCGGGAGAAGCTTGTAAAAAGAGGAGGAGATCATGGCGTCTATAGTTGAAGCAGGATGCACAAAATCCCCAACATCAACCATAATGGTTGGTACTCGGGCGCGAGGATCGGATACTTGCTAATCTGAAAGGTTGCTTCTGAGCCATTTATGATAATAACCATGGGTAATGTTCTTACTAGGAATGCCAACTTAGCCGAATATACTGACTCCCACAACCACAGTTTTGATTTTAGTCTTTGTGACTAACAATAAAACTGAAAATGCTTTAAGAAGCTCTTTGCAGTTCATGTCTTCCAGAACATATAATGATGAGTTTCCCCTTAACTCGCCCTTTTGTTCCGAGTGGGGCTAGCTTTGCGTTGGAATGGTTGGCACCGTTGCTCATCATTTTTTATCACCGTTTGACCTACTCCGTAGGATTTAGGCTTCGTACGTAGGTTATATGTGCTTGTCATAATCTTTGCTCAGATGTTTATGGATGCTTGCACGAATTTTCTGACACTCGTCAGTCCTTGAAAGTTTGACATCACCTTCGGCGAGTTAACCCAACTTGAGCAACTATTTATAGTCATACACCGATAGACTGCTGGAATGAGTTATGAAGTGAGCAATTGATGCTGCTGAGCAAATCATCCCATTCGCGCTGGTCCGTTCGGATGTAAGCTCTCAAAGCCGCGTCGAATGAGCGGTTGACCCTTTCCGCTGCGTTCGACTGCGGAGCATATGCACCTGTAAACATGTGGCGCATATGCCATATTTCGAAAGGAATTCGGAGAATTGACCGCTTTTAAACTGAGCATGGAAAGATTTCGTCACTCAGCACATTGACTAACACTTTCACTGGCTTTAGAAAAGTGAATTTTGAAGAGTGATCCAGGATAATCAGTATGCGTACGTTTCCAGACTTTTAACGTGAAAATGGGACAATAAAATCCAGATGAGTGCTCATAGGTGGTTTCAAGGAACGCGTAGGATGCTTTGTAGGCACGTTTCGCAGTTGCGTATGAAGTCCAGCACGCTGATTAGCATGTTTGGCCAATAAAAGGGGCGGCGGATGCGCTCTAGGAATTTGATCATTCCACAATGAGCAGATGATGGTTGATCATAGGTGGTACTGATTGCGCCTTGCCGTAACTACTCGGGTACAAACAATTTACAGCAATCGTCCGGTGAAGTGTCAATTGAATCCGGAAATTTGCACGGTGATAAATGAAGTTATCGAATACTTGGAAATCAGGTAGCTCTGAGGAAGATTACTTGTTGCGGAGTGTAGAATAATCTTCCGATTAGAAAGCAGATCGATTTCAGGGTGTGCTTCAACGGAATAAAGCATATGCCACGAAATTTTCACATCTATTACGATGTTCGATTTTAAAAGAGTAACCATGAAGTTTGATAGCCCACCTGTCTACCGCTTACATCAGATTGTTCATAAGCCAACGCAAACTCGAGTGGTTAGTGACTACTTTGAAAGAACGTCCATTAATATACATCCTACACTTTTGGTTGCCAAGACTACATGCATTCAAGTTCTGTAATTGTGTAGTTATGTTGGGCTTTGTTAAGTTTTTTGGACATGAACGCTTTTGTTCGTTCGCAACAAGATTTGTCTTATTGGGCTAGAGGCATCGCACTGCACCATTGAAAGCCTTTTCCACGTCGCATGTCTGTTAAGTGAAATATGAGTGAGGAAAAGTTTTAAATAAAGCGCTGGTACCAACCAGTCAAACCAAGAAAGCTTCTCAGTTGTTTCTGAGTTTTGGGTATCTGGAATTCACTGACAGCACTAATCTTGTTTGAACTCACTTGGAGTGTTCCTTCTCCAATCAAATAACCCAAGTAATCTACCCGTTTCAGACAAGACTGACTATTCTGGACGTTAATTGTGTGTCCTGCTTTGCTCAGCTTAGTGGCTACCTTAGAAAGATGTGGAAGATGATCTTGCGACTTCAGCTGATACGGCATTGACATTGGTCAAACCAATTGTCATTCTTTTGAATTGGTACAGCGGACGGTTTGGTATCGTGAACGCTGTCTTTGCACGGTACTCTTGTGATCCTAAACGGTATCTGCATTAAGTTTTCTCGCATCGAGACAAAAACGTACTTTGCCTTGCAAGGTAACCGGAAAAAACCAAGGCGATTTTGGTGCCTCTTCTATGAGGTCCATTTCAATCATGCGATCGATTTCAATACACAAAAGCTTTTCCTTAGCTGGCGATAAAAGATGAAGCCTTTGTTTGATTGGTTTCGCTATAGATGTGTCAATGTTATGTTCTATCAATCTGGCCAAATCAGGTTCTCATTTTCGAAGAATGGAAAGAAGTCGATTACTTTTTTGTGCTTTGATTTCTGTGTGTTGGATAAACAGATGTGTTAAGGATCGACCTCGGGGTTGCCATTAACTTCGTTAATTGAAAACGAATGTTGGATGGGAATGCCAAAGGTTTCCCAGAAATCCATATCGCATATCATATATCAAAGTTTGAATCTATAGAGTTGTACGTCAAGAGAATGGAGACTGTGCCAGCCACGGATTGTCTTGCCTGCAGTACGGACTACGCTGAATTTGTAATACATCTTGTTAGATATTATTTGTTGGGCAAGCTTGTCACCAATGACACCTCTGTTGGCTCCGCTGTCTAGGAGTGCTGAGTATACGATACCGAATATTCATTTTGTGGATGAGATAATTCAACGGTTAAAAGCTCGTTTGCGCACACATAATTTGCGTATAGGGAAGGTAGAAACACGTTTGTAAGCGAAGACAGAATTGACACTAACGGGTTGAAGCCTTCGTTTAAGATACTCTTGCAAGCACAGGTGATATGGATTGAATGCTTTAGTAGTCGATACATCAGGCTTGGGAGTAGAAAAATAAGCTAAATTATCCGTTGCTGCAGCATCCGGAGTGCGCAGAATATCCAAGGCTAACGGCGGACAATTATTTTGCGACTATCCTGCTTAGGGGTTTCCGATACAATTTTACATTTAGCAAAATTTGGCTTATATACATCGGGTATGTCGCAACCATAACAGAAATACGGCCACATCTGAATTTGTCTGCAGGCTTAATTTCGCAGACTTTGCCCTTGACATCGGCTTCGTCTTCGGACTTAATCGTCTTCGTGAAGAATTGTGTTGACAGATCGTTTGGATACATTAGGGCGTTTAAATCGCTTTGACCGCGTGCTACGATAAAATTCTTCATGGCGGTGACACAATGTCTGGCTTCATATTGTGACAAACATCGCTGGCTAGCTCACTATCATGCATGGGTTCTCAAAGGGAATTGGCTATGATGGGCATTGCATCAAGAAAGTCATACAACGACACTTTTTATATCGCGTTCTGATCTCTGATCTGAGTATCTCTCCTTTAAGCGTCTGCACGCCAATAAAAAGATAACCTAGGAAATTTGAAAAATGCGACAATAAATCAAAATTTCAGTTTTGGCTTTGTGTGGTGAGACAGTTTACACGGTATATAAAATCCTCCAATGCGATGTCGTCAGCTGACATTTTTGTTCGTTAAGGAAATAATTATTAACTGAAAAGGTTTGCGTAATTAATTATATAAAAATTTTATTTTTAGGTCTAATCAATCGAAAGAAGGACTAGCCGAATCTTTTCAGCTAGAACAAGTCTCGATTTTTGGATAATTGAACCGTCTTTAAGTCAAAACTAAAATTCCGATGTATCAAATAATCAAAATAAAATGTTTTTAACTATAATGTCTTAGTATGACCGATTTGATAGAAAAACATGTAACAAAAGTATAAAATTTCTTCTGGTATGGCTCCGATTCTATCCAGAGTACCATCAAATCTAAGTCAAAAATAATATACCAACTGACTAAAATTTTACAAAAATGGATGGATTGAAAGATTTTGGGAAAGCTAGGCTGTCAAACGACGAATGCCTGATCAGACATCGGGCTTGCTCTATTGTTGGGCCCTATTTATTTCTGTAACGAACTCTATGAGCGTTGTCCACCCTGACACTTCTGTCTACGCTTTGACCGACCTGCTCAGGGAGATGTGTATGGGTTTGTTTAAGAATAGTAGACAGATAGACAGTAACGATAAGGATTTTAACTCAACGGCTAAGATTCGAACAAGAGACTGTACCTACAAAGACGGAAGCCTAGATGTTATTGGCCTCTTTATATACCCACCCTACCTGTGAGCTCCCATTAGACTCCACTCTTAAAACAACCGCCGTGCTACATCTCCTTCGATAATACGGTTCATGGTTCTTAATACTGCAAGTCCTAACACTAAAACCAAGAGTCCTTCACGCCAAACGACTCTCTATATGATCGTTAAATTATTACGAAATTGATTACATACTTTAAGCAAAACATTCTTATTTAATATTTATCAATATACGCATGTAGGAAAAATTTATATGTATATATTTATAACAAAAGTGTGCGGGCTCAGACAAGAATGAATATGTATGCTCTGCAAGCAAAAGAGCGATAATTCTATTGCCTATCGTCCAGAAATCACTTCTGAAAGATAGAATGACGATAATACACAAAAGCAAAAACAGAATATACATATATCGCAAAGAAGTAACTTTTGAGACACTTTTTGACGATAGATAGACGATAGCACACATTTTACAAAAACAAGAACGGTCGCGATCGCAAAGAAGTGACTTCTGAGACACTTCTGGAACAACAAAGTTACTGGGCAAAAGATGATACTATAATTGCCGTTACCTTTATTTCTGAAAATTCCCCTACCTTTTTACTTACGCTGTTGTTTTTCGACCGAGCGTTTATTTCGCAATTTGCTAGTGGTCAGTTCAGATTTGTATAACATTTTGTATAACATTTTTCTGTGCTTTGTATAACATTTTTGTGTTCCTTTACTTTCGGAATTTTTTAAATTGTATAACACATTAAAATGTCCAACTGAACGAAGAGTCCGAATTTATGTGAAGCTGTAATGAAATATTTTCACATTACCTGGCTCGATTGCAGTAAAATAAGTATTCAAAGATTCTCCACAAAATTATAAAAGGTAATTCCTCCAAATGTATTTTTATCTTAAATATAAAATAATTTTGCTTTTTTTATTTTAGAAATTGTTATTATTAAATTTCTCATGGGAACGGAGCTGGACATAAATAAAATTATTAAGCAGCATTTCCGACATGACAAGGACCGTGTCTACTAGCGCTCCAAGACCTTATAGAAAATAAATTCAAAATATTGCCGGACATGTAAAAACAAGTTTTTTATTCAAGATTTCTAATGGGGAAAGGCCTTTCTGGTATCTTCTACAAGAATCTGTTATGTTACTTCTAAGTAACTTCCAGAAGTCACTTTGGCGAAGCCGAGAATCGAATTCTTGCTAAACAGAAGGGTTGCATCTGGGCTATTTATGTTAATAAATGTCCTAACTAGGAATGCCAACTTAGCCGAATATACTGACTCCCACAAATGTAAGCGAAAATCACATTATTTAAAATTTCTTTTATCTTTATTAAATGAATTCATTTATTTATTAAGTCACTAAAGCATTTAATTTGTTTTGCGGAGTCATTGTCTTAAATGAGCAAATCGATCAAACGATTCAGTTGATCAGAGAAATTTTTTCTCTCATCTTCATTATAATTTTCGTCAAAACCTGTCAGCCAGTGAGCAACCATACTCCTTGCCTCGCCTTGAGAAAATAAGTCCGACTCTTTTCCTTCTCCCGTAAAGGTGGGAACTTTTATTTTTCATAGTACAGTAAGGTCATCAACTCTATCCCTTATCAATACCCCATTACTATTTCCTATGTTAAAATCGAAAGATTTATCTTTTTGTCTAGTATGTTTGAAATGTTTTTGACGTTAAATCATAGTTCTTCGGCGGATTTGTCAAAAAATATGTTGTTATATATTTCCTGTGTTCAAATCGAAAGATTAATCCTTTTGTCTAGGATGTTTGAAATGTTTTTGACGTTAAATTCTAGGCGGATTTGTCAAAAGATATGTTATTTTGTTCTACTCAATAAAAAATCTCTTTTATTATCTCTAAATGTGCATTCTTCACGGCTAGCCTTATTGAGCTCATGAATGGTTTTCTCTACATCAATTTTAATTGTTTGACATTTTTATCGAACACCTTTGTCAATTTGTGTGGCTCACATTCTGCTTTCTTTGCTTTTTTGGTTTTAGAAATAGCTCACAAATTTACTTTTTTGGATTCTAAAACCATACAAATCTTTTTGGGCATCTTTTTGTCAAAGAAGTCATAATCAACTACTATACATTTTAGCAATGATAGATGATTTCCAACAAGTCTAGCTTTGAGGCTGTCTAATTTAGCAATTATTTCAGTGTCCGTCTGTCTATCTGTCCATCTGTTTCTACGCAAACTAACCTCTCAGTTTTAAAGGTATCGGGCTGAAATTTTCCCAAACGTTTTCTTTCCTTTGCAGAAAGTATATATGTCGAAACTAGCCAGATTGGACAACTTTTCTCACCCATACGAATATTCGGAAAAACAAATTTTGTTTAATTATATATTCGTCGTTCAGCCAGATGTTTGCAACGCAGTGAAGGAGACGTTTCCGACCCCATAAAGTATATATATTCTTGATTAGCGTCACTAGACGAGTCGATCTAGCCGTGTCCGTCTGTCAGTCCGTCTGTCCATCCACTTCTACGCAAACTAATCTCGCAGTTCTAAAGCTATTGGGCTAAAACTTTCCCAAACGTCTTCTCCCTTTTGCAGGTAGTATATATATATATATATATATATATATAAAAGGGCACTCAACTGCCTCGACTATCAGATACCCGTTACTCAGCTTAAGAGAGCAAAAGGGAAACGGAGATATATAAGCAGCAAAGCTATATTTAGGGCGCCACCTACCGGCTATTTCAGCAGATGTTATGTGGGAGGCAGACAGTTTTAACCGTTTGTGAGCGTTAGAGTGGGCGTGACACCCCGCTGAAACAAACTTTCGCTGCGCAGGGAGCCCGGGAATCCCTTTTACTCTACGAGTAACGGGTATAACTAGCCAGATTGGAAAACCAAAAAAAAAGTTGTTGTTTTAGGTTATTCTTCGTTGTTTTCTTACATATAACCTCCCACGCTTGAAAATAAATTTTTTTTAATTAGTTTTACATTTGGAATTTTATTTTATCAAAATCGGGCGATTATATCATAAAACTGCCATAGGAGCGATCGGAAAATTGGTGAGAAATTAATATCAAACAAATTATAGATGCGTTGTTTTTTGACATATTATATTATACTATTGGGAATATACATTTTTGTATGTACAAGAATTTTAAATTAAATTTTACAAATATTTTGTTTAATATCACTGAAACTGCACCAATCCTTAAAAATTTAACATGGTGTTACCAACATTGATTTTTTTTTATCACTGCAAGGGTATACAAACTCCGGCTTGCCAAAGTTAACGTCCTGTCTTGTTTTTTATTTTATTTTAACCACTTTGTGCTTGAGCCACGGAGTTCTTCCTTAAACATTTTTATATAACGCTGTTTTTGTTTAACCGAATACCTTTACTTTTTTTGCCAATTTACCAATGTTATTGGCCTTTGTTACGCGAACGTCGCGTAATAAAAAACAGAATTTAATTATTATTTGGCTTATTTTTTTAAACAAGATTTAAGCCTTTACCACAGATGGAGGAAAACAAGTCTTAATGTTAAGGGAGTTTGTGGGCGTTAGAGAGGGCGCTGTGCAAGAAAATTAAGAAGCCCTACAATCTAGATAATAGTCTCTGAGATCACAGCGTTCATATGGACGAACTGTTGGCTTTTGGCTTTTACACACTTATGTAACAGTATGTAGCAGGTAGAAGGAAGCGTTTGCGACTCCATAAAGTATATATATTCTTGATAAGGATCACTAGCCGAGTATGTTGTCTACTGCTCTTCAGAGTCACCAGAAAAAGCTGTCCATCTGCTCCGAATCGACAGAAGCACCCGTTCATGCCACCCCCAATACTGAGCCCAGTATTCAAAGCATTCGACCTTCATGATGATCATGTCGTGCTTGCTAATCCCCACTCCATTTTCTCGAAAAGAGAAATGTCACTCAATGTGCCGACGAGTAATTTCAGCTACTGTTTCTTCAACTTCAGTATATGTTTTATAGCAAGTATGTCCTCTGAATTTGGATGACTTTATCTCAATCGCACCTGTGTAAAACATGGAGTCCTGAAAAGCATTCTTAAGTCTGTCTTGAACTCTAATAATCCCCTGATCGTCGAGAAATGCTGATAGCTGATGAACCATCCGCGCCAGTGCAAACAATGTATTTTCCTCTTTTGTTACGAGTATTGTAAACTAAATGACGTAGGCTGTAATGAATAAAATGTATTATAGGAGGAATATGATTTGATAAACGTTTCTGACCTTTGAGACAATATTTAATTTAAATTCAGCCAATATGGTTTGTTCCACCAAAGCGTGTGATGCTTCAGCTGGAAAGGGGTGAGGGAGAGTGTAGCACAATCTTCCGTTGTTTTTTGGGTAAGTAAATGTCTTCACTGCTAGATGTGCTAACAGCTATGACTCAACTGCGGGCGGCTAGGAAGTTAGCCTGCACGGAACCATAAATACAAAAATCTGGGAGTGATACATCACAAAACATTTGCAGATGCAAAGTCGAGGCATGCCTTTGATCAAAGCCCAACCAAAGAGGGATGTGTATCTCCTGAATGCCAGGGAGCTTTTGAATGATCTGTCGCACCCGCTGGGCGAGTTGATCTGGCACGAGGTCGTCCCAATCTGTTGATGCGGGGGCTCATCTTTGAATATCGTTTAAAGACCTCCCGTTATCGTGTACAATACGAATCTTTGTAGTTTGACTGCCTTTTTTAGTCACAGTATTTAATTTTAATAATTGTTCTTAAACCCTTGCAGAGGGTACAATGATTTCAGTCAGAAGTTTGCAACTCAGAGAAGGAGACGTTTCCGACCCCATAAAGTATATATATTCTTGATCAGAGTCACTAGACAAGTCGAAATAGGCATGTCCGTCTGTCTGTCCGTTTCTACGCAAACAAGTCTCTCAGTTTTAAAACTATCAGGCTGAAACATTTCCAAAAGTCTTCTTTCAATGGCAGGTAGTATATAAGTCGGAAACAGCCGGATCGGACAACTATATCTTATAGCTCCCATAGGAACTATGGGGGAAAAAAATTAAAAAAAATTATATCTTCGGTGTTTGTTAACAAATAACCTTCCAAGCTTGGAAATAACATTTTTTAATTAGTTCCGAATTTTGTATTACATTTTATCAAAATCGGACGACTATACCATATAGCTGCCATAGAAACGATCGGAAAACTAGTCGGAAAATATGAAAAAAAAATATATATCTTTCGTGTTTTTTCACGTGTTGGAACCTTAGCCCGAAAATATTTGTGTGTTGCATTTATTTATGCGTTAGTACTTAAATGCTATCAAATAGTTTTTTTGTTCACTTCTCGAGCGAGTGTTGTCGCACATCCTGTATATTGCTGACGGTTCAATCCTAGTAGTATGTTATGTAAGGCGATGTTTCCCTCCACTGCTTTCTAGCTCTTTTTTTCTGCTTTAGATCAAAGTACTCCTAAATAGTGCTGGCATTCTGTTGACTAAATGTGCTGACTGATGTGAGTTTGTTGAAAATGGGCTTCCTTCTAGCTGTTACATACTTTCCGATGAATCCAGTATACCCTTTTACTCTACGAGTAACGGGTATAAAAATTACTATGCAAACTCTTATACAAAGAGAAAATACACTGATTCAGTTGTTAAGCAATCTAAAAAATCTATGGTATTTTTGCAAATCTCAATGTTGAATGCCAGGGAATTCGGCAATATCTGTAAAAGACCAATTCCTTTAGGTAAATCATATCGATGCCATCTTGTTGTCATAAACGTAGTTTACAAACAAATACAACTTTCTCCGCAGAACAATTTATTGTTTCTCTAAATAGCTTAATGAAGCACACTTAATGGGGTCGGATAAGTTTCCTTCTACCTGTTACATACTTTCCGATGAATCCAGTATACCCTTTTACTCTACGAGTAAAGGGTATAAAAATTACTATGCAAACTCTTATACAAAGAGAAAATACATTGTGTATGAATGGTTTTCTCTACATCAATTTTAATTGTTTGACATTTTTATCGAACACCTTTGTCAATTTGTGTGGCTCACATTCTGCTTTCTTTGCTTTTTTGGTTTTAGAAATAGCTCACAAATTTACTTTTTTGGATTTTAAAACCATACAAATCTTTTTGGGCATCTTTTTGTTAAAGAAGTCATAATCAACTACTATACATTTTAGCAATGATAGATGATTTCCAACAAGTCTAGCTTTGAGGCTGTCTAATTTAGTAATTATTTCAGTGTCCGTCTGTCTATCTGTCCATCTGTTTCTACGCAAACTAACCTCTCAGTTTTAAAGGTATCGGGCTGAAATTTTCCCAAACGTTTTCTTTCCTTTGCAGAAAGTATATATGTCGAAACTAGCCAGATTGGACAACTTTTCTCACCCATACGAATATTCGGAAAAACAAATTTTGTTTAATTATATATTCGTCGTTCAGCCAGATGTTTGCAACGCAGTGAAGGAGACGTTTCCGACCCCATAAAGTATATATATTCTTGATTAGCGTCACTAGACGAGTCGATCTAGCCGTGTCCGTCTGTCAGTCCGTCTGTCCATCCACTTCTACGCAAACTAATCTCGCAGTTCTAAAGCTATTGGGCTAAAACTTTCCCAAACGTCTTCTCCCTTTTGCAGGTAGTATATATATATATATATATATATATATATATATATATATATACAAAAAAGGCACTCAACTGACTCGACTATCAGATACCCGTTACTCAGCTTAAGAGAGCAAAAGGGAAACGGAGATATATAAGCAGCAAAGCTATATTTAGGGCGCCACCTACCGGCTATTTCAGCAGATGTTATGTGGGAGGCAGACAGTTTTAACCGTTTGTGAGCGTTAGAGTGGGCGTGACACCCCGCTAAAACAAACTTGCGCTGCGCAGGGAGCCCGGGATTCCCTTTTACTCTACGAGTAACGGGTATAACTAGCCAGATTGGAAAACCAAAAAAAAAGTTGTTGTTTTAAAGTTATTCTTCGTTGTTTTCTTACATATAACCTCCCACGCTTGAAAATAAAATTTTTTTAATTAGTTTTACATTTGGAATTTTATTTTATCAAAATCGGGCGATTATATCATAAAACTGCCATAGGAGCGATCGGAAAATTGGTGAGAAATTAATATCAAACAAATTATAGATGCGTTGTTTTTTGACATATTATATTATACTATTGGGAATATACATTTTTGTATGTACAAGAATTTTAAATTAAATTTTACAAATATTTAGTTTAATATCACTGAAACTGCACCAATCCTTAAAAATTTAACATGGTGTTACCAACATTGATTTTTTTTTATCACTGCAAGGGTATACAAACTCCGGCTTGCCAAAGTTAACGTCCTGTCTTGTTTTTTATTTTATTTTAACCACTTTGTGCTTGAGCCACGGAGTTCTTCCTTAAACATTTTTATATAACGCTGTTTTTGTTTAACCGAATACCTTTACTTTTTTTGCCAATTTACCAATGTTATTGGCCTTTGTTACGCGAACGTCGCGTAATAAAAAACAGAATTTAATTATTATTTGGCTTATTTTTTTAAACAAGATTTAAGCCTTTACCACAGATGGAGGAAAACAAGTCTTAATGTTAAGGGAGTTTGTGGGCGTTAGAGAGGGCGCTGTGCAAGAAAATTAAGAAGCCCTACAATCTAGATAATAGTTTCTGAGATCACAGCGTTCATATGGACGAACTGTTGGCTTTTGGCTTTTACACACTTATGTAACAGTATGTAGCAGGTAGAAGGAAGCGTTTGCGACTCTATAAAGTATATATATTCTTGATAAGGATCACTAGCCGAGTATGTTGTCTACTGCTCTTCAGAGTCACCAGAAAAAGCTGTCCATCTGCTCCGAATCGACAGAAGCACCCGTTCATGCCACCCCCAATACTGAGCCCAGTATTCAAAGCATTCGACCTTCATGATGATCATGTCGTGCTTGCTAAACCCCACTCCATTTTCTCGAAAAGAGAAATGCCACTCAATGTGCCGACGAGTAATTTCAGCTACTGTTTCTTCAACTTCAGTATATGTTTTATAGCAAGTATGTCCTCTGAATTTGGATGACTTTATCTCAATCGCACCTGTGTAAAACATGGAGTCCTGAAAAGCATTCTTAAGTCTGTCTTGAACTCTAATAATCCCCTGATCGTCGAGAAATGCTGATAGCTGATGAACCATCCGCGCCAGTGCAAACAATGTATTTTCCTCTTTTGTTACGAGTATTGTAAACTAAATGACGTAGGCTGTAATGAATAAAAATGTATTATAGGAGGAATATGATTTGATAAACGTTTCTGACCTTTGAGACAATATTTAATTTAAATTCAGCCAATATGGTTTGTTCCACCAAAGCGTGTGATGCTTCAGCTGGAAAGGGGTGAGGAAGAGTGTAGCACAATCTTCCGGTGTTTTTTGGGTAAGTAAATGTCTTCACTGCTAGATGTGCTAACAGCTATGACTCAACTGCGGGCGGCTAGGAAGTTAGCCTGCACGGGACCATAAATACAAAAATCTGGGAGTGATACATCACAAAACATTTGCAGATGCAAAGTCGAGGCATGCCTTTGATCAAAGCCCAACCAAAGAGGGATGTGTATCTCCTGAATGCCAGGGAGCTTTTGAATGATCTGTCGCACCCGCTGGGCGAGTTGATCTGGCACGAGGTCGTCCCAATCTGTTGATGCGGGGGCTCATCTTTGAATATCGTTTAAAGACCTCCCGTTATCGTGTACAATACGAATCTTTGTAGTTTGACTGCCTTTTTTAGTCACAGTATTTAATTTTAATAATTGTTCTTAAACCCTTGCAGAGGGTACAATGATTTCAGTCAGAAGTTTGCAACTCAGAGAAGGAGACGTTTCCGACCCCATAAAGTATATATATTCTTGATCAGAGTCACTAGACAAGTCGAAATAGGCATGTCCGTCTGTCTGTCCGTTTCTACGCAAACAAGTCTCTCAGTTTTAAAACTATCAGGCTGAAACATTTCCAAAAGTCTTCTTTCAATGGCAGGTAGTATATAAGTCGGAAACAGCCGGATCGGACAACTATATCTTATAGCTCCCATAGGAACTATGGGGGAAAAAAATTAAAAAAAATTATATCTTCGGTGTTTGTTAACAAATAACCTTCCAAGCTTGGAAATAACATTTTTTAATTAGTTCCGAATTTTGTATATACCATATAGCTGCCATAGAATCGATCGGAAAACTAGTCGGAAAATATGAAAAAAAAATATATATCTTTCGTGTTTTTTCACGTGTTGGAACCTTAGCCCGAAAATATTTGTGTGTTGCATTTATTTATGCGTTAATTCAGTTGTTAAGCAATCTAAAAAATCTATGGTATTTTTGCAAATCTCAATGTTGAATGCCAGGGAATTCGGCAATATCTGTAAAAGACCAATTCCTTTAGGTAAATCATATCGATGCCATCTTATTGTCATAAACGTAGTTTACAAACAAATACAACTTTCTCCGCAGAACAATTTATTGTTTCTCTAAATAGCTTAATGAAGCACACTTAATGGGGTCGGATAAGTTTCCTTCTACCTGTTACATACTTTCTGATGAATCCAGTATACCCTTTTACTCTACGAGTAAAGGGTATAAAAATTACTATGCAAACTCTTATACAAAGAGAAAATACACTGTGTATGAATGGTTTTCTCTACATCAATTTTAATTGTTTGACATTTTTATCGAACACCTTTGTCAATTTGTGTGGCTCACATTCTGCTTTCTTTGCTTTTTTGGTTTTAGAAATAGCTGACAAATTTACTTTTTTGGATTTTAAAACCATACAAATCTTTTTGGGCATCTTTTTGTTAAAGTAGTCATAATCAACTACTATACATTTTAGCAATGATAGATGATTTCCAACAAGTCTAGCTTTGAGGCTGTCTAATTTAGTAATTATTTCAGTGTCCGTCTGTCCATCTGTTTCTACGCAAACTAACCTCTCAGTTTTAAAGGTATCGGGCTGAAATTTTCCCAAACGATTTCTTTCCTTTGCAGAAAGTATATATGTCGAAACTAGCCAGATTGGACAACTTTTCTCACCCATACGAATATTCGGAAAAACAAATTTTGTTTAATTATATATTCGTCGTTCAGCCAGATGTTTGCAACGCAGTGAAGGAGACGTTTCCGACCCCATAAAGTATATATATTCTTGATTAGCGTCACTAGACGAGTCGATCTAGCCGTGTCCGTCTGTCAGTCCGTCTGTCCATCCACTTCTACGCAAACTAATCTCGCAGTTCTAAAGCTATTGGGCTAAAACTTTCCCAAACGTCTTCTCCCTTTTGCAGGTAGTATATATATATATATATATATATATATATAACTCAAAACAAAAAAGGCACTCAACTGCCTCGACTATCAGATACCCGTTACTCAGCTTAAGAGAGCAAAAGGGAAACGGAGATATATAAGCAGCAAAGCTATATTTAGGGCGCCACCTACCGGCTATTTCAGCAGATGTTATGTGGGAGGCAGACAGTTTTAACCGTTTGTGAGCGTTAGAGTGGGCGTGACACCCCGCTGAAACAAACTTTCGCTGCGCAGGGAGCCCGGGAATCCCTTTTACTCTACGAGTAACGGGTATAACTAGCCAGATTGGAAAACCAAAAAAAAAGTTGTTGTTTTAAAGTTATTCTTCGTTGTTTTCTTACATATAACCTCCCACGCTTGAAAATAAATTTTTTTTAATTAGTTTTACATTTGGAATTTTATTTTATCAAAATCGGGCGATTATATCATAAAACTGCCATAGGAGCGATCGGAAAATTGGTGAGAAATTAATATCAAACAAATTATAGATGCGTTGTTTTTTGACATATTATATTATACTATTGGGAATATACATTTTTGTATGTACAAGAATTTTAAATTAAATTTTACAAATATTTTGTTTAATATCACTGAAACTGCACCAATCCTTAAAAATTTAACATGGTGTTACCAACATTGATTTTTTTTTATCACTGCAAGGGTATACAAACTCCGGCTTGCCAAAGTTAACGTCCTGTCTTGTTTTTTATTTTATTTTAACCACTTTGTGCTTGAGCCACGGAGTTCTTCCTTAAACATTTTTATATAACGCTGTTTTTGTTTAACCGAATACCTTTACTTTTTTTGCCAATTTACCAATGTTATTGGCCTTTGTTACGCGAACGTCGCGTAATAAAAAACAGAATTTAATTATTATTTGGCTTATTTTTTTAAACAAGATTTAAGCCTTTACCACAGATGGAGGAAAACAAGTCTTAATGTTAAGGGAGTTTGTGGGCGTTAGAGAGGGCGCTGTGCAAGAAAATTAAGAAGCCCTACAATCTAGATAATAGTTTCTGGGATCACAGCGTTCATATGGACGAACTGTTGGCTTTTGGCTTTTACACACTTATGTAACAGTATGTAGCAGGTAGAAGGAAGCGTTTGCGACTCCATAAAGTATATATATTCTTGATAAGGATCACTAGCCGAGTATGTTGTCTACTGCTCTTCAGAGTCACCAGAAAATGCTGTCCATCTGCTCCGAATCGACAGAAGTACCCGTTCATGCCACCCCCAATACTGAGCCCAGTATTCAAAGCATTCGACCTTCATGATGATCATGTCGTGCTTGCTAATCCCCACTCCATTTTCTCGAAAAGAGAAATGCCACTCAATGTGCCGACGAGTAATTTCAGCTACTGTTTCTTCAACTTCAATATATGTTTTATAGCAAGTATGTCTTCTGAATTTGGATGACTTTATCTCAATCGCACCTGTGTAAAACATGGAGTCCTGAAAAGCATTCTTAAGTCTGTCTTGAACTCTAATAATCCCCTGATCGTCGAGAAATGCTGATAGCTGATGAACCATCCGCGCCAGTGCAAACAATGTATTTTCCTCTTTTGTTACGAGTATTGTAAACTAAATGACGTAGGCTGTAATGAATAAAAATGTATTATAGGAGGAATATGATTTGATAAACGTTTCTGACCTTTGAGACAATATTTAATTTAAATTCAGCCAATATGGTTTGTTCCACCAAAGCGTGTGATGCTTCAGCTGGAAAGGGGTGAGGGAGAGTGTAGCACAATCTTCCGGTGTTTTTTGAGTAAGAAAATGTCTTCACTGCTAGATGTGCTAACAGCTATGACTCAACTGCGGGCGGCTAGGAAGTTAGCCTGCACGGAACATAAAGTATATATATTCTTGATCAGAGTCACTAGACAAGTCGAAATAGGCATGTCCGTCTGTCTGTCCGTTTCTACGCAAACAAGTCTCTCAGTTTTAAAACTATCAGGCTGAAACATTTCCAAAAGTCTTCTTTCAATGGCAGGTAGTATATAAGTCGGAAACAGCCGGATCGGACAACTATATCTTATAGCTCCCATAGGAACTATGGGGGAAAAAAATTAAAAAAAATTATATCTTCGGTGTTTGTTAACAAATAACCTTCCAAGCTTGGAAATAACATTTTTTAATTAGTTCCGAATTTTGTATTACATTTTATCAAAATCGGACGACTATACCATATAGCTGCCATAGAATCGATCGGAAAACTAGTCGGAAAATATGAAAAAAAAATATATATCTTTCGTGTTTTTTCACGTGTTGGAACCTTAGCCCGAAAATATTTGTGTGTTGCATTTATTTATGCGTTAGTACTTAAATGCTATCAAATAGTTTTTTTGTTCACTTCTCGAGCGAGTGTTGTCGCACATCCTGTATATTGCTGACGGTTCAATCCTAGTAGTATGTTATGTAAGGCGATGTTTCCCTCCACTGCTTTCTAGCTCTTTTTTTCTGCTTTAGATCAAAGTACTCCTAAATAGTGCTGGCATTCTGTTGACTAAATGTGCTGACTGATGTGAGTTTGTTGAAAATGGGCTTCCTTCTAGCTGTTACATACTTTCCGATGAATCCAGTATACCCTTTTACTCTACGAGTAACGGGTATAAAAATTACTATGCAAACTCTTATACAAAGAGAAAATACACTGATTCAGTTGTTAAGCAATCTAAAAAATCTATGGTATTTTTGCAAATCTCAATGTTGAATGCCAGGGAATTCGGCAATATCTGTAAAAGACCAATTCCTTTAGGTAAATCATATCGATGCCATCTTGTTGTCATAAACGTAGTTTACAAACAAATACAACTTTCTCCGCAGAACAATTTATTGTTTCTCTAAATAGCTTAATGAAGCACACTTAATGGGGTCGGATAAGTTTCCTTCTACCTGTTACATACTTTCCGATGAATCCAGTATACCCTTTTACTCTACGAGTAAAGGGTATAAAAATTACTATGCAAACTCTTATACAAAGAGAAAATACACTGTGTAACGAACTGATTTCTTTGTTTTCTGCTCGCTACGGTATTTGTGCGGCTAGCTCAGTAGATTGTGTGTGTTCGTCCCACCAAATTTATATAAACGTGACCGCCCAGTAGTTCAGTGAAAAAGCACAGAATTCTCGGGTTCGGAATGGGTTTATTGCGGGTATAACTGCAGTCAGCTTTATAATTTGCTTGTCTCGCTGTCTCAGACGGTGTGGGTTGTTTTGTCGCTCTTTGAAGATCCTTGACCGCTGCTTGCTCCTGAAGCGATTGGCTCGGTGACTGCTCGGCCACGATTCAGACTCGCTATAGGGTCAGCCGTGCGGGCTTAGGGAGGCGTCACCGTTCTCAGACTAGGGTGAACAGACTGACGAGCTCTCCAGGATCACTCCTCTCGATACCCGACCGCCTGTCCCTTGCTCTGTCCCGGATGGTCCCACGGGCTTCCGCTCAGTTCAGACAGTCAAGGCGGAACGCCAGGAAGCGGGGTTCTGTTGCGCCGCTCTGGGACTTCTCTCCCTTCTGGCTCGCTACTCTCGGGGTTCTTTCGCGCCGCTCCGGGACTTCTCTCCCTTCTGGCTGATCGCGCCAGGACCTGCTCAACTCCACTTGGCGCACTGGGCTCACGCCGGGATACGTCCGCGTAGTGCTTGGGCGAGGTACACTGGGGCTCGACAGGCTTACCCCCAAGCTCACGATTTCAAATCGCCAGCTTTCACTGTTATAAGTCTAGTAGACCCTCCAGGCGTAACGCCAGGACTTCGTTGGCAGGAAAGAACAGAACTTAGCCGTGTGGTGCCTCCTTAGACCTCAGCCACCTGTGTCTCAGCTCGGAGATTCCTAGTAATCCTAATCCCCAACGTCTCGACGTGAAAATCTTGCTCCTTGTAGGCTCCCACGACGCTGCTTCCGACGACTTGCCCTGGTGTGGCTCCCTCGTAGTTTGCTTGGTTGGTGTTCATTCGACTGCTTGTCTTAACTCTTGATGATCGTACTCGACTAATGCTCTCGACTGACTACTCGCTCTTGACTGACTGCTCTCGACTAAATGGTCTCGACTGAATGCCCTGCGGGTTTATATAGGGCCTCTGGGAACCGTTATTTCCCTTTTGCACACTGCCCGCCGAAACTCTCCACACCGGGTCCAAAGTCCATGGCTCCTGTTCGACCCTCTTGTCCTTGACACACTGCTTCCCGTCGTTGTCCAGCCTGTTGCTGCCGTCCCGCTGATCCCGGAGACGCATGTGATGTGGCTGCCGAGATGTGGCACCTTCTTTCTCGGTCCAAAGTTCACGGCCGCGTCCAAAGTCCGGCGGCGTCCCGTTACTCCTTTTTGCACACGGCACTCTTGCTCCGCCCGCCAAGTCTCCGCTCTCTTCTTCTCCATTGTTGTTCTCCAAACTCTCTTGGTCTTCGAACTCTCTTGCTCTCCAAACTCTCTCGCTCACCAAATTCCTTCGTCTCCAAACCCACTTCCTCTCCAAACTTACTTCCTCTCCAAACTCTCACGTTCTCCGTCCTCGATCTCCAAACACTCTCGTTTTCCGTCCTCGATCTCCAAACTCTCTTCCTTCTCCCATCGCTCTTAGCCGCGCCGCCCCTACGCAAATTCGCCGCGCTCCCACTCTCCGGCGTTCCCTTGTATATCCTAGCCATTGAGTCAGGGCGCATCTCGTTCCGGTTCCCTCGGTGCTCCCTCGTCGCTCCCTCGACGTTCCCTCGAGGCTTTCAATCTTGTTTCGTTTCCACAGCGCCGGTCGTCCTCCGCATATCAATTTCAAATCTCCCGCTCGGAGCTGATCACCGGATCGGGCTTTCCTCGCCTCGAGATCCGCCGCGAGATTCGGGTAGGCCGTGTGGTTGACCATCCTTGCCCCGGGCAAGACCTCTCGGCCGGATGGCGGGCAGCCATCGCTTTCCGTGCGTCGCTCTTTGTTACTCGGGTGCTCATGGTGGTGTTCTCGCTAAATGACCGTCTGCCGCCGGCCGTTCCTTCCTCGACACCTCGGTTCTAAGCTTTTCTCTTTGCTCGGTACAGCTCTCTGATCTGTGCCGTCTTCCCCCTTCCTTCGGCGGACTATCGCTGGACATTTTCCTTTCAGTCATCTCCGAGCGTTTGGACGTTCCGGTCTGATGGTTGTGTCTTTTCCGTCCTCCGGTTGATATTTTTTTTTTTTTGCTTTCCTTCGAGATATCCTTGTATTCCTGAGCATCCTTGGAATTATCCTCGGGCTCTTTTCTTTGTATTCTTTGGCCATCCTTAGAGCTATCCCTGGACCCTTTTCCTCGCGTCCTTCCGGTATCCTTGGAGCTATCCTCGGACCTTTTTCCTCGTGTCCCTTGGGTATCCTTGGAGCTATCTTTGGACCCTTTTCCTCGTGTCCTTTGGGTATCCTTGGAGCTATCCCTTGACCCTTTTCCTCGTGTCCTTTGGGTATCCTTGGAGCTATCCCTGGTCCCTTTTCCTCGTGTCCTTTGGGTATCCATTGAGCTATCCTTGGACCCTTTTCCTCGTGTCCTTTGGGTATCCTTGGAGCTATCCTTGGACCCTTTTCCTCGTGTCCTTTGGGTATCCTTGGAGCTATCCTTGCACCCTTTTCCTCGTGTCCTTTGGGTATCCTTGGGGCTATCCTTGGACCCTTTTGTCTACCGTAACTGCTTGTGGCTGCTCGTATGTGTTCTGTGTTTGTTGTTGTTTCAGCTCGCTCACGTCGATGGTCCTCTCTTTTTTTGTGTTCACGTGCCGTATTTTGCAGATTACTGGTGACGCAAAATCCGTGACCTGGTAAGGTCCGTCGTATCTTGGGGCCAACTTTGCTGCAACCCCTCGGCCGCCTTCCACAAATGATGTTCCTTGGCCCACACGACGTCTCCCACCGCTGGTGTCCATTGTCTCCTCCTTAGGTTGTAATGCCTAGCCTGATCCTGGGAGGCTCTCTCCAAATTCCGCCTTACAATCTCGAATATTTCCCCGAGTTTGTTTGCCTTCTCCCCTGGGGTCTCAGTGGGTCGTCCTGTTCCCAAGGTCTCTCTGTCGTATAGGGCGCTCGGTAGTCTCGGTTCTCTGCCCTGAGTAATAAACGCCGGCGTGTATCCTGTGGATTCCGAAACACTCGTATTTACTGCCAGCATGATCTCAGGCCATTTCTCGTCCCAGTTTTTCTGATCCTGCCCTGTTAATTGCGCTATCATCGCCTTCACGGTCCTGTTTGCTCTTTCTGTCGGGTTCTCTTGCGGGGTATATGGAGCCGTGAACTGTTGCTTGGCTCCCATCTCGGCCAGAAAACTCTTGAAGATTTTGCTGTTGAACTGTACTCCGTTGTCCGTTAGGACTATCTTCGGACCCCAAGCCTTGCAATGATGCGCTCCCTGAACTCTTTCTTTGGGGACTCGGCCGTCCTTCCTGAAGGGCTCTCGATGCCGTTGAGCTACTTCAGCGCCATGTGGTCGGTTACCACCTTGAAGTGGTACCCTTCCAAATACGGCTTCAGTTTCCGGATCGCCCAGACTATTGCCAATCACTCCTTCTCGGTCGTGGAGTAGTTTTTTTTAGCCCCGTTAAGCGTTCGGCTTGAGTAAGAGATCTCCTTTTCGCCACGTTCGGTTTCCTGGGTAAAAATGGCTCCAATACCGTAATCACTTGCGTCCGTTTGCAGAACAAATGGTTTTTCAAAATTCGGGCACGCCAGTATAGGGTCTGCCATCAGCCTTGCCTTTATCTCTTCGAATGCCGACTGATGTTCCTGTGTCCACACCCACTTGTTGCCCTTGCGCAGCAGATCGTTGAGCGGTTTGACTATTTTTGCGAAGTCAGGTACAAATCGCCGATACCATGATGCTACTCCCAGGTACTGTCGGAGCTCTCTAACTGTTGACGGCGGCTCTAATTCGGCGATGCCTGCTACCTTTTCCGGATCTATGCCTATCCCGTCGCTCGTCACTCTATGACCCAAATACAACAGCTCCTTCTTGAAAAATTGGCATTTTTCCGGTTTTAATCTCAGATTAGCGTCTTTCAGTCGCCGGAATACCTCTTTCAAGTTTGCCTTGTGCTCTTCTAGTGTGCGTCCGATCACTATGATATCGTCCTGGTACGCAAATGCGTGCGGCGACATCTCGGGACCAATTACCCGGTCTAACACCCGCTGGAAGGTCGCAGATGCCGAATGGAGTCCAAACAGCATTACTCTCCACTGGAATAAGCCCTTTCCCGGCACTTTAAATGCAGTGTACTGCCGGCTGCTTCCTTTCAGCGGGATTTGCCACTAGCCATCCTTCAAGTCCAAGCTGCTTATGTACCATGCACCTCTCAGCTAGTCGAGGATATAATTTATTCGAGGCATCGGGTAGGCATCCTTAATTGATTTGGCGTTGATCTGTCTGAATTCGACTTGCCCGTCTTCTTCCTAACCATCACGATGGGAGAGCTGTATGGGCTGGTTGAGTGCTCTATGCATCCCATTTGGAGTAGCTCGTCCAACTTCGCATTGATCTCCCCTTGAACTTTCGGATTCTTCGGGTAGTATCGCTGTTTTATTGGTTTGTCGTCCTTCATCGTTATTTGATTCTCTGCCATGTTCGACGTTCCTGTCATGGTTTTGAAACTGGCTAGCTCCGCCTCCAGAAACTTCGCTGTGTCGTCATACTCTGCTTCTTGTTGTACGACTGCTACCGATAGCCTCTCCTCGAGCCACCCATTGTGGCGGTTCCTGGCCGGTATTCTCATCTCGTGTCCAGCGCACCTTATCTCGGTTCCGACTTGAGTTAGAAAGTTCCATCCTAACACCAATGAATCCACTACCCCTGGTAGTATCAACAGGTTCATGGTTAGTCGCTTGTTCCCGAATGCGATCTCCACCTCCAGCTGTTCATCGATTCCGCCGCACCTTTCGTCTGCCAACCTAACTTGCCAGGTTGTCCGCAGTTCCTTGCTTATAAAGCTCGCTGTTGCCTCGGTGTCGACCGTGGTACGTGCCTCCCCCAATTGTCACCACTGCGGACAACTGCTGCTCCTCCTCGATTAGCTTGCCCGTTAGTTTGGAGAGGTATCATCTTGCGACCCCCGCTCGCCTCTCTGCGGCTGAGGTCGCTGGGCATTTCCCGCCTGCTGGCAGCACTCGACGCTCCTGACACATACTCTCCCGCCTACCCAGAAGAACAACAGGCGTTGGAGTCGACATCCTCGTGCCCAGGGCCCGTGGCCGCCGCACCTTCGGCAGGCCTCATAGGGTTCTACAATGTGTGTCGTTCCCCGCGGCCTCTGTGTTGTGTTTGGCGGTTTCCACACCGTGTTCGCTGGTTGTATCTGTTGCTGCTGTGGTGGCGTCCATTGGCCTTCTCGTGGTGCTCCTGTTGCCTGCTGTCGTGGGACTCGTTGCGGCGGTTAAAAATATGTAATTTCTTCGTGTCTCCTGGCTATCTGTCTCCTCGCATCTTCTGCACGTGACCTGCGTTGGTGGTGACGACTTTGCCTTTGAGAACTTGTTTTCTTGGGCGAACGCTTCCCGCTCCTTTTCCAGTTCTTCGTATTTATCGGCTAATAGCATCAACGTGTCCAGGTCCGGCACTTTGTACGCCCTTAGGAAGATCCTTAGGCTTGGGGTGCAGTTCTCTTTTATGATCTTTAAGGTGTCTCTCGCAGAATAGTTTAGTGGCCTCGACATCGTCTGCATCTCGATCATATAGTCTTTAAATGACTCACTGAAACCCTTCTTTCGTTGCCTGACCTGATCCGACAGCCTTGTAAAGAAATCTCTCGGCAGAAAGTAAAGATGGAAGCTCTCAATGAACTCCGCCCAGGTTTTCCATTGTTTATTGTTGGCGATAAACCACTTCAACGCCCTTCCTTTCAGCAACTCCGGCATTGCTCGGGGGATCATGTCTAGGTCTAAGCCGTAGGTGTTGGCGGACCATTCAACTTGTTCCAGGAACTCGAACGGTTTCTCCGCCCCTGAATGACCACTCGCGGACTTGTTTAGCGACCCTTGCATAATCTACCTGGCTGTGTCTAGAGTTCAGCACCGTTGTCTTCCTGTCCTGGCTTGAGTCCCTCCTGCGAGCCTCCCGTTGCAAGTTGTCGACGCTCAAGCCCTAAGGGCTCTCTAGGATACTATCCTATTGGAATTTCGCAGCCTTTCTGCGATGCGCAGTTTTCTAAGAACTATCGTGGCCATGTGACTTCTGATTCAAGCATAATTTCCACCAGGTTACAAACGGCTGGCGTCTTCCCAACCCTTATGCTCAGATCTCGACGTTCATTTTCAAATCTCGGACAGACAAATAATACGTGCTCTGCGTCTTCATTATCCGACTCGCAGAGTGGGCAGTGTGGATAACGTTCATTCTTAAACCTATTCAAGTAGTAGTTAAAACATCCATGTCCTGTCAGCAGTTGCGTTATGTAAAAGTCCACATGTCCATGCTTCCTTCCCAGCCATCTCTGCAGTTCTGGGATAAGCTTATGCGTCCATCGTCCTTTGCTTCTATTTGCCCCCTCTCGTGCCACTTTGCAATGGTGAGTTGTCTGCACCTTTTTCGTAGGGATTCGACAGTTTCGACCCCTGTGCTACCTGCGCAGATACCCGCTGACTCCACTGCTAGCAGGTCCATCGGTATTACTCCTGAAACAATTAGTGCCGCGTCATGGGAGACCGTGCGGAACGCACAGCAAACCCTCAGGGCACACAGTCTCTGTACGGAATCACCCTCCTGCAGAAAACTCCCATTTTTTGTGGCTCGGGCCCATATGGGAGCAGCGTACATCAGCGTCGATGTGACAACGGTAACCAGTAATCAACGTCCTGGTTGCCTCGGTCCACGAGTGTTCGCCATAATACGCGAAATTGCTGCCGCGGTTCTGCCTGCCTTGCCACTAGCGTACGCTAGATGCTCTTTGAAAGAAAGCCGGTGGTCGATCATGACCCCCAAGTATTTTAAGCTTGGGCGAGATTTTATGGTGGCTTCTCCAATTTTAATAGTGACCGTTTCCACTTTCTGCCTGCTACTTATCAGGACTGCTTCGGTCTTATGAGCTGTCAAGGCGAGACCCTTAGAGTCGAGCCATGCGCTTGCTCGTTTCCCAGCTTCATTGCAGATTCTCTCCGCGTCTGAGAGTTTCTTGGCCGTAACTACTATGGCTACGTCATCCGCGAAACCAATGAGTCGTGCCCCTTCGGGCATTGTAATCCTAAGGATCTCGTCGTACAGGACATTCCACAACAAAGGGCCTAGGACTGATCCTTGGGGGACTCCCCCGGTGACCCTGTGAGTCGATTGCCCAGATTCTGTTTCGTACAGGAGCAGGCGGCCTATGAAGTAGCTCGCTATTACTCGCTGTATGTACACTGGGACATTAAGTTTGCTTAGTGCATTTAGTGTGTGATGCCAGCTAGCGGAGTTGAATGCGTTTTTAACATCCAATGTTGCCGCTATGCAATATTGCTTAGTGCCGTACAACCACCTTTTTTTCTCAATGGCTTTGTCTGCGATCTCACACAGTTTACCAACGGCATCGATTGGAGATAGTCCCTTTCGAAAACCATACTGCATCTCAGAGAGGCCGTTGGTTCCGACAAGGGCACCTTCTAGCCGACAGCCTTGTAAAGAAATCTCTCGGCAGAAAGTAAAGATGGAAGCTTTCAATGAACTCCGCCCAGGTTTTCCATTGTTTATTGTTGGCGATAAACCACTTCAACGCCCTTCCTTTCAGCAACTCCGGCATTTCTCGGGGGATCATGTCTAGGTCTAAGCCGTAGGTGTTGGCGGACCATTCAACTTGTTCCAGGAACTCGAACGGTTTCTCCGCCCCGTCAAACCTGAATGACCACTCGCGGACTTGTTTAGCGACCCTTTCATAATCCTGGCTTGAGTCCCTCCTGTGAGCCTCCCGTTGCAAGTTGTCGACGCTCAAGCTTGCTACTAGGTTATCCCCTTCAGCGTTAGTTAGCGTGATACTCGGGCCGGTTCTGTCGCAATACATGGCTTCCAACTCAGCCCAGATGTCAGCAAGTTGTGGGTCGTTCTCTGTCTCGGAGTAATACTCCGACAATGTCCTCCTCACGTCCTCTAATCTGCCGTCCAGGGTTTTTTTTTTTTGTTAGTGGTGGTTTAAAGCATCGAAAGCCAACTCGGAGCTGTGCTAGCTTACCGAAGTCTAGGACTCTAACCCAGTAAAAACTCCACCCCCTCCCCGCTTCCCCGGCGGTACTGCCGTTAGGTATTACTTCGCCGGGGGGGGGGGGGGGAATGCCCTAAGGGCTCTCTAGGATACTATCCTATTGGAATTTCGCAGCCTTTCTGCGATGCGCAGTTTTCTAAGAACTATCGTGGCCATGTGACTTCTGATTCAAGCATAATTTCCACCAGGTTACAAACGGCTGGCGTCTTCCCAACCCTTATGCTCAGATCTCGACGTTCATTTTCAAATCTCGGACAGACAAATAATACGTGCTCTGCGTCTTCATTATCCGACTCGCAGAGTGGGCAGTGTGGATAACGTTCATTCTTAAACCTATTCAAGTAGTAGTTAAAACATCCATGTCCTGTCAGCAGTTGCGTTATGTAAAAGTCCACATGTCCATGCTTCCTTCCCAGCCATCTCTGCAGTTCTGGGATAAGCTTATGCGTCCATCGTCCTTTGCTTCTATTTGCCCCCTCTCGTGCCACTTTGCAATGGTGAGTTGTCTGCACCTTTTTCGTAGGGATTCGACAGTTTCGACCCCTGTGCTACCTGCGCAGATACCCGCTGACTCCACTGCTAGCAGGTCCATCGGTATTACTCCTGAAACAATTAGTGCCGCGTCATGGGAGACCGTGCGGAACGCACAGCAAACCCTCAGGGCACACAGTCTCTGTACGGAATCACCCTCCTGCAGAAAACTCCCATTTTTTGTGGCTCGGGCCCATATGGGAGCAGCGTACATCAGCGTCGATGTGACAACGGTAACCAGTAATCAACGTCCTGGTTGCCTCGGTCCACGAGTGTTCGCCATAATACGCGAAATTGCTGCCGCGGTTCTGCCTGCCTTGCCACTAGCGTACGCTAGATGCTCTTTGAAAGAAAGCCGGTGGTCGATCATGACCCCCAAGTATTTTAAGCTTGGG
The DNA here is from genome assembly GCF_025231255.1 of Drosophila biarmipes. Classification (NCBI taxonomy): domain Eukaryota; kingdom Metazoa; phylum Arthropoda; class Insecta; order Diptera; family Drosophilidae; genus Drosophila; species Drosophila biarmipes. The sequence goes on from NW_026114533.1 coordinate 1,969,680, forward strand.
CGAGATTTTATGGTGGCTTCTCCAATTTTAATAGTGACCGTTTCCACTTTCTGCCTGCTACTTATCAGGACTGCTTCGGTCTTATGAGCTGTCAAGGCGAGACCCTTAGAGTCGAGCCATGCGCTTGCTCGTTTCCCAGCTTCATTGCAGATTCTCTCCGCGTCTGAGAGTTTCTTGGCCGTAACTACTATGGCTACGTCATCCGCGAAACCAATGAGTCGTGCCCCTTCGGGCATTGTAATCCTAAGGATCTCGTCGTACAGGACATTCCACAACAAAGGGCCTAGGACTGATCCTTGGGGGACTCCCCCGGTGACCCTGTGAGTCGATTGCCCAGATTCTGTTTCGTACAGGAGCAGGCGGCCTATGAAGTAGCTCGCTATTACTCGCTGTATGTACACTGGGACATTAAGTTTGCTTAGTGCATTTAGTGTGTGATGCCAGCTAGCGGAGTTGAATGCGTTTTTAACATCCAATGTTGCCGCTATGCAATATTGCTTAGTGCCGTACAACCACCTTTTTTTCTCAATGGCTTTGTCTGCGATCTCACACAGTTTACCAACGGCATCGATTGGAGATAGTCCCTTTCGAAAACCATACTGCATCTCAGAGAGGCCGTTGGTTCCGACAAGGGCACCTTCTAGCCGACAGCCTTGTAAAGAAATCTCTCGGCAGAAAGTAAAGGTGGAAGCTTTCAATGAACTCCGCCCAGGTTTTCCATTGTTTATTGTTGGCGATAAACCACTTCAACGCCCTTCCTTTCAGCAACTCCGGCATTTCTCGGGGGATCATGTCTAGGTCTAAGCCGTAGGTGTTGGCGGACCATTCAACTTGTTCCAGGAACTCGAACGGTTTCTCCGCCCCTGAATGACCACTCGCGGACTTGTTTAGCGACCCTTGCATAATCTACCTGGCTGTGTCTAGAGTTCAGCACCGTTGTCTTCCTGTCCTGGCTTGAGTCCCTCCTGCGAGCCTCCCGTTGCAAGTTGTCGACGCTCAAGCCCTAAGGGCTCTCTAGGATACTATCCTATTGGAATTTCGCAGCCTTTCTGCGATGCGCAGTTTTTTAAGAACTATTGTGGCCATGTTACTTCTGATTCAAGCATAATTTCCACCAGGTTACAAACGGCTGGCGTCTTGCCAACCCTTATGCTCAGATCTCGACGTTCATTTTCAAATCTCGGACAAACAAATAATACGTGCTCTGCGTCTTCATTATCCGACTCGCAGAGTGGGCAGTGTGGATAACGTTCATGCTTAAACCTATTCAATTAGTAGTTAAAACATCCATGTCCTGCCAGCAGTTGCGTTAAGTAAAAGTCCACATGTCCATGCTTCCTTCCCAGCCATCTCTGCAGTTCTGGGATAAGCTTATGCGTCCATCGTCCTTTGCTGCTATTTGCCCCCCTCTCGTGCCACTTTGCAAAGGTGAGTTATCTGCACCTTTTTCGTAGGGATTCGACAGTTTCGACCCCTGTGCTACCTGCACAAATACCCGCTGACTCCACTGCTAGCAGGTCCATCGGTATTACTCCTGAAACAATTAGTGCCGCGTCATGGGAGACCGTGCGGAACGCACAGCAAACCCTCAGGGCACACAGTCTCTGTACGGAATCACCCTCCTGCAGAAAACTCCCATTTTTTGTGGCTCGGGCTCTACGTCCTGGTTGCCTCGGTCCACGAGTGTTCGCCATAATTCGCGAAATTGCTGCCGCTGTTCTGCCTGCCTTGCCACTAGCGTACGCTAGATGCTCTTTGAAAGAAAGCCGGTGGTCGATCATGACCCCCAAGTATTTTAAGGCAGGCCGTTGGTTCCGACAAGGGCACCTTCTAGACGGGAGTGGATTATTCTTTCAAGAATTTTGGCCACCGTATCCAGCATACAGAGTGGCCTATACGAGGAAGGCTCCTCCGCTGGCTTGTTCCCCTTTGGTATGAGTACCAACCGCTGAGTTTTCCAGCGACTCGGGAGCACACCTTCTGTTAGGCATGCATTATACATGTCAACATACTGTTTGATGTTTGCTTTTATGGCTATTTTTAATACTTTATTCGGGATTCCATCAGGTCCCGGTGCCTTATCGTCCTTTATTGTCTTCAGAACCTCAAGGACTTCCTCAGGGCTTGTGAGCTTAATGCTTCTCGTGTCTACGATCTGTGCTATACGCGCCATACCCTCTTGCTCAGGGAATAGTGTTTCTACTACCCTTTTTAGGAAGACTGGGCATAATCTGCGATGCGGTTTGCCCTCTCGTCTGCTGATCCGTTTGTAGAGAGGTCCTCGAACAACATCTGCACCATCTCCACGTCTAGCGTTTCTACTTTGTACCCTACCACGGTCTTTGGAACGCGTGGTGGGCCATTTTTTGTCTTAATCGTGCAAATTATTGCCGCATGATCACTATCCATATAGGCGTCACTAACCTCCCAGCTGGAGCACGAAGCCAGTCCAGAAAAAGTCGGTTTTCTTCCAGAGTTCAGCAGTACTAGCTCAAGTGCGGCGAAGCTCTCCAGTAGCGCCCTTCCCCTCGCATTTGTTCGGGGGGAGCCCCACTCCGTAGCCCAGGCGTTGAAGTCCCCGGCAATTACGGAAGGGCGATTTTCCCGGGCGTCTTCTGCAATCTCTTCGAGCACATTTATTGCCTGGGGGAGGCTAAGGCTTGGCGGCAGATAGCAGCTATAGAAAGCTATATCATTCACATGGGCCCTGGCGAAGCAATTTCCGCTTTTTTTCCTGCTAATCTGGCGCCTTGGGTTTCCGCAGCTCCATATTCCCGATTTTTTGCTACTATTTGCTAGTAATTCACCGGAGTTTTTATTTCTATAATGCTCGCTTATGAGTGCCATGCCTACGTTTTGCTCTATGACATTTTGCTCCAGCAACGATTGGGCAACCTCGCAGTGGTTTAGATTGATCTGAAGAATCTTCATTAGCCCCTTAGTCCTTGCAAAGCCCTCCTGAAGTACGGACATTTTCCCCTCATTGTTGGGTGGTCACAGTCCTTCTCCTTTTTGCGCTTGCAGAGCATACAGCAGGCCTTTGCTTTGCAGCCTCTGGCTTGGTGCTTCTTCGCGCCGCAGTTCTAGCAGCATTTAGAGCAGTCCTCCTGGGATCTGCAGTTCCCTGCTATATGGTTGATTTCCATACACTTAAAACACCTTTTGGGTGTTATCTTTGACCGGATTCTGCACCAGGTCCATCCCAACCTGAGTTTTCCCTTTTCCATGAGACGCCTCCCTATGTCGGGCATAACTCTTAGTGTGGCGGTTTGGGTGCCCCCGTACGCCGCCCGTAGTCCTACCACCGCAGATTCTGGCAGTTCCACATCAAACTGTGACTTAACCGCACATATGACATCCGTTTTGTCCGTGGTCTCGTCGATGTCCTTCACCTCGATCAGCGTTGTCTCAGTCAGCGCTCTGACGTCAACATTGCTGCCCAGGACCGCTTTCATTTTGCTCTGAAGCTCTGCGGTTTTTGGGTTAGAGACCTTGCTTAGGAGGATTAGCAGTTCCCCCTTTGCTATTCGCCTGACGGCCTGTAGAGCTTGATCTAGGTCTTCCAGCTGGGGATCTGCCTTTACCTTTTTAAGGATGTCCGCGTAGGACCCTCCATTAGATGTTGCGATAACTATCGCATCATTTCGTGGCGGACGTACCTTGGGCTTCCTCGCCTTCGGCTCTACTTTTTTTCACTCCTGTGGGGGCTTTTGGGGCTTACTGGTGCTCTCGGTCCCAGCATGTTTGCCCCTATTTCCCCCTTGGCTAGCTTCGCTTACCGGCGCCTTATGCATCGCCTTTTTTGCTGGCATGGCTAGCGTTTTCCCAGTTTCATGTCCCCTGGGTCGCTTGCTATTGCCGCTCGCTCTTTCCTGTTCTTCAAGTATGCCTTGCACAGCCGACAGAACTTCTCTCTGTAGATAGTCAATTTTATCGACAATGTCCCGCATAGGGTTTGTGATGGAGCGCTTTCCGTCCATTAGCTTCATTAGCTCCCTGGCCTTCGAGCTGTTTCAGCACATCCCCTTGCTCTTCATCAGCAGCTTTTGGACTGCCTTTCTCTACTACTGGGGCGTGCCAGGCTGCTTGCCGATGCTCTCCGCCCTTTTTTCTGGTGATCTCGCCATTACGTTGCTTTTTTGAATGGGTCAGCTCCCATGTTGGCCCAGTCGGGTAAATTGGACAGTGGCGTGTGGAATCCGTCCGCATTAGCCGGCGCCGCCAGTCCTCTGCTTGCCGGCGTACCACCGCCCACCACCAGTCCAACTCCTAGACTTGCTCCAGGGGGTTGTGCCCCCGGTCCCCTACCCACCATATCCCCGCCTGGGGAATTCACCGGTACTGCACTAAAATTTGGACCTTTACCCGCAGTGATCGGACCTTGCTCAATAATTTAATATAAAAGGAATACAACTTAGTGATAAGGCTTAGAAGTTATGTTATGTGCTTGGCCTGCACCCTGTCCGAAGCTTGCTTCGTTGGCAGGAAAGAACAGAACTTAGCCGTGTGGTGCCTCCTTAGGCCTCAGCCACCTGTGTCTCAGCTCGGAGATTCCTAGTAATCCTAATCCCCAACGTCTCGACGTAACAATCTTGCTCCTTGTAGGCTCCCACGGCGCTGCTTCCGACGACTCGCCTTGGTGTGGCTCCCTCGTAGTTTGCTTGGTTGGTGTTCGTTCAACTGCTTGTCTTAACTCTTGATGATCGTACTCGACTGATGCTCTCGACTGACTACTCTCTCTTGACTGACTGCTCTCGACTGAATGATTTCGACTGAATGCCCTGCGGGTTTATATAGGGCCTCTGGGACCTTTCGACCCGCCGAAACTCTTCACACCGGGTCCAAAGTCCATGGCACCTGTTTGACCCTTTTGTCATTGACGCACTGTTTCCCGTCGTTGTCCAGCATGATGCTGCCGTCCCGCTGATCCCGGAGACGCATGTGGCATGTTTGTGTGCCACACCGCTGCCGAGATGTGGCACCTTCTTTCTCGGTCCAAAGTTCACGGCGGCGTCCAAAGACCGGCGGCGTCCCGGTACTCCTTTTTGCACACGGCACTCCCGCTCCGCCCGCCAAGTCTCCGCTCCCTCCTTCTCCATTGTTGGTCTCCAAACTCTCTTGGTCTCCGAACCCTCTTGCTCTCCAAACTCTCTCACTCTCCAAATTCTCTTGTCTCCAAACTCTCTTCCTCTCCAAACCTTCACGTTTTCCGTCCTCGATCTCCAAACTCTCTTCCTTCTCCCATCGCTCTTAGCCGCGCCGCCACTACGCAAATTCGCCGCGTTCCTGGTGAGCGGCCGGCCATCCGCTGCTGGGATTTGTGTGGAGTTATTCAACTCCTCACAACTTCAGTTGTTAAGCAATCTAAAAAATCTATGGTATTTTTGCAAATCTCAATGTTGAATGCCAGGGAATTCCGCAATATCTGCAAAAGACCAATTCCCCTAGGTAAATCATATAGATGCCATCTTGTAATCATAAACGTAGTTTACAAACAAATACAACTTTCTTCGCAGAACAATTAATTGATTTCTCTAAATAGCTTGACACCGATTCATAACAGGCGGAATGTCGCCTTGTTATCCCCAAAGAAAGACAACTTACAAATCATTGGGTTGAGCGACATACTGGACTGCATTCCCTCCTTTTCGTTAGACCCCAGAAAGATTGCACTTTTAATTGCTCCCGACTTCACCCAAATATAACAATACATCAAAACACAAAATATAGGTCATTTTACTATTAAGCAAGTCAACCAAGTAATATTTGACGTATATACTGCATTCGAACATCGTAATTGCTGCAGTGAGATATTTCTTGTAGTATTACAAGCATTTAATCTTATCTGGCATAACGCCCTCATTTACAAAATTTGCGTGTATAAAAGCTAACTAAGTTAACGGGACAATAAGTCCGCGATCATGCATCGTATTCTTTGCTGACCCAGCATTGGACTGTTTGCATCCGCACAGACGGCCAACTCAGCATATTTGCGTAGCCGCTGTGAGAAAACCGTTTGTTAGCTTTAAGTTTATACTCCTGTATTCAGTTCTGATTTTATGAAGCGAGCGAGAGGTTTCTCCTCGTAATAAATACAATTAAACTCAACTCAACTTTGTTTCTCTGTGGCAGCTCCGCTCCACATAACAATTATTAAATATCTAAATATATTGACATATATTAATTGGCGCTCAACTAGTAGTTCTTTTCCACTTCCAAAAAGAAAAGAAAGCGGGTTTTGTGAAACGTAAAAATCCTACAAAAAGAAAAAAATAATATTACCTAAAAAATCGTAAAATCCTAAATCCTAAACTTAGGAAAGGACAACGGCGGTGGACCAGCGGCGAAAATTTTATATAGCAGGAAATTTTTAAGGAAGGAAAAACTGCAAAAATAATGTGAGTGGAATATTAAGTTACATTGATTTTATATCTGCAGTGGTCAAAAATAAAAAACAAATTACAGTTAATCGAGATAATTGAATTACTTCATTAATATTTTGCATTAGGACAACTTTTTTTCTTAACACTTACAAATAATTATTGAACCAATTTCTCATTGTGATTTTTTACGCCACTTCAGAGGGCAATACGTTTTGTTTTCTTTTGGAAAGACTGTCAGAAATCGAAATAAAGAATATCCAACTCAAATAATTTCAGCTATAAAAGTGCAAGTAAAAATTAATTTAATCATTGAATGCAACGTAAACATTTTTTGGTTTTGTTATTTCCTTCTTTGGTTGTTATTTCGCTGCCTTCGTGCAGTAATACGAAACCTGCAACAGGTTCGTTTTATCTTAGTTTATTTTTGTTCCCTTTTATTGGGTCTGCCCATGCAAACTGTTGCTCGTATGTGTCAGTCTGACCGTCTGACTACTCATAAATGACGCATTCAATTGCTATAGAAGCGGGAAATATTATTTTGGCGATTCGGAATCTGGGGGTAAGAGATATTTTAGCTTCGCTTGCAAATTTAGCAATCATAGAACGTCCCAAGGCCAAAGCCATGGACCCAGAACAGCTTAAAGCCATCATTGAAACTGCCGTCGGCAAAGCACTAGCAGAGCAGGCCACCCAGAACGAGCGTAAGGAACAAGAGCTACGGCAAATAATTGATGTGCTCTCCAGAAATAAGGGTGTATGAAGCCATACAGATTATAGATCAGGTCCGTTGTGATGAGCCTCTAGATGCCGTCAAATGTCTCCCGGAACTCTCGGGAGCCCAAGAAGCATACGTCTCTTGGAGACAAGCGGCCGTTGCTGCTTATGAAATATTCAGACGGCACAATGGCAGCTCTCGCCATTATCAGGCTGTAATAATTATAAGAAGCAAAATCAGGGGCCCCGCCGATGCGGTCCTTTCAACATTCGGCACTGTACTGAATTTTGATGCGATAATAAGTCGCCTTGATTTCACTTACAGTGACAAACGCCCGACGCACGTCATCGAACAAGAATTGGGCACCCTAAGACAAGAGGGCTTAAACTTGTTGCAGTATTATGACGAGGTCGAGAAGAAGCTTACCTTGCTGACCAATAAGGTAAATATGTCCTATGATACAGGTATGGCAAAAATCATGTGTAAAAAATTCCGTGACGATGCGTTGATAGTCTTTATATCGGGTCTCAGACGAAACCTAACAGACGTACTTTTCGCAGCAAAGCCAAAAGATTTACCGTCGGCCCTGGCTTTGGCACAAGAAGTCGAATCTAATCATGATAGATATGCCTTTGCGGATACTTTTGCTAAAAGCCAAGAGGATAAGGACCGTAGGCCGGTTGGAAAAGGGTCAGCAGGAAGGGCACCTCAGGAAGCAGACGCCGAGGTCTCAGCGGCAAAAATCCGCATTATAGTAAACAACAATATAAGGCACAGGTCCACTCAGACCAAAACGCCTATAAGCACCGCAATAGTAACGTCTTTAAGACGGAACCTATGGAGGTTGATCCCTCCCTTTCGAAAATAATTCCACCCACTCACGCGCAGGCCTCCCAAAATAGAAGACCTGCTTCATCCGAGCAGCAGAGGCTTCATCATACCACGCAAAGTGTAGAAAGTGGCTCACAGTCCTATGACCGCACAGCCGCCAGCGCGGCGCGAGCGATCGACGATGACGTCAGTTGCGATTACGATTCCGACGCCATCAATTTTTTAGGGGAAAAGATAGAGATGAAGTTCCTCATCGACACCGGGGCGTCCAAACACTTTATCCGGCCCCACAAGGTGTTAAGAGGTGTCCGCCCAGTGGATTCACCGTTTTCAATCCACTCAATTCATGGCGGGACTATGATAACAAAAAATGCTTCGTCTCAATATTTAACATAAAGGCCACGTTCTTTATACTACCAGACTTGTCGTCCTTTGATGGGATAATCGGCCACGACCTGTTAAAACAGGCAGGGGCATGAGGGGTTGAGAATATTTCGTTCCAAAAATGCCCTGATGTCAACTTCACTAACGTGGATTGCTCAGATGCACCGCCCTTCGTAAAAAATGCGTTCTTGGAAATGCTCAAAAGGAGGTGTAAGGCTTTCGCAGACCCTGACGAAGCTTTACCCTACAACACTTTGGTGGTAGCCACCATCAGAACAGAGAGCAAAGATCCAATTTATGCTATACCCGTACCCCATGGGAGCAGCGGACTTCGTCAATAGGGATATCCAAGATCTGCTTAAAAATGGTATAATCCAAAAGTCGGCCTCTCCTTACAATAACCCGATATGGGTCGAAGATAAGAAGGGTATTGATGAGGCGGGAAATAGAAATTTGCGACTGGTCATAGACTTTCGCAAGCTAAACGAGAGGACAATTGCCGACAGGTACCCCATGCCGAATATCTCGATGATACTTGGTAACCTTGGCAAAGCCAAGTACTTTTCGACGCTGGATCTAAAATCCGGCTATCATCAAATTATTCTCGCAGACAAAGAGGATTCTTCGATAAAGGCATAAGTGACAGCGTGGAGGACTTGGCAACAAGCTAACTCCACTATGTGAAGAAAAATCGTTGATGCGGACCTGGGGACCACGGTCCTCATTAAGGGGAGGGTGGTCCACAAGGACAACCTAAAGTAACATCTTCAGGCAACTCCCGTAATTTTTATTCATTTTTCATTATTAAGCAAAACCTTTATAGCCACTTGGCATTAGTTATAAGATCCATCTTCGAGCCTAAGATTTATCATTTAAGACATTCCTTTTGTTGGTGGGAAGCCTCTGCATGAGTAAAAATGAAAGTAAAAAGTACCCATTCCATTTCGCAGGTTCAGTCTTGCCATCCTCCTTTTCCTATCCTTGGCGTCGGCGCACATTACCGACTTTTCAGTTACAGTTAACCAAATTCTGAATGGGGCAAAAAAATCAGAAATTAGCACCGAACATTTATATGAAAATCTTCTTGCTCGTAGTAGAATGTTAATGATGGAATTGCAAAATTTAATGCTCGCCATTGCATTGGCTAAAGTCGATATTAGACCATGCAGATTTAGAATCAGTTTGACTGGAAGACCCCACCAAAATCCCCATTAGGGATATTTTGTCCGTTGCGTCCGTAAAAATACTTCAATCTACCAATGTCTTGTACTTAATAATAAAATTTCCTGTAATAAAGTTTGTATGTAGGAAGGTCACCATTTTTCCAGTCGCTCACCATGATGTGATCGTACGGATGAAGAACAACATCGTTGCGGAATGTGATGGAAGAGTCCATCAAGTTGAAAACTGCACCGCGACACCTGCTGCCACATTCCGTCAGCTATCTGTAAGAGGCTCATGCGCCAGAGATCTTCACGCAGGAGGTGTTGCGCATTGCGATACCCAACCGAGCGACTTGCACCCGGTCATTCGAGTGGATGAAGGCACTATCATAATTAATGACTGTTTAGCGCAGGTTCGAGTTGACAATGGTCCGGATGTTTCCTTACGTGGCACGTATCTCATAACATTCAACGATCGTGTTGTGATTAACGGAACCATGTTCATCAACCACGACAACATCCGGATAAGGAATCCGGGAGTGGCAAGCTCACCTTTGTTGAACATAACCAGCATCCACGAGATTTTGAACCTCCCTTACCTTCATCGCCTCAATGAACGTAACTTGAGGTTCATCCAGAAAGTGGGAGAAGAGGGCAACAACACCCAAACGTATCAGGTAGCGCTAAACGTAGTAGCGGTATGCTGTGCTCTGATCTGTATTTTGCTCACCTGCCAGGGAGTCATTAACGCAAAGAAATTAGCAGCCAAATTGAGGGAGGTAATCGCTGAGATAGGATCGGCCGAGGGCGGCCTAAATCTTGAAGGGGGAGTAGTTAACTAAGTTAAGCGGACAATAAGTCCGCGACCATGCATCGGATTCTTTGCTGACCCAGCATTGGACTGTTAGCATCCGCACAGACGGCCAAACCGTTTGTTAGCTTTAAGTTTATACTCCTGTATTCAGTTCTGATTTTATGAAGCGAGCGAGAGGTTCCTCCTCGTAATAAATACAATTAAACTCAACTCAACTTTGTTTCTCTGTGGCAGCTCCGCTCCACATAACAATTATTAAATATCTAAATATATTGACATATATTAATTTACACACATAAATAATTTTAGTTATCGATTATTCGTTGTGAAATGCAGTTCAACTACTTTTTTTTGTGTTAAAAAAAGTTTGACTACATTTTATTAACTTAATAAGTATGTAAAAACTTCGAATTCTTTTACTTGTTCACTACGGGCATGCTTGTCACAACGAATGTTCTATCGGTAGAGTCTTTAACGATTTATTTATTCTTAAGCACTTCCCGCCATTGTCTTCTTTATAAACGAAGCATAAAGCATTAAATGCTAATGGCTGTGCTATTAAGCCGTCCACCGCTACGTATAGCTGACCCGGGGTCAGTATTGCTCCCATGCCGTAGTCGCTGGATTCTGATTGTAGAATGAAAGTTCTGCTAAAGTCTGAGCATGCCAGTTTCGGGTCTGACAAGAAACCCTTCTTCAATTTAACAAACGCTAATCATGGACTGGACAATTCTTGAACAATCTGGTATAAATCGGCGGTACCACAACGATTCTCCCAGGTATTGGTAACAGCTACCTTTACCGAACCTTTTCTTCACTAGACACCCGATGTCCCAGGTATGGTATACTCAGGTTTGCTTCCTTTATACGGCGGAATACTTCCCTGAGGTTTTTTTGGGTTCTTTTAGCGTACATCTGATAACTAGTATGTCATTCTGGTAGGCCAATATTAATATCATGTCAAGTACACTTTAAGGGCCTTTATAAGGTGTTATTTGGCTGTGTCTGTTTGTGTTGGAGTGGTGTCCACTGACCTCTGCGATGTACGTCTGCTGCTTTTAAACTTGTTGTGATAATTGGTCATTACCTCGCTTATCCTGGTTGAATGTATTGTATGTAAAATATTAGATTTGGCTGGAGCTCGCATGGCAGGAGAGACTTTAGTTGATCGAGAAGTTTGATCCGCATTAGAAAATAGCGGATGCTTTTTATGATGACACCAGAGGCAGCTTTAAGCATTAAAATGGGCAAGTAACGATGACCATCATGAATACATTTGGAATATAATGCGTGATTATTGCATCGGTGACTGGATGGTGCTTTCGTAGCAAAGTCGGATCTAGATACGACATACGGCAGGCAGAAGTCCTTCGGCATCCATAAAAGGGAAAGAAAACCTCCGATTTCTTTTTAGAGAGCCTGAGTACTCATCGCCGATATGCACAATGTGCGCAATACCTTTGGACTCGCTTGATGAATTTGTTTACGAAGGCGAAAATACTTTGCAGCTTGGCGAATAAATAACTGTATTTGTAGGTCTCTGCCAAACCCAGCCGTCGAGCTAATATTAGAGTGTTTGAGCGTGTTTCGGGTAGATCAGATGGATGATGCAAACCTTTTTGCCAACCTACGCTGCAGGCTTGCAGTGAAATTTATAGGCAAACTTAATTTCTTTAGCGATGTTTGACATTGGATCGGATAGTAAAAGCGCTGCTAAGAGTTGGACATTGGGCTTGTCAACGTTTTCAAAAGAGAGTTTCTGAATGTTAAGCATAACTAATAAGACCAATTTACTTGGAACTCATATTGAACGTATAAATGCTTGCGTCGCAGAACCCATGTAACTCAATTGGTCCAGCGGCCATATCTGAGAAACTAGAAATTTCTATTCACAGTGCCTGAATACATTTTTTAGGTTTCGTAAGGACGGGTGAGATTAATCGCAATGCCGTAGACCCTACCATAAGACTCTTCGTTTTGTGATGAATCTTTCGGGTAAATTGTGTGTAAAGCTAAACAGCAGACCATCGGATCTCGGATCCCAAACTTAGAGAGATCCTTAAAGATATCCATACTTTAATTCTATAAGATTTAAATAATGGGAATCGCATACTCCTCGTTTTCTCGCTCGTTCAAGCATTACTTTTGGTTTAGAATATTACTGCTTTCTAATCATTGTCGAATCAGTTATTCGTAAAATAAAAGAATAATAATTAGCAGGTAGAAGGATGCGGGTTCGTCTGTCTGTCCGTCCGTATGAACGCTGAGATCTCGGACACTTTAAAAACTAAAAAGTTGGCATACAGCGCAAGTTTATTTCTGAAGACTGACTTAAATTGAAACAAAAGAAGTTAACTTCGGCAAGCCGAAGTTTGTATACCCTTGCAGTTTTAAAAATATTCAATAATTTTATTATATTGAATTCGAAATTCTTAAAATGTATATTCCCAATATTATAAGATAATATGTCAAAAAGCCCCAAAGCTATAATTTGTTTCACATTATTTTCCACCAATTATCCGATCGTTCCTATGACAGCTATATGATATAGTCGTCCGATTTTAATAAAATTTAATTCGAAATTCAGAATTAATTAAAAAATGTTATTTTCAAGCTTTTATGGTTATATGTTAAAAAACACAAAAGATATAATTTATATTTCATGTTTTCCTACTAATTTTCCGATCGTTCTGATGGCACCTAAATGATATAATCGTCCGATTTTGATCAAATTAATTTGAAATTCAAAACCAAATAAAAAATGTTTTTTCCAAGCGTAAGATGTTATAAGTTTAAAAACACCGAAGATATAATTTTTCAATATTATTTTACCACTAATTTTCCGATTGTTCCTATAATGTTCCTATATAATTTTTACCCCAATAATTCCTAGGGGAACTATAAGATATAGCTGTCCGATCAGGCTGGTTCCGACTTATATACTACCTGCAATAGGAAGAAGAATTTTGGGAAACTTTTAGCCCGATAGCTTTAAAAACGGAGAGACTAGTTTGCGTAGAAACGGAGGGACAGACGGACAGACGGACTGACAGACTGACATGGCTAGATCGACACGCCTTGGGACGCTAATCAAGAATATATATACTTTATGGGGTCGTAAACGTCTCCTTCACTGCGTTCCAAACTTCTGACTGAAACTATTATACCCTCTGCAAGGGTATAAAAAGCAAAAGGGTTAATGCAATTGTTTTTCAATTGACCATCAGTTAAAAAGTTATCAGCAAATAAAGAAATCGAGGAAACTCTTGAAAGGCAATATTTTATGAAAATGCTCAGAGTTTCTGAAGATATTTTTTCATCATTTGTCAGTCCGGAAATACCTGATACATAATCTTATAAATATATCAAATTATTATCGAAACTCTTTGTAAGTGACTCTAATGCCTTGCCGTAGCTGGCATCGGCAGGCAGATTGTGTTTAGAGCTGCGATTTGTCTACTGTTCTTAAATCCTCAATGTTACCAATGGCAATGACATGGCAAAGAAATGCGACCAATTCCACTGATCCTGGGAGAGAAAACTGATGTTCTGGTAAGAAGAAAAACTCGGAGCTTGTATTCGACGAGAGCTCAGGCAAGTCTAATCTTTCCTTTAACAACTGTGTGTTTACGAACTGTTAAATCGGCTAAATCATAGGTGCTCATGTCGCCGGTGCTAAAATATTCACCCACTGCCTTCAGCTGGAGCTCAAGAGCCTTGTAGAAGTCATCATCAACCGTTCCAACTTCCTGCTAACCAGCCGGTGGTATGAAGTGTAAGTTAACCATATAGAATTCGCACAGAAACAATTTCTTACTTTTTCCTTACGAGTTTTGAACTGGGATCTAAGCGTCAGGTTGCCTTCAAACTTTATCATTTCATTTGTCCCTTAAGCTCTATCCCTGTATTGAAAACTTAAATCTTAACGCATTTGGTTTAGTCTTAGTTTCTTATTCTTATTTTAAAAAAAGAAAAAACTTTTCGCCATGGTTTGGTGAATATGTTGGATTATCGATTGCAGCTTAGAATAAAAAATGGATTCTTTAAGGTACACCAAAACGATAAAAGCATTTTCTTTTATTCCCCTCTTCATCAGAAACAAACCTTTTATGGATAATCCAATTTCTAGAAAAAAGGATATTCAAAAAATAATAGATCAAAACTTATCCAATTTTTAGCCGGAATAAAAAAAGTAAAAAAAATTAATATTTAAAAAAGTTTGCCTTAAAAAAAAGCTCAAGTCCTTGTTCCCAGTTCTTCGTGAGCTCCATAAAGTTCTACAAGCCGTTGATTACGTTGAGAGACGAGTTATACAAAAAATTTTCCTAGCCGTTACTTGAAGAGTAAATGGGTATACAGATTTAAGTAAGTCACAAGTAAAAAGAAGCGTTTCGGCCCCAAAAAGTGTCTATATTTTTGATCTAGCAATGCCGGATTACCGTATGAATGCTGAGATCTTGGAAACTATAAACATGGAAAAATTAACTTTAATTAACATAATTTAATTATAACAATAGTTAATTAATAATAAATTATAATAATTAACAATAAGTGGTATGCGGCAAGCAGGCGTTTCGTCCCGCTCTTAAGATGTTGTCCAAAGTCCGACCTGTATAATCTCCGCTGCATACTAAGGGGAGTTCCTCACAAAACATTGTCACGATGCACCTCCGCCACTCAACTTCGCAATCCTAAGGAGAACTAACTGACTCTCATATACAGACCAACGGCCAGAAACCACATATAAGCTTTAAAAAGTTCTGAGTTATGGTGCAACGATCACGCTAAATGGATATTAAGACCGTTTTAAGATTGGAGGATCAATTATACACAATTATTTCACATGACGATTTCCTCGACCCCTCGTGGCCGAAAGGAGGAGAGGGAACTGGAGATTCGTAACACCACTCTATCTTAAGGAAGAATATCTTATATGCTATTGAATATAAATTATTATTAGTTATTATAATAAGTAATTAGCTTCCCCAAATCTCTGAATTAGGTAGCTTTAAGGCGCGAACTAGTCCACTCTTGCATCTATTATGCACGCCAAAGTCCATGCAGAGGGCGGTGTTGAAATTTCATTGCCCCGTCGTAAATGGCATCAAAACGGTATTCCAAAATATATAAAAATATGACCCTGTCCATTCCTTTTACACGGGTGCGTGACAAAAAAGAATTTACCCGTTGCATGCATCTAGATGCATATACGAGTATTTGGAGTGCACCTATATGCAGCAAATAAAACACATTCTGAAGGTACTTTTTCTATGCACCTTTAACATGTACCCAGGAATGCACAAAGAAAATCTAAGATTTGTAACCTTTTACCCAAGAAAAACATAAAACTGGATTTCAATTTTAAAATGTTTTTTTTTTGTTATTTCAATATTTATTTTTAGTTGTACGGGAGTTGGCTGCTTTCTCCTGTGGTGTTTGCTTTTTCCTTTCGTCTTTCAACATTTACTTTTTGTCCTTGTAACCATCCCTTTTTTGCGACTCGAAAAGATTTAAAGTAACTTGGGTTAATTCGCAAATCTCCTTATGAATAACGCTAACGTGTCTGCTTGCACTCGTGAAGTATAAGTGACTCTCCATAAAGACAATTGTAAAATGAAAATAAAAAATTTGTCCAAGTCACTCGTGACTTTACTTGGTTCCTAAACTCGTAGGGCCTGTCGCCTGCAAATAACAGGTCCCAAGTGAAATCACTTGTGGAATTAAGAATATTTCCAATAAGTTTTTACCTATGCAGGTACTTTTTTATTTTAAAAAATATCACTTTTATTAGTAAAACAATTTGTCAAACAGAATGCACCAGTGGTTTATCATCTTTTGTTTTCACTTCTTATGTTTCACTTATGTTTCTCTTAAGAAAGGATATATCTTAATATAGTTCGAGTTATTTATAACTTGTACTCCTTGATTAAATACAATAACAACAATACAGTATACAATAATTTTATTATATTGAATTCGAAATTCTTAAAAATATAAAAATGTATATTCCCAATATTATAAGATAATATGTCAAAAAGCCCCAAAGCTATAATTTGTTTCACATTATTTCCCACAAATTATCCGATCGTTCCTATGACAGATATATATTAATAAAATTTAATTCGAAATTCAGAACTAATAAACAAAATGTTATTTTCAAGCCTATAAGGTTATATGTTAAAAAACACAACGGATATAATTTATATTTCATATTTTCCTACTAATTTTCCGATCGTTCCTATGGCAGCTATATGATATAGTCGTCCGAGTTTGATAAATTTTAATTCGAAATTCAAAACGAAAAAAAAAGTGTATTTCCAAGCATAGGAGGTTATATGTTAAAATACACCGAAGATATAATTTTTCAATATTATTTTACCACTAATTTTCGGATTGTTCCTATGGAAGCTATATGATATAGTCATCCGATTTTGATAAAATTTAATTCGAAACTAATTCGAAAATTTATTACTTATTTAAAAATGTTATATTCAAGCTTAGAAAGGTATATGTTAAAAAACACGAAAGATAGATCGACTCGTCTTGTGACGCTGATCAAGACTATATATACTTTATGGGGTCGGTCACTGCGTTGCAAACTTCTGTCTGAAATTATTATACCCTCTGCAAGAGTGTACAAATTAGATGTTTTTTTTTCTAGCATGTCATTCCGAGCCTAATGCAGATCTGAAGGGTTTGTAAAATCGTTCATAAGTATTATTTAATTTTTACTGCGCGTTTGGTTATATGCATTAGCGGTTTTTTTTTTCACTATATGGTTTATATTGAACTAATTTAACTACACGCGACATACTTTTGAAAGTTTTGATCTAAAACTGGTGGCACAGAGCATTACAACAATTAAAAACGCGAGGTAGAAACTGATGAGAAATGCAAAAGGCGGGAAAAACTACGCTCCTCTTTGCATTTTTCCTTTTTTTTATTTGCGTATAAAAAGTACAGTTATAAGCATAAACGATCGTAAAAATCGGCCATTGGAAACCTTCGGGATTAATTTTTGTTTTATTTTTGAATTCTGCTTCGATGGATAATTTGTAAAACAGATGCGAATCTTGCAGACATCTTGCAGATTTATTGAGGCTACGGGGCTAGCTGTTTCAGTACACATCTGTTTACAACTTGCTCTGAAGGTGACTGTGCAGAGTTGAAAGTATCGAATCGATCGCAGGAAGAGTCTCTCCATGATGGCAGTTGATGGGTTGGCATTGCAATAAAAATGACTATCCATACAATAATCGAATTGATGTAATAACATTTCCAACGCCATCATATTTTTTCTCACCCACTAAAATGTTTTCAGGTCAAGATACATTAAACGAAGTCCATCGTACATCATTTGTAGAAATTCCTACCTAAAGCAACTGTAAATGCTACTTCAATAGAAAAACGAAAATTCAAGTATTCTAATGGAGAGCAACTGCAGTTGTCGCTTTCTCTTTCTTTACTAATCTTATATTACCAAATAGCTCTTAAGTAAAAGTAAGGCTGATATTGCGCGTTTCTTAGCGGCAGCACTGCCTTTGGTACATAATTTGGTTTATAACATTGTTATCACATAGCTATGAGCTACTTCCAGAAGTTTAAGGACTGGGCTGCGCACTTGATATGTCAATCATTTTTTATCAATGTACAAGAAAATTATGAAGTCCTTTGCAGTGCTTTCATTAATGCTTAGATTGACATTGTGATGATCGGTGGCCAGGTCGTAGGCCATTGAAGCAAAGTGTCTTTTCTAACACAAAGGAGCCGCGCTGTTCGGTGTTCAGACTTTGAAATTGCAAGCATCTAAAAAGCTGAGGTCAGCAAAGCCACATTTGAAACAATTTCCACGGTTATCTGCAAAAGGTGCAATTTATATGACATAATTTTTAGGGGCTCTTACACAATTTATAAAGGGTATATAAAAAGGTTTGAGGCGAGAACCAATTTCCAAAAAACTCTGACAGACCCGAGATAAATCCGTGGTCAACTATTTCTTTCAACCAGTCCTCCGAATCATTCCCACCCAGATCAATTTCACGCAGCCCAAATCAAACGGATGCTGTAAACATCCAATCCGCTAACGTAAACAAAAGATCCCCAAAGCGAGCCCCGAGTCCGTTAACGTAAACAAAAAGATCCCCAAAGCGGTCCCTAAACTCCGCTAATGTAAACACCAATTTCCGGCCAAGATTGGACTTAAAATTTAATTGGCAAATTGTATCATCCTATCATCGTGATCGTAACATAAATTCACTAATCGGACAATATAAATATCAAAAAGTGACAAAAAATTTCGAGAAAATAAACATTGTGAAAAACAATTAAATTAAACAAATGTTTAAACTCAAAAAAAAATCTTCAAAGTCAACAACAAAGACATTCTAATAAAACAGGCTGAAGGGCAATCCCTCGCCAAAAAAAAAAGGACGATTCGTGAGCGATACTATTTTTTTATTATTGTTATCATATATTTTTTATTATTATTATTATATAAAAAATTTGTAAGAAAGGAAATATAAATATACAAAGTGGAAGAGTTAATTTCAAATTTCGAAAAAGTTTTCAGAACCTTGAACAAGCCAGACTGGAGCAAATAAAAGATTCCACATGAATCCGCAACAAGAAAATATAAGCCATCAGGCAATAACAAACAACACCATGTTAAATGTAGGCGATTTAATTAAGCAAATTGTAAATTTTAAATTTTAATTTAAATCCATTAAAGGAGGAGATCGTTAACTTAAGATCGCAGCTTTCTCACAAAATTCAAACGGTTGAGGATTATCAGATAGAGATTGTGGATCCGAATATTAAATGCGACACATCTTATGAGATCATCAAATCTGTTAGGGAATATAAAGGTGAAGAGGATAAATATGTAAGTTGGAGAGAATCGGCAGAAGTAGCCATGGGGCAACAAAAAATAAAAAATAAATAAAAAATAATAAAAAATTCGACAAAAAAAAAGTTTTGAATTTAAAAATTCTGAACACGCTGTCGTCGAACTACCCGACAATCAAAGAATAAACAACGTAAAAATATCGTCTGCAGATCAAAGAAAATATCTGGAAAACGAAATATTAAATATTATCAATGAAGAGCATTCAAAAATAAATATGCAGATTCCATTTAGGACAGATATACGTGGTGAAATAAACACCGTAAAAGCACAGAAAAAAAATTAATATGATATGATGGTCAATTTGATGAAATCTAGTATCAATTCGGCCCTGATGTGTCACATATTAATTTGATATGATAGAAATGTTAAAAACGATATTTCAGTTATATCATTTTTACATTAGCGGTATCACTTTTTTCTAGAAAAAAGCTTTGACAAAGCTTTTTTGTCACAGGCCTGAGGGTCAGTGGTTCTAGTCCTCCCCGCGACAAATTTATTTTTATTTTTTTTATTGAAATCTGAAATCATTTAAATGCAGCTTTGTTATAACAATAATAAGGCATTTTAGATATTATTCTTAAACACTTAAAGAATACTCTGCCTTGGGGCGTATTTGAACCTGGTACCTTCAGCATCAGAGGCAGACACCTTAGCAGCAGATCTATCGCACAACGTTTTCAGCGGGCGTTAAGTTCAAAAGCCATGAAAACCATGTTAGTGCAAGCGAGACAACATGTTTGAAGTAAGCCAAGTCGAATTTCGAATAGGTCTATTTCGCTTCCACTCACGTAATTAACGCCGCCATATTGCTCCATCCTCTCTTTTTCGATGTCAAGAAATTTTCGAAAAGTGAGAATTCGTGAAATTTAAATTTTTTGGTATCAATTTGACATTATTTCATGGTAAAATTGATATTTGTCGAAAAAACACAAACTTACCATGCGCACATCAAATTGATCTTGGCGCATTTTTTTTCTGTGCAAGAAACAACGGCCAGATCCAGGAAAATCCATTAACTAAGACATTTTTTTTAACAGAATCAAGAGATCAATTAAATGAGTTATATATTGAATCGGGACGATCCATTTTTGAAGGGGGAGAGTTCTCCAACCCGTGAAACCAGGACGCTTGTCTTTTATAAAAAATAAGTCCAATCTCTACATTCGCCTTTGTCTTTGCCTTTGGCTTTGAGATTCGAGGTCCGATCTTGGTTCCCCAGCTAAATTAAACAATTCAAAATTAAAGTAAACATCAGATTCCGTTCGAAGCTCAATCAATTGCGCCCTTTGCGTTCCAAGCGTCCGCCAAATCGCATCGGTCAGCATAATTGAAGTTCACAAAGATATGCGACAATTTCATCTTAAGCTTTTAATCTAAACATAAATTTAAGTTCTAAAAGTTCAAAAAGAAAAGCTTCTGGCCGAGGATCATTGGATTTTATTTAAGATGCAAGAATGCAGCCTTATTTTGACCCGAGCCAAGATCAGTTATGTTTTAGTAAAACGAAAGACAGTTTTTTAGATGTTGCTAGCTGCTGTTTATTGGACCTAAAGACAGGGCCCTAGTGCGATTCCTTGTGGGGATAATGTAGTCGTTATATGTTGTTGTATATTTCTAATGTTTTTCATTTTACTTGTTCGATTTTTCCATGGTTTTGACAGAATCCAAATTAATGACCGGGATAATATTGTATTCTTATAAGTATTGTAGAATGTGAGTTACAAGAAATTTTTCGAATAACTTAGACAGACACGACAAAAAACTTGTTGGTCTGTAGGATGACTGAATTTTGAAGCCTTTTTCGGTATATTTATGATGATAGATTGTTAACCCTTCATAAGAAGAGAGAAGAGAGCCAGTTGCAACCGCCCGGCTCATCCATAAAAGCAGCCAGCCACGGTGGCAATTGCGTCATCAATTGGATCGCAACGATCAATTGGATCGCAACTCCTCACCCTCACGGACAGCGGCGAGGGACAGCGCGTGGCTTCACAATTAAAACATAATTAACACCCAACTTTAATACCGAATCCACGACACAAAAATATATAAGTGGGCTGATCAAAATTAATAAAGTCAAACTTCAAATATACATACAGGGAAAAAATAAATAAGAATCCCTACAAATTATTTACACAAAATTAAAAAATTGTACAGTTTAAATAAAGCAATTGTAAAGCTGACTAACAAATTAAGTGATTTAATATCGGCCGTCCATAAATAAAATTTTTTTCTGACGGTTATTAATATAAAATTATAATATACAAAATTAATTATGTCGAATTAAATCATTAGGCCTCCCAATAATTTGTGTTGTCAACAAATTAGTGGCCTTATGAGTTTTCCAGGCCCATATAGGGAATACCCGTAGATATCAACCAGCACAAGCACAACAAGAAAATAACGCAGAAACCATGAACGCGACACAAATATAGGAGTTAATTCAGGCCGCATTAGCTAGCCAAGAACAGAGGCTCAGATCCGAATTGGCGGGTTAGATCAATTCCGTTAATCAACAGCTTCAGAGCTTGCGTATAGAAGCGCCAGAGGTAGAATCTTACCAGAGGGTAAAAGCAGTAACGGGAGCAACACAGTGCGATATACCATTACATATAGTGAAGTCAATTCCAGGTTTTACTGGCGTACAAGGTGAGTACGTGACATGAAGGCAATCCGCCACCGATGCCTATGAATTATTCGAGTCTTATGAGGGCAGTTTCTAGTTGCTAGTTTCTTATAAAACAGTGCCTTACTTTAAAGCCATACTGGCTAGATAAGACTGCTCCTACGCAGATAAAACATCTTTGCGCCTATTACGGCAGGGACTTGAGTCGGTCCGTCAGGGCGACCAAACACTTATGCAGTATAACGATGAGGTCGAACGAAAATTGACCCTCGTTACAAACAAAATTCCCATGACAACAAAAGGACTTCATTACTCAATACAGAAGTTAGGGCTGATGCCCTACACGTATTCATTTCCGGTCTAAAAAAATCACTAAGGGCTGTTGTATTTCCAGCACAGCCAAAAGACCTGCCAGTAGCACTGGCATTAGCTAGAGAGGCAGAGGCTAGTATCGAGCGAAGTATGTTCGCGGCCACATATGCCAAAGTAGCTGAGCAAAGAAATCAGAATACAGATTTTCAAAAGGGCCAGCACCGAGCGCCCGAAAAACAAGGGAAAAATGCTGGTGGTTAGAGGAAAGTCTCGCTTGCCCTGCATTAGGCGAGGGCTGGCAGGGAGAACTATAAAAGTCCTCATAGGCACTGGAGCGGCAAAGAGTTAAGTAAAGGAGCTGAAGAACACAATGCCTGTCGACTACCCATTCACTGTGAGTTCATTCATGGCTCCAGTAATATAAAAGAGAAATGCTTTATATATTCGGCATAAAGGATCAATTTTTTTTACCGCATACTAGCAACACTATTGATGCCATAATAGGTTTCGACTTGCTAACGCAGGCCGGAGCGGCATTAGATTCACCTAACAGCGTAATTAGGTATGGAAACATATCTGAGCAGCTCAAATACCACGAATGCGATAATGTGAAGTTCACAAATAACGATGAGTTAATAGTCCCAAATTCAGTGACAGCTGCATTAAAAAAAATGATCCTTAAGAGGAAACAAATATTTCCGCACTCTAACGAGGCGCTACCTTTTAACAGCTCGATCATTGCCACAATTCGTACGGGGACTAACGAACCAGTATATTCCAAGCTATATCCTTATACCATGGGAACAGCAAATTTCGTTAACACAGAAATCAAACAGCTGTTAAAGGATGGTATTATCCGGCCTTCTAGGTCGCCATTTAACAGCCCAACATGGATTATTGACAAAAAGGAACTTGGTGCAAATGGCAACAAGAAATAAACGGCTAGTGATCGATTTAAGGAAACTGAATGAACGAACTATCGCCGACCGTTACCCTATGCCAAGTATTCCTATGATTCTATCCAACCTAGAAATGCAAAATTTTTACTACCCCAGACTTTAAATCGGGGTACCACCAGATTTATCTGGCTGAAAAAGACCGCGAAAAAAACTGCTAATACGTGAGCAGATCCGGAAAATTTGTTACGCCTATGTAGACGACGTGATAATTTTCTTCAAAAACGCTGCCAACCACGTTATACACATCGACACAGTCCTTAAATGCCTGTGCGAAGCCAACATGAGAGTGGCACCAGAGAAAACCAAATTCTTCAAAGAAAGTGTTGAATTTTTAGGTATCATTGTTACATCAAACGGAGCCAAAACGGACCCGGAAAAGGTAAAAACCATTCAGGAGTACACCGAACCAGTTTCTACAGAAGTTTTGTCAAGGTCTTCGCTACCATAGCCAGACCAGTTACCACCATAATTAAGGACGAGAATGGCACGGTTAATAAACACATGTCAAAGAAATTTTATTAAAATCTGACGACTATATCAGATAGCTGTTATAATCGTCCGATTTTGTTAAAATTTAATTCGAAATTCAAAACCAAATAAAAAATGTTATTTCCAAGCGTAGGAGGTTAAAAGCGTAGGTAAGTTAAAAAACACCAAAGATATATCTTTTCAATATTATTTTACCACTAATTTTCCGATTGTTCCTATGGGAGCTGTATGATATAGTCGTCCGATTTTGATAAATTTAATTCAAAGTTCAGAAGTGATTTAAAAATGTTATTTCCAAGTTTAGAAGGTTATATGCTAAAAAAAAAAAAGATATAGTTTTCTCATAACTTTCCGACTAAATTTGCGATTGTTTCTATGGCAGCTATATGATATTCATTCATTAGGTGGCACTACAACCCGACTCGAGTTTTGGCCGACCTCACCGTCACCCTCCACGCGCCTCTGCTTTCCAATCGGAAATACGCAGTGCAGTCACTGTGCAGTCACGGTCCTTTCATCGGAGCTTTGGTCGTCCCCTTCGTCGTCGCCCATGGAGATTCTTAATCCATACGCACAACGTGGCCAAGCCAGCGCAGACGTTGTATCGTGATGCGCCAGACCACGTCCACGTCGTCGTACAACTCGTACAGCTCGAGGTTCATCCGAATGCGTAACTCGACCCCAATCCGAACGGGACCAAAGATCATGCGAAGAATTCTTTTCTCGAACACTGCAAGCGCTGCTGCATCCGTCTGTGATATTACCCATGCTTCTGCGCCATATAGTAGCATGGGTAGGATGAGTGTCTTGTAGAGTGTTAATTTTGTTTGGCGAGAAAGGTCTCTATTGCACATTTGCTTTCTCAGGCCAAAGTAGCACCTATTGGCAAGTGTGATTCTTCGCTTGATCTCCAGGCTGAGATTTTTTTCGGTGTTAATGGCAGTGCCAAGGTACGTGAACTCCTTGACCACTTTGAAGGTATAGCTGTCCGCTACCACATGGGAGTCTAGGCGCCGCGCCTCCCTGCTTGTCGACAGCATATACTTCGTCTTGCCCTCGTTTACCGCAAAACTCACTTTTGCCGATAGCCGAAAATGCAGCAGTGACATTACGATTGCATCGGCCAATGATGTCAATATCATTGGCATTCGCAAGTAGCTGGACACTTTTATAAAAAACTAGCTGACCCGGCGAACTTTGTTCTGCCCCAAATGACGTCATTTGGAAACAACTATTGTATTTTCGAGTATTTGCAAGAAAGTGGCGTGATTCTTGTGTTTCGCCGCAAAGCAATGAATACAATGGCTCATGTGGCGGAGTCAACACTGGCAATTTCACTTTACCATTAACGCAGCATAACCCAGGCGTTTCTCCGCAAAACGCCAAAACGACATTTGCCCAATGCAAACGCTAGGATGCAAGCTGTAATCATTGCTGCAATCGTATCGAAACGCAGCTCGATTCAAATCAGCTAAATATCTTGTTCTGCGTCGCAAATTATCTATTTGTTGACTTCTGTTGTTCGCTCGACGATTCTGCATTGCCAACCGAGCTGTTTCACGGGCTGCTTCACTTTGCTCTCGTGATTGAGAAGCTCGAAGTCGAGCCATACTATTGCGGCGCTGTTCACGTGCAATTTCTTGTTCTTCTTCAGTCCTTTCATTTGCAGTATTTTGTATTCTTCTTGCATTACGGCTTTGTCGGGAAAGATTCGATCGTCTTGGTCGCGGCATTATTAATTAAACTTTACTTCACTTCAATCCACTTGTTAATTATTTATTTAATAGAAATAGTTTTAATATTGATTTCTTACAAATATCAAATTTTTTTACGTCAATTACATAGCTGTCATTTGCGTTTTGTTATTCCAAGTACGATTCTTTTTTGTTATACCACTTTTTATAGTGACTGACGTTTCATGTCAAGTCACAGAGGAACGCTGTCGAACGGGATAAAAAGTATCCTATGTCCGTCTCCTGGCTCTAAGCTACCTCCCTACCAATTTTCAGCCAAATCTGTTCTGCCGTTCTTGAGTTATAAAAGGGTGTAACTAACACGACTTTCTTTTATATATATAGATAGTGCCAGATCGATGTACACCGGCTTTCCGCAGAACCCCTTCCATCACGAAATTGAAAAGGTCGCACGACAGGGGGTCGCCTTGTCTAAAGGAGGATGTGTGTCAACTTGCAATCCTTCGAAAACAGAGATCGCACTGGCGGCCACAAAATTGACCGCGATCAGAAAACTTTACTCTGTACGAATGAAAGCCATCCCACCCAGCTATAAGATAATGTCGTTCGATTTTGATAAAATTTAAAACGACTATATGATATAGTCGTTCGATTTTGAAAAAATTTAAAAAACTTAAAGATATAATTTTTTTATATTATTTTACCCAAATTTTCCGATGGCAGCTATATGATATAGTTGTCCGATTTTAAAAAAATGTAATACGAAATTCAGAATTTAATGCGAACATCACAACTAATTAAAAAATGTTATTCCCAAGCTTAGAAAGTTATATGTTAAAAAAGTTATAAAAAATAATCAATAATTTTATTAAATTGAATTCGAAATTCTTAAAAATAAAAAAATGTATATTCCCAATATAATAATTATTTCCCACCAATTATCCAATCGTTCCTATGAAAGCTATATGATATAGTTTTCCGAATTTCATAAAATTTAATTCGAAATTCAGAACTAATTAAAAAATGTTATTTTCAAGCTTATATGGTTATATGTTTAGAAACACCAAAGATATAATTTTTATTTCATGTTTTCCGACTAATTTTCCGATCGTTTCTATGGCAGCTATATGATATAGTCGTCCGATTTTGATAAAATTTAATTCGAAATTCAAAACCAAATAAAAAATGTTATTTCCAAGCGTAGGAGGTTAAAAGTTAAAAAACACCGAAGATATAATTTATTTCATAATTTTCAATTTTATTTTACCACTAATTTTCCGATTTTTTCTATGGGAGCTATATGATATAGTCGTCCGATTTTAATAAAAATTTAATTCGAAATTCAGAAATAATTTAAAAATGTTATATCCAAGCTTAGGAAGGTATATGTTAAAAAACACAAAAGGTATAATTTTTTTTAAATTTTTTCACCGATAGTTCCTATGGGAGCTATAAGATATAGTTGTCTGATCCGGCTGGTTTAGACTTATAATCTACCTGCAATATAAAGAAGCCTGTTGGGAAAGTTTCAGCCCGATAGCTTTAAAACGGAGAGACAAGTTTGCGTAGAAACGGACGGATAGACGGACGAACAGACGGACATGGCTAGATCGAGTTGTCTTGTGACGCTGATCAAGAATATATATACTTTATGGGTTCGGAAACGTCTCCTTCACTGCGTTGCAAACTTCTGACTGAAAACTTTATACCCTCTGCAAGGGTATAAAAACAACGAAGATATAATTTTTGTTTATATTATTTTACCACAAATTTTCCGATTGATACTATAGCAGCTATATGATATAGTCGTCCGATTCTGATAGAATTTAATCCGAAATTCAGAAATGATTTAAAAATGTTATTTCCAACCTTAGAAGGTTATATGTTGAAAATCACAGAAGATATAATTTAATTTTATTTTTCCCCGATAGTTCCTATGGGAGCTATAAGATATAGTTGGCGAATCCGGCTGCTTCCGACTTGTATACTACCTGCAATAGAAAGAAGACTTTTGAGAAAGTTTCAGCTCGATAGCTTCAAATCTGGGAAACTAGTTTGCGTAGAAACGGACAGACAGGCGGACAGACAGACGGACGGACAGAGGGACATGGCTAGATCGTCTCGACTAGTGGCGCTGATCAAAAATGTATATACTTTATGGGGTCAGTGCGTTGCAAACTTCTGAGTGAAATCATTATACCCTCTGCAAGGGTATAAAAATACGTACCACTTTGAAAGACACTTAAGGAGGACACAAATAAATATAGGAATACCGAATCGGTTTGGTACTCGATTTACTCTCATTACACACATAAACTCTCAAAAAAAATAGCGGTTTTAATGAATCCATCAATTTGTATATATTTAATAGAATATAGTATATTCTTCCTTGACATACTCTAGTCTTACGAATATTTTTCTCTTATTTCTCCTTACATGATTAGAAAGCACATCAACAGAACAGAACAAAACGCAATTTAAAAGTAGTTTTACAAACCATTTAGTATGAACATCATCACTTTCTGCTCCTTCGAGAGCCAAAATACTTCCTCATCTACAAGCTGAACAAGTGAGACTGCACACCACGGAGCAGCACACTTATACGGCTTACTCAAGCATGTGTCTGAATTCATCACTGATGCGCTTGTTCAATTTCATCAAGAATAATCCTCCACAGAGCACTTACTCCGAGGTCGACGTCACGCTGGCAGGGACGTGCACGCAAGCACGTGTTCGAAAACGTTTGGGGGTTCGAAAATCCAAGTCTTCCAAGTGTTGGAGGAAAATTACTTGCACGCCATCACCTCGTCGTTAAAGAGCGAACGTCAGCCAAGCTCAACACCTCAAGAGGATCATAAAATGTCCACATTGCTGCAAAAGGAAAGTGAGTTCTTTAAGCGGCTTTCTGAGGATGAAACAACTTCCTTAGCTACGCAGAACCTTCTGCAGTGTCTTTACCTTAAAATCCATTGCCCAAAATCCACATCAAACTATTAGGTGAAGACTACAAGGAATAGCCTTCTTTTGAGGACATTTACAAGACCACCGTTCTGTGTCATCAACCGCTGCAGACATTTTTAGATTCCTTGAGAGAATTTTTAACTAAGGCAGGCCACATTGGCCATTAATCTTGAGCCAGGCAGCCACACGGACAAGCCCGCAAAATCCAAGCGTGCACCTTTTGCAGATAGCCGTGGAAATTGTTTCAAATGTAGCTTTACTGACCTCAGCTTCTTAGATGCTTGCAATGTCTGAACACCGAGCAGTGGTGCACCTTTGTAATAGAAAAGACACTTTTCTTCAATGGCCTACGATCTGACCGATCGTCACAATATTAATCTAAGCATTCGTGAAAGCACTTTAATGGTCCTCAACATTTTCTTGTACATCGTTAAAGCAGCTTTGCTGCCCACTTAAAGCTAGCGGCTCTGAGCTGTCCTACTGTCCTTCTTGCTCAGAATACTAGTTTCTGGTATATTTTTCGGTAAGGCTAAAGCTGTAAAAGGATTGGAAACGCTACATAAAATCAATAGTCTCACTGCATACAATTTTTGTCGTATGTTGGACTAA
Source organism: Drosophila biarmipes (assembly GCF_025231255.1). Lineage (NCBI taxonomy): Eukaryota > Metazoa > Arthropoda > Insecta > Diptera > Drosophilidae > Drosophila > Drosophila biarmipes. The sequence continues at coordinate 1,998,525 of NW_026114533.1, forward strand.
GTCTCATCATGAAAATTATATAAACCAAATTATATACCAAAGGCAGCGCTGCCACTAAGAAGCGAGCAACCTCAGATTTACTTATATTTAAGAACTATTTGGTAAAATAAGATTAGTAAAAAAAGAAAAAGCGACAACTACAGTTGCTCTCTATTAGAGTGCTTGAATTTTCGTTTTTCTATTGGAGCAGCATTTACAGTTTCTTCAAGTAGGATATTCTACAAATGATGTACAATGGACTTCTTTTAATGTATCTTCACTTGAAAACATTTTACTGGGTCAGAAAAAATATGACGGCGTTGGAAATGTTATTTCATCAATTTTGGATGGATAGTCATTTTTATTGCAATACCACCCCTTCAACCGGCGACATGGAGAGACTCTTCCTGTGATCCTCTTCAATACTTTTAACTCTGCGCAGTCACATATAGGAGAAGCTGTAAACAGTTGTGCTGTGAGAGTACTGAAACAGCCATCCCCAAAACGTCAGGATGAGTATCCCGTAGACTGTATAAGTCTGCAAGATGAGTCTAACGTTGATGATGTCCTCACCGGTGCACAGTGAATCCAATAAGATATCTAGCGGAATAAAAGTCGATTTTTACCTTTTGAAAAATACGTTTTGATTTTATTTGATTAATAATACTCTGCAAAGCTCATAAAAGCTTTTTAATGAGCTTTTCAGTGCATCTCTGATCGGCTGCGAGCTTTGAAACTTAACCGGCACGTGTCTACACAAAGATTTGAGGTTATTTGTGATTCGTTTTAAATTATTAAAACAAGTGATATATTTAAGTATTTTGATATAAATAACTTTTTTTTCCCTTAAAATAAGGTATATACTAAATATAAATTGTATGTTCGTAACCTGTCTTTCCATGTACATCTAAAAAATGTGTAATTTGTAAGTTGCTTTTGTAAGATTTGGTTTTGAGCAGTTTACTAACTTCATTGGACTATAACAAACGTTATTCAATCATATTCAAGCTAATTTTAGTATTTGTGTAAAGTGTGGGTTCTTGTGATGTGAAGAAGTCTAAAATGATAACCAACTACGTCCAACTCTTAAGATTATTGCACTTTTTAGGTGAAATGTCAGTCCCGAAGCGTGTTCTGTTTTGCAGGTGGCTTGGCGAAAATGTCGCATCAAGAAGATTGTTGGTGCTAAATGAATATGTATTTGGCACAATTTTGAAGAATATAAACATATCTGACAACGGTATTAAAGAAATTTATAAAAAATTGCCTAATTCATGGTGCAGACATCATAAAGCATGTGGGTCTTCCTATTGGCGTGATGTCTGAAGAAGCCCTGGAAGCCAGGAATAAGGATTTCGGGAATATACGGGAGAATTATTCTCGAAAGAATAATAGATCTTATACAATGGAAGATGTTATGTACGCATTACTCCTTTCTTCTGATCCACTAATAACATCATTGTCTAAAATGTCAACAAATTCGGGTAAGTCTATTAAATTTGATAAAGTTGTTGCTGGTCTTCTAATAAATTTCCCACATTTAAATAATGATTCTGAATCTTCAGATTCCGAATAATAGTAGCGAATAATATATAGAAAATAAACGCATTAGTTAAAATGTAAATTAAAAAATAAAACACTTAAAAATTAAAAAAAAAAATGTGAACATTTATATTGTTGAATATGGTTTTTTTTACATTTGTATGGGAGCTATGATAAATACCTAACGTAGGACATTGAAATTTGGAGAATATACGTAAAATTAATTAAAAACTGTTAGTACAAAGTTTCATTAAAATATCTATTAATTTACTAAAGTTATTAATTTAATTCTGCTAGCAGAGCTATTGGACCCACTGTGCGGTGCTTAAACTGAAGACGAATTACCCAGCCGACGCTGATATGCAAGATCAAGCTTGGGGTCTAAAGCTTTCATCATGACGATATAACGAACGATATAAGAACGCTAAAAACCTTTATAGTCTAATAAGCTAAGGGTATCTTGTATGTAATGTCACGCAGCGCTTTTCACCACTTTGGTTCAAGGGATAACACCGCCGACTGCGCATCGAGGGGAGTGCTAGCAGCCAATCTCATGAGCTTCAAGCTGTGGTAGAAGGGTCGCCAGTATATCTAGTATACCGCAATGATTTGCTAATTTCAAAGCTGAATAGTGGCAAAAAATATCAACACAATTTTGGATAATCAAAAGGATGTCGTCGATGTCTTACCATTTTTCGGCAAGTACTTAAGCATGATGAATCAACATTTATTTAGCTGCGAATCCAAAAAAAAAATACAAAAATGAATCCCGAAGGTTGCCGATGGCCGATTTTTACGATCGTTTTGTTTGAAACTGTACTTTTTATACGCAAATAAAAAAGAAAATGCAAAGAGGCGCGTGGTTTTTCCCATCTCTTGCATTTCTCATCAGTTGCATTTTTATGTGTGAACACTTATGTTTCTATCTCGGGATTTAAAAATTTGTAATGCTCTGTGCCACCAATTTTAGATCAATACCTCAAAAGTATGTCACTTGTAGTTAAAGTAGTTCAATATAAACAATATAGTAAAAAAAAAACGCAAATGCATATGTACCTACATGCGCAGTAAAAAGTAAATAATACATATGAACGATTTTACAAACCCTTCAGTTCTGCATTAGGCTCGGAATGACATGTTAGAAGGAATAAAGCTTATTGTGAAGTAGTTGTTACCAAGAGATATGTTAGTCTTTCCATTTGAAGTAGTTGGGAGTCACCAAAAGATATGTTAGTATTTCCATTAATTTAACTTCACATTCATTTTCTTTAGTTTTGTTTTTTTATTTTGTAGGAGCAGCAATGGTGCCGCTCCAACGTTTATATCGTGTCTGTCCTAACATTATTCTTTTAATTCTAAGTAAGGCTAAGACTCATCCCCGCGCTGCCCACAGACGGCGGCAGAGAGACGGCTGAGTATATGATTATGTGTATAGGCTAAGCTCTCTTAAGCGGGAGCGCGAGATATATGGATGGATTCGATGCTAGCACTTTCAGTGCGTAGCGATCGGTTCATATTTCGGCCACTTGGGTTTATGACCAGAACACTTGAATTATGTTTACACTGCAACAAAGTGTTACAGTGTGTACTCTTAAAGTACTCTTGGTACAGTGTGTACAATATGTGTGCGTACTACATGTTTCTGAAACGCTACAGAACGAAATTGTGACCCGTTGTCCGATACGACAGTTTCTCGAAAACCGAATGTCATTAATAGTTCAAACTCGAGGTACTTTATTACGACATCAGCATTTCTCTTTTTAACAGGTTTTAAAAATACGAACTTAGAGAAATGATCGAGGACAATAAAAATACCTAAATTTCTACTTTTCGACCGAGGGTAAAGTCTAAGAAAATCAATAAAAATTCGGTGAAAAAGCCTAAAATTTGTTGGTGCTTTTCGTAAAGGCGGTCTGAGCACTTGATTAGGTGATTTGGTTGTTTTACATGTCTCACAAGCTTTGATATCAGGCATTCATCGTGAACCTTTTCACCTGTCAAATGTTCTGCTTTCCTGTAAACAAAACCGTCCTCTGTTTTTTAGTCAAGGAAATTCACCAGATTTGCGGAAACCTTGATATGCAGCAGATTTAAAGTGCTCTAAACTGAAATCCACCAGCAGACCTTCATGTAAATCTAGTGCTGCTACTTAATCTTGGTTAACGCGGGACAAATAATCGGGAATGATGTTTAAAGAACCTTTTCGTTGCTCAATATTAAATCGAAATCTTTGAAGAGATAATGCCCACCGCGCTAAACGAGAACTAAGGTCATGATTACCCATAATTACCCCTGTAGCATAAAACATAAGATGATGTTAAGTTCGTGCTATATTCGTACTATAGCACCTAAGCACTCCTGTTCGGTCACAGTGTAGTTTCTCGCACGATTTAGTTTCTTTGAAATAAAGGCTATAGGACGTTCGTCTCCTTCCGGGGATAATTGTACCAAGAGGGCACCGACCCCAGACTTGCTAGCATCACAATGGATGGCGAACGGTTTAAAAAAATCCGGGCTACTTAACACCGGCTCTTCACTGAGTCGATTCTTCAGCACTTCGAATGATTTCAAAGCTTCAGAAGTCAAACCAAATTTACGTTTCGTTGTCATTAAGTCAGTTAAGGAAGAAGCAAGAGAGTAAAAATTATCCTAGGAACAGGGAACTCGGTAAATGCTTTAACCTTCTCAGGATCTGTTCGGATTCAACACTCGCCAATAATATGGCCAAGATAACGCACGCGTTTCCTACAGAAATGACATTTGCCAATATTAATGTGAAATGCGAACACTCTGAGAACGTTAAGATGACAGTTAAAGTTGGAGGAAACTAAAAGAAGATCATCTAAATAAACGAATACTTCGTTTCTTTGATGCCCTGGAACGATTTTATCCATTAATGGAGACATGGTACTTTTGGAGTTGCATAGCCCAAAAGGCATTACATTTTATTTGTAAAGAGGCCTACTGTAAAAGCAGACTTGTCTCAAGAATTAATTTCTAAAGGCTCCTGCCAATAAGCATCTTTCAAGTCCTAGCTTGAAATATACTCTGCCTTGGGCAAACGACTTAAAATTCCGCTGACTTGGGAAGCGGATATGCGTCTTTCTCTGTAAATCTATTAACTTTTCGGCAATCTAATCAAATTCTAACTTTGACAGGTTTGGTGACCGTGACTATAGGAGAAGGCCAAGTGGTTTCCGACTCTTCAACTGCAAAATCCTGTCAATTTCGGAGTACAGCTGGCGGCACTGAAAAATGGCGCTGCTTAACAGGCTTCGCTCTACCCAAATCTATTGAATGGGTTTTTATATTAGTTTTCCCAAGACCTTCCTGCGTCAATAAAGGAAATCAATTGATGACATTGGTTAGCTATGCTTTCTCCTTATCAGACAAGTCGTGTTGATCAACTTCGACCTTGCTGCTAACTTCGATAGTAGTTTCTAACTCTGATATATTTAGGTGTATGGGGAGAAGATCATATAGTCTCCAGAAATCTATCCCTAAATAAAGATCATGTTTTAAAGACGGTACTACCTAAATCACTAACTATTATTTCCGTATTCTACGTAAATTTTCATTTTTCCTACTACTTGCTGAGGTCGTCCATCTGCCGTTTTGGCTTTAGCGTTTATTGGCTTGTATACGGAATTATTTGACATAACTTCTTGAGCTAGATTACCTCCAATATAACTTATTGAGGCCCCTGAGTCCAGCAAACCATAAACAGTAAGGTCCAAAAGGCGAATCGGCAAAAATGGTCGGGGATCTTTTGATCCCAAAGGGAGAAAACAAATATATTTCAATTCGAGCCTACAGCTTTTAACATTCTGCCAAAACCTTTTAATTCTTTCGGAGCTGCGAGACTTACGGATTTCTGAGAGATGTTTAGAAAACACAGGTAACTTTTTAAATTTACAATGCAGTAAAGAGCTGACATTACTTTTTGATCCGTCCGGGGAAGTCATAGTTGATTGGTGACGAGAGGAATTCAAAGTCTTCGGTTTGTACATTCAACTGCGAATAACATTGATCGTTCTTTGATGGTATCAGTCGTCAGCTGTTGTGAAACCCGAATTGTTAGCAACGGCGCAGAATTAACTCCAACGGCAACTCAGAATCTGTACACTTGCCATTGCAGAACGTTGGGATTGTTTATGCTTCAGATCTGCCAGAAAGAAAATTGTCTCATATCCTTAGTGTTTTAGGGCCTGAGCTGAGAAATTGCAGCCCATGTGATAGATGTTAATAATGGGCTTGCCTAGCAGGAAAGATTTGGATCTCGGAAAAAATCACATTACTGCTTGCATACTCCATGTAACTAAATATAAACTCATTTTGTATAAAAAAAAACTTGTATATTCTTATAGCACCCAATAAGTTGCAATGACCTTTTTAAAGATTGACAGCTTTTAGGAAAAGATAATAAAAAAAAAAAAAAACAGTTTTCTTGCTATAAGTAATCTCATATAGTTCCACATCACAGAAATTACAGCTTACAATAGGCAATCGATTCAAAGAAAAATAAGGATTAGTTTAATATAAGAGATAGACGGGTTTCCATCAGAGAAATGTTGCAAATTTTTATTAGTTTTAACTTTTATATAAATTAACATGTAATAAACCTTTTATACTTAACGCTGATTTTGTAGTTGATGGAAAAAAAGTTTGCGTGGGACTTTTACTCAAAAGGATACCATAATCGGTGAAAACTAGGAATGGTTTGTGGAATTTTACAAAGTTCAATTATGTATTCTGGTGTTATTTAGTAATATTTGGGTATAGTTTATTAGTGAATGATCCGATTAATATGTAGATTGGTTTTGAAATCAAAACATCATAGCACATTTTTGTGTACTGATGTTTGCTGATGATGTTAAGCTTTGTTTATCATATAATGATAAAGCGTCGGAATTTAACTTGCAGTCGGATATTGATTGTTTTCATGGATGGTGTGAGTATGTAAATGTGAAATGCCTTAAATGCAACGTTATGACTTTTTAAAGGGGTACTCCTACGTTTATCAGTTACTTTCTTAAAAATACGCCTATTGACCGTATATATTCAGTTAACGATTTAGGTGTTCTTCTTGACCCTAAACTTAAATTTGACTTCCACATTATGTCCAATGTTAACAAAGCCATGAGTGTTCTTGGATTTATAAAGCGTTGGTCAAAAGAATTTGATGATCCATATACGACCAAAATATTATTTACCTCCCTTGTCCGTCCTATTTTGGAATACTGTTCGTCGGTTTGGAGTCCACAATATCAAGTGCACATCGACCGTCTTGTGTCGGTACAAAAACAAATTATCTTATTTGCCTTGCGTAGTTTGAACTGGGATCAAAACGTAAAGCTACATTTCTACGAGAGTAGATTACGATTGCTTAATTTACCTACACTTGTAAATCGTGGAACAATGCTTTGTACTATTTTTATAAAAAATCTTATAAGAGGTAACATTGATTCTGCTGATCTTTCAAACCGCCTAACATTCAACGTTCCTGTTAGACTAACACGAAATTATTATCCTCTAAATTTGCCTCGATGTACATGAAATTTTTGTCTGCACGAGCCCTTTCGCGTTCTATGTAATAACAATAATAAACTTTAACATTTAATTTGCATTTCAACATCTATCCCGGTATTAAAATCTAATATTTAACTCATTTGCCAAATTCTTAGTTGTGCCTTTTATTTTCATTTGTGTCCCGTCTCTATTTGTTTTATATATGTACCTTCCTCGCGAAATTGCCCAAATTGATAAAAGGGCCCCGCGCGTAACAAGCACGTGCTTGGTGTCGTTGGGCCACTTGTTTGTACTGTTCGAAGTGCATCAACGTCCATATATATAAAAACAAATTCTCCAATAATTTTTTACAAAATAATAGGGCCACGGCATCTTTCTAAATCAAACTTACGGCGCACACGATTTACAAGAATCTAAATAAGTAGTCCCAACATTCTAACTCAGAATATTAAGGTTCGACCGGACGTTCGGAGAGACGGACATCTTTTTATCGTGTTTTAATTAGCGCGTGGAAACGCAAGTCGAAAAGAGTTTCGAGCTTAAAGTTGAAAGTAAAAAGAGAATGAGTTTGGAGGAGAAGTTTGAGAAAGGGAGTTTGGGGAAGGAGAATAAGTGCAGAAGCTGTAGGGAAGTTATCTAGGCCTAGTGTGCCTTGTAATTACGGTTTTAAGAGCCATTTTCCTGGAGATCTTAGAGATTAGCGGTAAAATCACAGACATGTAGTCAGTTTCTCAAACGGTGTACCCTTGAAAAGCAAGCCACCTCTTCACCCAAGTCAGACAACGGAGGGCCGATCTTTCTGCGAGTCCAAGGCGTGACAAACGGCAAAAAAAAATCAATTCTGTCTGGACTAAAAAGCTTTTCGAATGAGAGACGACAATAGCGATAAGAACCGATCTCTGTACAATCATAGACCCTTTGAGGGCTGAATTTGAAGTAGCGACGAAACATATACGAGTATGTACACGTTTGAAAACAATATGAAGATGATAATACCCAATCGGCTCGTCGATTTACTAGACACACATAAACTCTCAAAAAATAGCGGTTTTGATGAATCGATTATTTTGTATATTTTTAATATCATAAAGAATATTCTTTCTTGACTTAGTCTAGTCTTGCGAATCTTTTTCTCTTCTTTCTCCTCACCACGAGCAATCGACATGATTAGATATAACATCAAAAGAACAGAACAAAAATCAATTTAAAAGAAGTTTTGAAACCATTTAGTGTGATCCATTCATCATCACATTCTACTCCTTCGAGATCCAAACTACTTCCGCATCTACAAGATGAACAGGTGAGACTGCATACAATGGAGCAGGACACTTAACGGCTTACTCAAGCATGTGTCTGAAGTCATCACTGATGCGCTTGGTCAATTTCATCAAGAATAATCCTCCACAGAGCACTTACTCCGAAGTCGACGTTACGCTGACACCGCTAAATCAAGCATTGAGGAGATCACTGACGAAATGCTCCTGCTCGAAAACGTTTGCGGGTTCGAGAATCCAAGTCTTCCAAGTGTTGGAGGAAAATTACTTGCACGCCATCACCTCGTCGTTAAAGAGCGAACGTCAGCAAAGCGATATACCTCAGAGGATCATAAAATGTCCACTTTGCTGCAAAAAAAAGTGAGTTCTTTAGGCGGCTTTCTGAGAATGAAACAACTTCCTTGGCTACGCCAGCACCAGCTGCAGTCTCTTTACCTTAAAATCCATTGCCCAAAATAGACATTAAACTGTTTGATGAAGACTACAAGGAATAGCCTTCTTTTGAGGACATTTACAAGACAACCGTTCTGTGTCATCAACCGCTGCAGACATTTTTAGATTCCTTGAGAGAATTTTGAACTAAGGCAGGCCACATCGGCCATTAATCTTGAGCCAGGCAGCCACACGTACTATCCCGCAAAATCCAAGCGTGCAAATTAAGTTTCTCACTCGTGATTTAATTAAAAAAATGTATTTTTATTTTTTAATCACTTAATCACTAATACAATTTTTCAATAGGTCGAACTTAGTTTATTCACTGCTCGTTTACTTTTACTCGATTAGCACTACTGCTCGATTCGGATCTCAAAAACGGACTGCCTGATCTCTAGTTTAATGATCAATAATCAAACCTCGGCTTAAGAGAATTTATCCCCAAAAATTGATAAAGAGAATGGCTCAAGAGAGTCGAAAAATAGGATAATGCAATTCGCCAATCTTAGACGGAAATTAATGTTTACATTACCGGAGTTTAGGGACCGCTTTGGGGATCTTTTTGATTACGTTAACGGACTCGGGGCTCGCTTTGGGGATCTTTTGTTTACTTTAGCGGACTGGATGTTTACAGCATCCGTTTTGGGAATGATTCGTAGGCCTGGTTGAAAGAAATAGCTGACCACGGATTTATCTCTGGTCTGTCAGGGTTGTTTGGAAATTGGCTCTCGGCTCAAAGTTGTTTATAAATTGGGTAAGAACCCCTAAATAATGTGTCATATAACTCCCCCCATTCTAAATTGAATCGTCCCGATTCATTGGAACTGATGGGTATACATATTGAATGTAATTAATGGGTTAATTCGACAATGTTATTTTCTTCTAGGGTATTTTCATTGTCGGGTATATTATTTATTTCATTATCGGAAATATTATTTTCTGATTCAATTTCTATATGAATTTGTCATGGTTTGAATATTAAAAATTGTCTGAATTTGATTACAATCATAATAGTTAAATATATAAATGTGAATATGATTAATATTAACGTAACTGGTATTTGAGTTTGTTTAACTTGAATAAATGGATTTAGTATGTTAATATTATCGAATGTGAGTTCCGAATCATTAGATATAATATATTCGGATACTAAAAAATCTGTATATTTTCGAGCTGTGATGTATTCCAATATCTTATGGTCTACATTGGTGTAGGAAATATTATTAATTTTAGTGGCGCCATTAAAAGTTATTAAATATGACCCATTTAAATGAGTGTCATTAACATTTACAAAAATGGCTCCATCTTGGATTCATCTACATTTTTTTTCTCGGATTTTGTTACAAAAGGATTTTTCTCCATTTAGTAATCTAGTGAAACAAGAGCCTTCTGGGTTATGTGTGCAATAATTATGAAATATTTCTGTCTTAAAATTAGACATTACATAGTACTTATTTCTACGTGATTATCAATTAATAATTTTCCATCATTATGTGTAATGGATCTTGAATTGTAAACGTCACAACGATCGGTAATAAAAGGGTATTTTATGTATCTTTATGCAAAGCGATTTTAAATTCAGATATGTCTAAAAGGTCTGTTATAACTACAGGTCTATCTTCGTGCTTATAAATTTCTAGTATATAATCATTGTTTAGAATTTTAGTATTAAATAAATAAATTTTGGCAAGTGTAATTGTGTCCATTAAATTCATAAGATCGTAAGTAATCAAGCGCAGGCGATATTTTCTAAGTGGAATTTCTTGATCTTTAAAGGCTGTTTTGAATTGATCAGATAAAGATTTTATCTCTTTAAATATTTTAGAATTAATAACAAATTGATCGTTATTATTTCACTAATGCCTCTTTTTGATCTACTGGGTATAATTTGAGAGATAAGTATTTTGATAATTTTTAAATCCTGTGTTATTTCCCAAAGAAAATTCTTGTTGTCGTGACCCTTTAGAAATTCTGTTTCAAGATTAATTATTTCTCTATAAAGACTTATATTAGTTATATGAAATAAATCTGCGTGTGATTCATAAATAAGAACATCTTTGGTATCCTTGTAAAGAAGGAAATCATGGTTCATCCATAATTTCGGATTTGGTTGTAGCTACCAGCAATAATAAGTACAATATTGAAATAATTATCTGTAATTTGAAACAAACATATTAAATAAAATATTATCTTTATGAATCATACGGTTTCTGTTATTTATAATAACTTTATTTGGGAGATTTTCCTTAACTACTTGTTTTTTTATATCTAGAGTTAAGCGTGTTCCTTTCCCCTTGTTTCTTTTCGTAAATTACCTCTCCTACATGACGATTCTTATCTTGTCTATCTTTATTGTGAAAATGCAACATTTTCTCTGGGCTTGCTGCAATAATTTAGGAATATCATCGTGTTTGATTTTATTAAATAATATATCAAAAAGTCGATGATGTTATTGAATGAATTGTTATATTGTATTTTTGTGCTGCTCTAATTATAATTTCGTGATAATCAATTAAATTAAGCTCATTTTTAATGCAGCGAGCAATTTCTGTTAAGGTAGAGTGTGCCCTTTCTATTTGTCCGTTAGACGTAAGGATCTGCTCGTCGAGGATCTGCAAAGAATAAAGATATCCCATTTCTTTGTGCAAAAGATTTAAATTGGGATGAAGAAAAACTTGGTTCGTATCATCAAAGATTTGGCTAATGGAAATTGTTGTAAAATTTCTGAAACTTTATTTTCTATATTTAGTTTATTAGGGATTTCTTTTTCCACTAAGTATTTCGAATACGAATCTATACAAGTAATGAATATGAGATTTTTGGCGTAAAATATGTCAAGATGCAAATTCTCACCTTCTTTTTCTGGAATTGATGCTTGACCGATAGGAATCTGTACTGGGTTTCTGTTGTATTTGTTTTGATTGCAGTTAGTGCAATTCTTTATAAACTCCTTAAACCTTTTGTATAAATTTGGCCAATAATAGAGTCTACACAGTAAAAAAGTTTTTATGATATGATGGTCAAATTGATGAAATCCAATATCAATTCGGGCCTGATATGTCACATGTCAATTTGATATGATCGAAATGTTAAAAACGATATTTCGGTAATATCATTTCTACATTAGCTGTATCACTTTTTCTAGAAAAAAATTTTGACAAAGCTTTTTTGTCACAATCAAGCGTTGGGTCAGAGTTCTAGCGCTTCGTTTTTAAGACACAGGCCTCAGGATTAGTGGTTCGAATCCTCCCGCCATATTGCTCTATCCTCTCTTTTTCGATGTCAAGAAATTTTTGAAAAGAGAGGATTCGCGAAAATTATATTTTTTGGTATCAATTTGACATTATTTCATGGTAAAAATGATATTTGTCGAAAAAACACATATCAAAATGATCTTGATGCATTTTTTTTTGTGTATAGTCAAGAATTTTGTTTTCTGAATTGGTAAATGAGATATTATTAATATTGGTTGTATCATTAAGTGTTATTAAATATGGCCCTTTTAAATGGAGTTGTTAAGAATATTGTTACCATTTAAGAATGGCACCATCTTGTATGATGTCTATTTTTTATTTTTTTCTTTTTTTTTACAAGTTGATTGCTCACCATATAATAATCGGGTAAATTTAGTTTTTATTTATTATTTAAAGTGCAATAATTATTAAAAAGTTCGTTCTTAAAGTTAGACATTTCATAAAACATATTTGCCCATTTTGAGACTTGATACTAATTTGCCATCGATTTAAAAAATCGATCTGGCATAATATATTTCGCATGTGTTTTTTATTAGTGGGTATTTTATATAATACATTGTATTTTATATTAAATGTTCTCTATGAAGTGCGATTTTAAAAGCAGAGATGTCCATTAAGTCAGCGATAATTACTGGTTTTTGTTAGTGTTTTAATATTTTCATGATGTTATCGTTGTTTAAAATTTTGGTATTAAAAACGTCAAGTGCCCTTGTGTCAACTAAATTTTGCAGATTAAATTTTAATAATCGTAAGCGATGTTTTCGCAGTGGTAAGTCTTGATCAATAAAAACTTTTTTAAAATCATCAGAAAGAGATTCTATTTCTTTGAACAGATTGCTTATTATTATTTTCAATTAATTCATTGATTTTATTCTGAGCTGTAATAAAATCATAATGATTCGAAGTTCCAGCTTACCATTTCCACACAGTGGATAACGCATTTATTCCAATTTTTGATCTAGTTGAAATTAATTGCGATAAGATTAATTCGATTACTTTTGTCATATTTAATTTTCCATTGCGATCTTTTATTAGTATCCCTTTTTATATTATCTGATTCCAATTGAATTATTTCTTTATAAAAACTTATGTTAGCTATGTTAAATAAATCTGCGTATGTATTATACGTCAATACGTTTTTATTGTCATTGAATAAAAGATACTTGTGACTTGTATAGTCAATTATTTAAGATTTTGTTAATAAAATAAGGTTTAGTATGAGCATCTGATAAAACATTTTCTGAAAAAGGGGAAAAAAAATAATATATAAATAGTTAGAATTTTACATTATCTTTGTGAATAATTATATTTCTACTGTTGATTATTATTTTGTTAGGTAAATTTTCCTGCAGAGGGTATAATGATTTCAGTCAGGGGTTTGCAACGCAGTGAGGGAGACGTTTCCAATCCCATAAAGTATATATATTCTTGATCAGCGTCACAAGATGAGTCGATCTAGCCATGTCCGTCTGTCCGTCCGTTTCTAGGCAAACTAGTCTCCCAGTTTTAAAGCTATCGGGCTTGAACTTTCCCAAAAGTCTTCTTTCTTTAGTAAACAAGTCGGAACCAGCCGGATCGGACAACTTAATCTTATAGCTCCCATAGGAGAAAATTTAAAACAAATTATATCTTCGGTGTTTTTTAACATATAACCTTCTAAGTTTGGAAAGAACATTTTTTAATTAGTTTTGAATTAGTTCAAATTAAATTTTATTAAAATCGGATGACTATATCATATAGCTGTCATAGGAACGATCGGAAAATTTGTGCGAAAATAATATGAAACAAATTAAAGCTATTGGCGGGCCTCTTTGACATATTATCTTATAGTATTGGGAATACAATTTTTTATATTTTTAAGAATTTCGAATTCAATTTAATAAAAATGGGACTACTCTAACATATAGATGTCAAAAAAAAGATTTGAAAAAAAGAATGAAATAATTTTTTTTTAATATCACTGAAGTCGGCAACAATCATGAAAAATTTCACATGGTGTTACTAAAGTTGATTATTTCTTATAACTGCTAGGGTATACAAAGTTCGGCTTGCCGAAGTTAGCTTCCCTTCTTGTTTTTCTTTTCTGTTATCGTTATGTGTTTAACATTTTCTCCTGAGTATTTTTTTAAATTTTAGGAATATTATCGTGTTTTCGATATTTAAATTATTGGATTTCTTTTACTATTAGAAATGTTGAATAAGCGTCAATGCAAGTTATGAAAGTGAAACTTTGCGCGTAATATATGTCAATGTGTATGTCAATGTGTAAATTTTTTTTAAGTGGTTTTTTAACTCTATAAAAGTCCTCTAAAGTGCAATGAATACCTACTGTTATATAAGGGGAATGTATTGTCTTAAGATTGATATGAAATTTTTGGGAGTGTCAAATTCTATTATATGTCTGGAATTTTAGAATATATTAACCGACTCATGTATTGTATACCTCTCCGTTGCTAATAGCAATTGGTGCTGATTAAATAGTAAACGTGTTTCTTTGTCGTCTCTGTCAAAGTTATTCAAAAAATTCCTTCTAACTCACATCCTACTTTATTTATAAGCACACAATGTTAGCCCGGCCATCAATTTGGATTCCGTCAAAACCATGGAACAATCGAAAAAGTAAATTGAATAACATAAGAAATATGCGACAACATCTAACCCTGCAAGCAAAAAGGCGATAATTCTATCGCCTGTCGGCCAGAAGTCACTTCTAAGTCACTTCTGGAAGATAGAAAGACGATAGTACACATTTTACAAAAACAAAATATACATATATCGCGTAGAAGTAACTTCTAAGTCACTTCTGGAAGATAAAAAGGCGATAGCGCACATTTCGATCGCGAAAAAGTGTCTTCTGAGACACTTCTGGACGATAGTTAGACGATAGCACACATTTTACAAAAACAAAATATACATATATCGCGTAGAAGTAACTTCTTAGTCACTTCTGGAAGATAGAAAGGCGATAGCGCAAATTTTCAAAAACAAAAAGGGTCGCGGTCGCGAAGAAGTAATTTCTGAGACACTTCTAGACGATAGTTAGACGATACAAAAACAAAGTTACTCGGAAAAAGGAGGACACGATAAGTGCCGTTACCCTTTATTTCTGAAAATTCCTCTTCCTTTTTACCTACGCTTTTGTTTTTCGACCGAGCGTCACTTTATTTCGCACTTTGCTTGTGATCAATCCAGTTTTTTATAAAATTTTTGTGTTGCTTTGTTTTTTGGACTTTTTAAAATTGTGTAACACATTTAAATGTCCAACTCAACGAAGAGTGCGAATTTACGTGAAACTGTACATTTACTTCAAGATATTTTTACATTACCTGGCTCGATTGCATAGAAACAAGCATTCAAAGATTCTCCACCTAATTATAAAAGGTAATTCCTCAAAATTTATTTTTACTTTAAATATAAAAAAATGTTTGCTTTTGCTTATTTTAGAAATGGTTATTATTAAATTTCTCATGTGAACGAAGCTGGGCATAAATAATATTATTACGCAGCATTTCCAATATGCCAAGGACCGTGTCTACAAGTGCTCAAAGACCTTATGGAAAAAATAAATACAAAATATTGCCTAACATGTAAAAACAAGTTTTTTTATTCAAAATTTGTTAGACTTCCAATGGGGAAAGGCCATTTTGTTATCTTCTAAAAGCGTCTGTAAAATCACTTCTAAGTAACTTTCAGAAGTGACTTCGGCGATATCGCATTCGGATCGCGGAAGTCGCCCCGTCGGGAAGAAATGTGCCACTTCGGCGGCACTTCTCGGAGTCACTTCGACGACACTTCCAGAAGTTACTTCGGCGACACTTCCAGAAGTCACTTCGGCGATATCGCATTCGGATCGCGAAAGTCACTTCTGTCGGGAAGAAAAGTGCCACTTCAAGGAGACTTGCCGAAGTATCTTCCCGAAATGTCGCCAAAGTGACTCCAAGAAGTGCCGACGCAGTGGCACATTTCTTCCCGACGGGAGTGACTTCCGCGATCCGAATGCGATATCGCGGTCCAGCTCCTTGCGTATGCCGATGATATTGACATTATTGGCCGCAGCAAGCGTGATGTCATTGCTGCATTTTCGGCTATCGAAAAAGAGTCGGCAAAAGTGAGTTTGGCGGTAAACGAGGGCAAGACGAAGTATATGCTGTCGACCAGCAGGAAGGCGCGGCGCCTAGACTCTCATGTGGTAGCGGACAGCTATACCTTCGAAGTGGTCAAGGAGTTCACGTACCTTGGCACTGCCATTAACACCGAAAATGACGTCAGCCTGGAGATCAAGCGAAGAATCACACTTGCCAATAGGTGCTACTTTGGCCTGAGTAAGCAAATGTGCAATAGAGACTTTCTACTATATGGCGCAGAAGCATGGGTAATATCACAGACGGATGCAGCAGCGCTTGCAGTGTTGGAGAGAAAAATTCTTCGCATGATCTTTGGTCACGTTCGGATTGGGGGCGAGTTACGCATTCGGATGAACGACGAGTTGTACGAGTTGTACGACGACGTGGACATGGTCTGTGCTGGCTTGGCCACGTTGTGCGTATGGATTAAGAATCTCCACGGGCGACGACGAAGGGGACGACCAAAGCTCCGATGAAAGGACCGTGACTGCACAGTGACTGCACTGGGTATTTCCGATTGGAGAAGGCGCGCGAACAGCAGAGGCGCGTGGAGGAAGACGCTGAGGTCGGCCAAAACCCGAATCGGGTTGTAGTGCCACCTAATGAATGATCTGCTGGTTTGCCAGGCAGGTCGTAGGCGACTCTTTTCTAGGACTAGCATTTTAATTTGCAGATTAGTTTTGAAGTGCTTGGCTTGCACGCCCCTGCCTTGGGGTGTTCAGATAGTGGCTGCCTTCACTAATACTTATTCAAGAGCATCGGTAGAGCAGTCGATGTCCGCTTCGATGTTGAAGTAAGAGGTTAATTTGATGTGTGAGCTAACATACTTTTTATACTTGTTACTCGTAGAGTAATAGGGTATACTAGATTTATCGTAACAGGTATAAGGAAACGTTTCCGACCCCATAAAGTATTTATATTTTTGATCAGGATCACTAGCCGAGTTGATCTAGCCATGTCCGTCTTTCTGTCTGTCCGTATGAACACTGAGATCTCGGAAACTATAAGAGCTAGAACAGTCAATTTGTTCGCATGCAGATTATTGGGCTTCCTGCGCAGCGCAAGTTTGTTTCAGCGGGGTGGCAGGCCCACTCTAAAGCCCACAATCCGTGAAAATGATAGAAACATAAATTTAACTGAAATGTGTTTGTCTCATCAATTACTATCGACTAGCCTAAAAATAAGCACTCGACTTTAGACTTCTTTCTAATCTATAGTTTGTGTGCTTTCAAGAAAATTATCAACGCAAAGTCTATTAGGTCTGGAACTTCCTTGGGGTCTGCTGGCTAGTATGTTGGGCTGCCAGGAAAGACGTAGTCAAATTTGTTGTTCGGTTTTATAATTGCATTGTATAGTTGCCTTCCTTTGGGAATCACAAACCGTGATCCCCAGTGCGTATGTTTGGCATTTTAGTTCCCTGCAGCTATAGAGCGATCTCCAAGTAAGTTGTGGAAGTCCATGAATGGTCCTTCAGAAATTGTAAAGCGGGGCAGGCAGTAGACAGCGGCTATGGTGAGGTTTCCGTTGCCTGTCTGCACTTTGATAAACGTGGCTTGAAAATAATTAGTTGCGAACCACTTTCAGTGCTTGGTTGGTTGGTTTCGCCGTGACCTGCACCACCTGCATGATCTGTGCAGTAGAAAGTGTAGCCTCTAATTTGGAAGTATTTTTTCTTTGTGAGGTGCGTCTCTACCAGTAGCATAATGTCGATATGATTATCATTCAGGAACTGTGTTACTTCAAGGTAAAGCCGTGATTTGCCATCTTTTATTTGGACTGCTTAGTTGCAAGTAGCTGTAATACCACGTTCTGGTATTGAACCAGTTTTTGCATTGACGTTTTCATGAATGACATGAATTCCATCATACCTTGTTGCACGGTGACCATCATAGATTCCGGAGAGCTATGTGACTGCACTTGGATCTGATGTAAGTAATACCCACTTTAGGTATTCTGATGACGCGTTGCTGTCACGTTTCGCATGCGGTCTTTTATCTCCTTGTAGATCAGACAGCCCCTGTATTTTGCCGTGTGGCAATCTACCTATCTTCTTTGTTGGTAGGGCAGTTATCCGAGTTGTGGAAGTCTCCACAAAGTTCACAGACTGTTCAAAGCTAACAGTATGTCCTGTTGTGTCCATACTTCTGACAATTTGTGCAGTGCACTGGGCCGTTCCTTTTGTGTCATGTGTTTACATTTTTGATAATTTGTTTTAATACGCCAGTCACATATCCACCTCTCTACTATGATGTGGTGGTTGAGTAGATGTTTGAAAATGAATGCTTAAAATAACATAGGCATATTCTAGGATTTAGCAATGCTTAACAATGAGCACAGATTCAGTGCTTTTTAAGCTTATTGAGCGCTGTTTTAAGCAGTAGGAAAAGCACGGATTCAGCACAGGTTGAGCACTTATTTAAGCACAGTTTGAGCACTTAGCAGATATATAAATATAAAATATAATTTTGGTTATATTTCATTATTTTGATAAAAATAAAAAGGTAATTATTTTACAATGCGGGCTATCTGGGGTTCCCTGTGTTTTTGGAGTCCTTGGCACCTCCTCCATCATCTGAGGTCTGCGTAGCCCTCTTCTTCCAGCAACTTCTCATGTGCCTCAGGTGCCTTCTGCAGCCCCATTTCCGGAAGTTCACATGGCATGTTTTCTGTCTCATGATTTATTTAATTTTGTTTTTTTAAATTATAAAGAAAAATATACAGTTTCGGAAAAATTAACTTTTCTAGGAAGTAATAATTAGAGAAGCTCGGAATCTTATTTTAATAGCCACGATAGTAAAATAGTGGAATTTCAACCACAAATGTTAGCTTTAAAAAAAAACATCTCTTATTTATAAGTTGGAACTCAATAAGATTTTAAAATTCTTTAACGGAGTTGTAATGCCATCGATTTCTTAATTAATGTGCCCTTTTTTTGTTTTTTACTACAAAACCTAATAATTTTCACTGCATTTTTTCCCGTTACTTAGTTTTTGGGAATCTTTTATTCCCCTATTTTTAATGTACATTGACTTGTTTCTAATTTCAAGTCAAGTCACAAAAAAGGAGGTTAACTTCGGGAAGTCGAAGCTTTTACCCTTGCACTTATAAGAAATAGTCGGCGTTAGTAACACCACGTTAAACTTGTAAAGCTTATTGCTAGCTTCAATATTATTAAAAATTATTTCATTATTCCTGTTACCGTTTCTTGAACAACAATATATTCAATATTATAAGATAATATACATGTGACAGCTATATGATATAGCCGTCCGATTTTGATTGAATTAAATTCAAAAATCAGAACTAATTAAAAAATGTTATTTCCAAGCGTAGGATATTATATGTTAAAAACCACTAAATTACCACTATAATTTTTTTAGTTTAAGAACTTTAGAATTTGCTTAGAAACTGACGGACAGACGGACATGGCTAGATCGACTTGTCTAGTGATGCTGATCAAGAATATATATACTCTATGGGGTCAGAAACGTCTCTTTCACTGCGTTGGTCTGCGGAAGACTGGGAATCGTATGTATGTATTTTTAAGTCACTGATTTTGTAAAAGACGAAGAAAGGCGCGTGCCTTCGAGGAAAACAACAAGCAACATTAACGTTTCTGCTAATCCGTTGTTGTTTTGGTTTTTTGGCAAGTCCGTTTGTTTATGCATGTTCCGTTGCATATGAAAGCAGGACATGTTCCACTATGCAATCGTTATCTAAATATAACATTTTTAAAATTCACTTACTAATAAATTGCTGATAATGAACTTGTTAAATAAAAAAAGGAAGAACGCTATATTCGAGTGCCCAGACTATGAGATACCCGTTACTCTGCTTAAGGAAGCAAAACGGAAATGAAGATATAAGCAAAGCGATATTGTAAAGCGCTACCTACCGTCTTTCAGTAAATGTTATGTGGGCGGCACAAATCGCTTGTAGCCGTTGAGTAAGCGTGGCAACATTTTTTTAGGTCGATCGATAGGTATTGACGGGGCAAATACATTTTAGCAAAAAAAATGTTTCTAGCATGAAAACTGTGACCACCACTTGGTTAGATCAGTCGGTAGGTATTGATGAGAAAAATACATTTCATTTAAAACTTATTTCTATGATAAAAACTGCGTTAGAGTTAGAGTGGGCGTGGCACCGGGCTGAAACAATATTGTGGTGCTCAGGAAGCCCAGGAATTTGCATGCTAATTCTGATTGTTATAGTTCCTATAGCTTACGAAATTTCCGCGCTCATACGGACAGGCGGACATGGCTAGATCGACTTGGCTAGTGATCCCTATCAAGAATATATGGCCGTTCTTATACAGGCCAAACACTTTTTTTTAAGTTGACATTTTTAATTTGCTTGAAACTTTTTTACATATACTATTGGGTAATTAAGAAAACACGAGTATTACGATTTTGCCGAATAAAAATTATTTTTTTACTTCAAATTTTTAAAGGTTTGTAATTTTTTGTTTGTAGTTTTGAAAAAGTACGGTCTGTTTGCAAGTCTATATCTCCATCATAAGTTATCTTTTGCATTAAATCCTCTAAAACCTATAATTCATATAAATTGCCCTATTGCCCCCTTGTTTGCTTTTAAGGTATCTAATTTAATGTAATAAGGCTTCTGATATTTTCAGCAGCCTTATAAGAACCTTATGGCGTTTGTATTTTTGAGTTTCATAACAATCTGTTGATAATTTTTAAATAAAAAGGGAAACATTTTAAATTAAAGTAAAACGAGTATTTATATTACTTCTTTTTTAAAGGCTCTTTATCCTTTCACTGCTTTATACCAATAACCCAAAATTTATCCATAGTTTAGCACTATTAATTGCAAGAATAATAATAAAATATTTGCATAATTAATATAGCAAATATATTAAAAAACTGGAAAGGAAGTTAAATTCGGCAAGACGAAGCTTGTATACCCTTGCAGTTATAAGAAATAATCTACTTTAGTAACACCATGTGAAATTTTTAAGGTTTGTTGCTAACTTTAGTGATGTTAAAAAAGAAAATTATTTCATCCTTTTTTTTCAGACCATTTTTTTACATCTATATGTTAGAATAGTACAATATTTATTAAATTGAATTTGAAATTCTTAAAAATATAAAAAATTATATTCCCAATATTATAAAATAATATGTCAAAAAGCCCCAAAGCCATAATTTGTTTCATGTTATTTTCCCACCAATTTTCCGATCGTTCCTATGACAGCTATATGATATAGTCGTTCGATTTTGATAAAATTAAATTCGAAATTCAGAACTAATGAAAAAATGCTATTTCCAAGTTAGAAGGTTATATGTTCAAAAAAACACCAAAGATATAATTTTTTTCATAGACAGACTGACATGGCTAGATCGACTGCTCTAGTGATTCGGATTAAGAATATATATACTTTATGGGGTCGGAAACGTCTTCTTCACTGCGTTGCTAACTTCTGACTGAAATCATTATACCCTCTGCAAGGGTATAAAAACGTATAAAAATAATTAAAATACAAATTAATTTAAAAATTTAAAATTAAAAATAAAATACCCTTTTGATCTTAATTACATATATTTCCCTTTTTTAATTAAGAATTTATTAAGAAATTGTTAATACAATCGCCTTAAGTTTCTTGTGAGAGCGAGCGAGAAGGCTGCTAAATATTGAGGTTTTAGAGAATTTAATGCGAAAGACATGAAATCAATCGGATAACTACAGATCAAGATACAGACTTGCAAACAAAGCGTATTTTTAAAAAAACTAGGTTTTTTTTACAAACTTTACAAATTTCTACAACAATTTTTTTTTGCCAAATCCTTGACATTTGTTTACTTATTTACCGAATAGTATGTGTCAAAAAAATTTCAGGCAAATCAAAAATGTGCAATTTTTTTCGTTCGGTTTGTAAAAGGACGTTCCATATGTATGCAAGTTTTCCAACCCGTGAAACCAGGCCGCTTTTGGCTCTAATAAACAATAATTTCAGTCTCTACATTCGCCAGTGTCTTTGCCTTTGGCTTTGAGGTTCTAGGTCCGATCTTGGTTCCCCAGCTAAGTTAATCAAATCAAAATAAAAGTAAACATCAGATTCCGTGCGAAGCCTAATCGATTGCGCCTTTTGCGTTCCAAGCGTCCGCCAAATTGCATCGGTTAGCATAATTGAAGTTCACAATGATATGCGACAGTTTCATCTTAAGATTTTAATCTAAACATAAATTTAAGTTCTAAAAGTTCAAAAAGAAAAACTTCTGGCCGAGGTTCGTTAAATTTCATTTAAGATGGAAGAAGTAAGTCTTATTTCGACCCGAGCCAAGATCAGTAATGTTTTAGTAAAACGAAAGAAAAGTTTTTTGTTAAGAATACTTTCAATAAAGGTTTAACATCATAAAATATCTGAAAATAAAAATTGTATTTTTATAAAAAATTTGAAAATAAAAATTACATTCTTTTCTTTAAAATTTCCGGAAGAAAATTAATTTGCATACTTTATGAGCTCGGAAACGCTTCCTCCTCCCTCTAACATACATTCCGATGATCCTAGTATACCCTGTTACCCTACGAGTATAAAATCAATTTCATAAACCGATTTGTGGAACTGCAGGGTTCCTGCAAGCATTTTCTATCGCGGAAGACACTACTAAGCGACTTCTAGAAGATGAAAACTATCGTCCGCGATATCGCATTCGGATCGCGGAAGTCACTCCCGTCGGGAAGAAATGTGCCACTGCGGCGGCACTTCTCGGAGTCACTTCGACGACACTTCCAGAAGTTACTTCGGCGACACTTCCAGAAGTCACTTCGGCGATATCGCATTCGAATCGCGAAAGTCACTTCTGTCGGGAAGAAAAGTGCCACTTCAAGGAGACTTGCCGAAGTATCTTCCCGAAATGTCGCCAAAGTGACTCCAAGAAGTGCCGACGCAGTGGCACATTTCTTCCCGACGGGAGTGACTTCCGCGATCCGAATGCGATATCGCGGTCCAGCTCCTTGCGTATGCCGATGATATTGACATTATTGGCCGCAGCAAGCGTGATGTCATTGCTGCATTTTCGGCTATCGAAAAAGAGTCGGCAAAAGTGAGTTTGGCGGTAAACGAGGGCAAGACGAAGTATATGCTGTCGACCAGCAGGAAGGCGCGGCGCCTAGACTCTCATGTGGTAGCGGACAGCTATACCTTCGAAGTGGTCAAGGAGTTCACGTACCTTGGCACTGCCATTAACACCGAAAATGACGTCAGCCTGGAGATCAAGCGAAGAATCACACTTGCCAATAGGTGCTACTTTGGCCTGAGTAAGCAAATGTGCAATAGAGACTTTCTACTATATGGCGCAGAAGCATGGGTAATATCACAGACGGATGCAGCAGCGCTTGCAGTGTTGGAGAGAAAAATTCTTCGCATGATCTTTGGTCACGTTCGGATTGGGGGCGAGTTACGCATTCGGATGAACGACGAGTTGTACGAGTTGTACGACGACGTGGACATGGTCTGTGCTGGCTTGGCCACGTTGTGCGTATGGATTAAGAATCTCCACGGGCGACGACGAAGGGGACGACCAAAGCTCCGATGAAAGGACCGTGACTGCACAGTGACTGCACTGGGTATTTCCGATTGGAGAAGGCGCGCGAACAGCAGAGGCGCGTGGAGGAAGACGCTGAGGTCGGCCAAAACCCGAATCGG
Organism: Drosophila biarmipes; assembly: GCF_025231255.1. Lineage (NCBI taxonomy): Eukaryota > Metazoa > Arthropoda > Insecta > Diptera > Drosophilidae > Drosophila > Drosophila biarmipes. The sequence goes on from NW_026114533.1 coordinate 2,022,328, forward strand.
GTTGTAGTGCCACCTAATGAATGATCTGCTGGTTTGCCAGGCAGGTCGTAGGCGACTCTTTTCTAGGACTAGCATTTTAATTTGCAGATTAGTTTTGAAGTGCTTGGCTTGCACGCCCCTGCCTTGGGGTGTTCAGATAGTGGCTGCCTTCACTAATACTTATTCAAGAGCATCGGTAGAGCAGTCGATGTCCGCTTCGATGTTGAAGTAAGAGGTTAATTTGATGTGTGAGCTAACATACTTTTTATACTTGTTACTCGTAGAGTAATAGGGTATACTAGATTTATCGTAACAGGTATAAGGAAACGTTTCCGACCCCATAAAGTATTTATATTTTTGATCAGGATCACTAGCCGAGTTGATCTAGCCATGTCCGTCTTTCTGTCTGTCCGTATGAACACTGAGATCTCGGAAACTATAAGAGCTAGAACAGTCAATTTGTTCGCATGCAGATTATTGGGCTTCCTGCGCAGCGCAAGTTTGTTTCAGCGGGGTGGCAGGCCCACTCTAAAGCCCACAATCCGTGAAAATGATAGAAACATAAATTTAACTGAAATGTGTTTGTCTCATCAATTACTATCGACTAGCCTAAAAATAAGCACTCGACTTTAGACTTCTTTCTAATCTATAGTTTGTGTGCTTTCAAGAAAATTATCAACGCAAAGTCTATTAGGTCTGGAACTTCCTTGGGGTCTGCTGGCTAGTATGTTGGGCTGCCAGGAAAGACGTAGTCAAATTTGTTGTTCGGTTTTATAATTGCATTGTATAGTTGCCTTCCTTTGGGATTGGCATTTTAGTTCCCTGCAGCTATAGAGCGATCTCCAAGTAAGTTGTGGAAGTCCATGAATGGTCCTTCAGAAATTGTAAAGCGGGGCAGGCAGTAGACAGCGGCTATGGTGAGGTTTCCGTTGCCTGTCTGCACTTTGATAAACGTGGCTTGAAAATAATTAGTTGCGAACCACTTTCAGTGCTTGGTTGGTTGGTTTCGCCGTGACCTGCACCACCTGCATGATCTGTGCAGTAGAAAGTGTAGCCTCTAATTTGGAAGTATTTTTTCTTTGTGAGGTGCGTCTCTACCAGTAGCATAATGTCGATATGATTATCATTCAGGAACTGTGTTACTTCAAGGTAAAGCCGTGATTTGCCATCTTTTATTTGGACTGCTTAGTTGCAAGTAGCTGTAATACCACGTTCTGGTATTGAACCAGTTTTTGCATTGACGTTTTCATGAATGACATGAATTCCATCATACCTTGTTGCACGGTGACCATCATAGATTCCGGAGAGCTATGTGACTGCACTTGGATCTGATGTAAGTAATACCCACTTTAGGTATTCTGATGACGCGTTGCTGTCACGTTTCGCATGCGGTCTTTTATCTCCTTGTAGATCAGACAGCCCCTGTATTTTGCCGTGTGGCAATCTACCTATCTTCTTTGTTGGTAGGGCAGTTATCCGAGTTGTGGAAGTCTCCACAAAGTTCACAGACTGTTCAAAGCTAACAGTATGTCCTGTTGTGTCCATACTTCTGACAATTTGTGCAGTGCACTGGGCCGTTCCTTTTGTGTCATGTGTTTACATTTTTGATAATTTGTTTTAATACGCCAGTCACATATCCACCTCTCTACTATGATGTGGTGGTTGAGTAGATGTTTGAAAATGAATGCTTAAAATAACATAGGCATATTCTAGGATTTAGCAATGCTTAACAATGAGCACAGATTCAGTGCTTTTTAAGCTTTTTGAGCGCTGTTTTAAGCAGTAGGAAAAGCACGGATTCAGCACAGGTTGAGCACTTATTTAAGCACAGTTTGAGCACTTAGCAGATATATAAATATAAAATATAATTTTGGTTATATTTCATTATTTTGATAAAAATAAAAAGGTAATTATTTTACAATGCGGGCTATCTGGGGTTCCCTGTGTTTTTGGAGTCCTTGGCACCTCCTCCATCATCTGAGGTCTGCGTAGCCCTCTTCTTCCAGCAACTTCTCATGTGCCTCAGGTGCCTTCTGCAGCCCCATTTCCGGAAGTTCACATGGCATGTTTTCTGTCTTATGATTTATTTAATTTTGTTTTTTTAAATTATAAAGAAAAATATACAGTTTCGGAAAAATTAACTTTTCTAGGAAGTAATAATTAGAGAAGCTCGGAATCTTATTTTAATAGCCACGATAGTAAAATAGTGGAATTTCAACCACAAATGTTAGCTTTAAAAAAAAACATCTCTTATTTATAAGTTGGAACTCAATAAGATTTTAAAATTCTTTAACGGAGTTGTAATGCCATCGATTTCTTAATTAATGTGCCCTTTTTTTGTTTTTTACTACAAAACCTAATAATTTTCACTGCATTTTTTCCCGTTACTTAGTTTTTGGGAATCTTTTATTCCCCTATTTTTAATGTACATTGACTTGTTTCTAATTTCAAGTCAAGTCACAAAAAAGGAGGTTAACTTCGGGAAGTCGAAGCTTTTACCCTTGCACTTATAAGAAATAGTCGGCGTTAGTAACACCACGTTAAACTTGTAAAGCTTATTGCTAGCTTCAATATTATTAAAAATTATTTCATTATTCCTGTTACCGTTTCTTGAACAACAATATATTCAATATTATAAGATAATATACATGTGACAGCTATATGATATAGCCGTCCGATTTTGATAGAATTAAATTCAAAAATCAGAACTAATTAAAAAATGTTATTTCCAAGCGTAGGATATTATATGTTAAAAACCACTAAATTACCACTATAATTTTTTTAGTTTAAGAACTTTAGAATTTGCTTAGAAACTGACGGACAGACGGACATGGCTAGATCGACTTGTCTAGTGATGCTGATCAAGAATATATATACTCTATGGGGTCAGAAACGTCTCTTTCACTGCGTTGGTCTGCGGAAGACTGGGAATCGTATGTATGTATTTTTAAGTCACTGATTTTGTAAAATACGAAGAAAGGCGCGTGCCTTCGAGGAAAACAACAAGCAACATTAACGTTTCTGCTAATCCGTTGTTGTTTTGGTTTTTTGGCAAGTCCGTTTGTTTATGCATGTTCCGTTGCATATGAAAGCAGGACATGTTCCACTATGCAATCGTTATCTAAATATAACATTTTTAAAATTCACTTACTAATAAATTGCTGATAATGAACTTGTTAAATAAAAAAAGGAAGAACGCTATATTCGAGTGCCCAGACTATGAGATACCCATTACTCTGCTTAAGGAAGCAAAACGGAAATGAAGATATAAGCAAAGCGATATTGTAAAGCGCTACCTACCGTCTTTCAGTAAATGTTATGTGGGCGGCACAAATCGCTTGTAGCCGTTGAGTAAGCGTGGCAACATTTTTTTAGGTCGATCGATAGGTATTGACGGGGCAAATACATTTTAGCAAAAAAAATGTTTCTAGCATGAAAACTGTGACCACCACTTGGTTAGATCAGTCGGTAGGTATTGATGAGAAAAATACATTTCATTTAAAACTTATTTCTATGATAAAAACTGCGTTAGAGTTAGAGTGGGCGTGGCACCGGGCTGAAACAATATTGTGGTGCTCAGGAAGCCCAGGAATTTGCATGCTAATTCTGATTGTTATAGTTCCTATAGCTTACGAAATTTCCGCGCTCATACGGACAGGCGGACATGGCTAGATCGACTTGGCTAGTGATCCCTATCAAGAATATATGGCCGTTCTTATACAGGCCAAACACTTTTTTTTAAGTTGACATTTTTAATTTGCTTGAAACTTTTTTACATATACTATTGGGTAATTAAGAAAACACGAGTATTACGATTTTGCCGAATAAAAATTATTTTTTTACTTCAAATTTTTAAAGGTTTGTAATTTTTTGTTTGTAGTTTTGAAAAAGTACGGTCTGTTTGCAAGTCTATATCTCCATCATAAGTTATCTTTTGCATTAAATCCTCTAAAACCTATAATTCATATAAATTGCCCTATTGCCCCCTTGTTTGCTTTTAAGGTATCTAATTTAATGTAATAAGGCTTCTGATATTTTCAGCAGCCTTATAAGAACCTTATGGCGTTTGTATTTTTGAGTTTCATAACAATCTGTTGATAATTTTTAAATAAAAAGGGAAACATTTTAAATTAAAGTAAAACGAGTATTTATATTACTTCTTTTTTAAAGGCTCTTTATCCTTTCACTGTTTTATACCAATAACCCAAAATTTATCCATAGTTTAGCACTATTAATTGCAAGAATAATAATAAAATATTTGCATAATTAATATAGCAAATATATTAAAAAACTGGAAAGGAAGTTAAATTCGGCAAGACGAAGCTTGTATACCCTTGCAGTTATAAGAAATAATCTACTTTAGTAACACCATGTGAAATTTTTAAGGTTTGTTGCTAACTTTAGTGATGCTAAAAAAGAAAATTATTTCATCCTTTTTTTTCAGACCATTTTTTTACATCTATATGTTAGAATAGTACAATATTTATTAAATTGAATTTGAAATTCTTAAAAATATAAAAAATTATATTCCCAATATTATAAAATAATATGTCAAAAAGCCCCAAAGCCATAATTTGTTTCATGTTATTTTCCCACCAATTTTCCGATCGTTCCTATGACAGCTATATGATATAGTCGTTCGATTTTGATAAAATTAAATTCGAAATTCAGAACTAATGAAAAAATGCTATTTCCAAGTTAGAAGGTTATATGTTCAAAAAAACACCAAAGATATAATTTTTTTCATAGACAGACTGACATGGCTAGATCGACTGCTCTAGTGATTCGGATTAAGAATATATATACTTTATGGGGTCGGAAACGTCTCCTTCACTGCGTTGCTAACTTCTGACTGAAATCATTATACCCTCTGCAAGGGTATAAAAACGTATAAAAATAATTAAAATACAAATTAATTTAAAAATTTAAAATTAAAAATAAAATACCCTTTTGATCTTAATTACATATATTTCCCTTTTTTAATTAAGAATTTATTAACAAATTGTTAATACAATCGCCTTAAGTTTCTTGTGAGAGCGAGCGAGAAGGCTGCTAAATATTGAGGTTTTAGAGAATTTAATGCGAAAGACATGAAATCAATCGGATAACTACAGATCAAGATACAGACTTGCAAACAAAGCGTATTTTTAAAAAAACTAGGTTTTTTTACAAACTTTACAAATTTCTACAACAATTTTTTTTTGCCAAATCCTTGACATTTGTTTACTTATTTACCGAATAGTATGTGTCAAAAAAATTTCAGGCAAATCAAAAATGTGCAATTTTTTTCGTTCGGTTTGTAAAAGGACGTTCCATATGTATGCAAGTTTTCCAACCCGTGAAACCAGGCCGCTTTTGGCTCTAATAAACAATAATTTCAGTCTCTACATTCGCCAGTGTCTTTGCCTTTGGCTTTGAGGTTCTAGGTCCGATCTTGGTTCCCCAGCTAAGTTAATCAAATCAAAATAAAAGTAAACATCAGATTCCGTGCGAAGCCTAATCGATTGCGCCTTTTGCGTTCCAAGCGTCCGCCAAATTGCATCGGTTAGCATAATTGAAGTTCACAATGATATGCGACAGTTTCATCTTAAGATTTTAATCTAAACATAAATTTAAGTTCTAAAAGTTCAAAAAGAAAAACTTCTGGCCGAGGTTCGTTAAATTTCATTTAAGATGGAAGAAGTAAGTCTTATTTCGACCCGAGCCAAGATCAGTAATGTTTTAGTAAAACGAAAGAAAAGTTTTTTGTTAAGAATACTTTCAATAAAGGTTTAACATCATAAAATATCTGAAAATAAAAATTGTATTTTTATAAAAAATTTGAAAATAAAAATTACATTCTTTTCTTTAAAATTTCCGGAAGAAAATTAATTTGCATACTTTATGAGCTCGGAAACGCTTCCTCCTCCCTCTAACATACATTCCGATGATCCTAGTATACCCTGTTACCCTACGAGTATAAAATCAATTTCATAAACCGATTTGTGGAACTGCAGGGTCCCTGCAAGCATTTTCTATCGCGGAAGACACTACTAAGCGACTTCTAGAAGATGAAAACTATCGTCCGCGATATCGCATTCGGATCGCGGAAGTCACTCCCGTCGGGAAGAAATGTGCCACTGCGGCGGCACTTCTCGGAGTCACTTCGACGACACTTCCAGAAGTTACTTCGGCGACACTTCCAGAAGTCACTTCGGCGATATCGCATTCGGATCGCGAAAGTCACTTCTGTCGGGAAGAAATGTGCCACTTCAAGAAGACTCGCCGAAGTATCTTCCCGAAATGTCGCCAAAGTGACTCCAAGAAGTGCCGCCGCAGTGGCACATTTCTTCCCGACGGGAGTGACTACCGCGATCCGAATGCGATATCGCGGACGATAGTTTTCATCTTCTAGAAGTCGCTTAGTAGTGTCTTCCGCGATAGAAAATGCTTGCAGGAACCCTGCAGTTCCACAAATCGGTTTATGAAATTGATTTTATACTCGTAGGGTAACAGGGTATACTAGGATCATCGGAATGTATGTTAGAGGGAGGAGGAAGCGTTTCCGAGCTCATAAAGTATGCAAATTAATTTTCTTCCGGAAATTTTAAAGAAAAGAATGTAATTTTTATTTTCAAATTTTTTATAAAAATACAATTTTTATTTTCAGATATTTTATGATGTTAAACCTTTATTGAAAGTATTCTTAACAAAAAACTTTTCTTTCGTTTTACTAAAACATTACTGATCTTGGCTCGGGTCGAAATAAGACTTACTTCTTCCATCTTAAATGAAATTTAACGAACCTCGGCCAGAAGTTTTTCTTTTTGAACTTTTAGAACTTAAATTTATGTTTAGATTAAAATCTTAAGATGAAACTGTCGCATATCATTGTGAACTTCAATTATGCTAACCGATGCAATTTGGCGGACGCTTGGAACGCAAAAGGCGCAATCGATTAGGCTTCGCACGGAATCTGATGTTTACTTTTATTTTGATTTGATTAACTTAGCTGGGGAACCAAGATCGGACCTAGAACCTCAAAGCCAAAGGCAAAGACACTGGCGAATGTAGAGACTGAAATTATTGTTTATTAGAGCCAAAAGCGGCCTGGTTTCACGGGTTGGAAAACTTGCATACATATGGAACGTCCTTTTACAAACCGAACGAAAAAAATTGCACATTTTTGATTTGCCTGAAATTTTTTTGACACATACTATTCGGTAAATAAGTAAACAAATGTCAAGGATTTGGCAAAAAAAAATTGTTGTAGAAATTTGTAAAGTTTGTAAAAAAAACCTAGTTTTTTTAAAAATACGCTTTGTTTGCAAGTCTGTATCTTGATCTGTAGTTATCCGATTGATTTCATGTCTTTCGCATTAAATTCTCTAAAACCTCAATATTTAGCAGCCTTCTCGCTCGCTCTCACAAGAAACTTAAGGCGATTGTATTAACAATTTGTTAATAAATTCTTAATTAAAAAAGGGAAATATATGTAATTAAGATCAAAAGGGTATTTTATTTTTAATTTTAAATTTTTAAATTAATTTGTATTTTAATTATTTTTATACGTTTTTATACCCTTGCAGAGGGTATAATGATTTCAGTCAGAAGTTAGCAACGCAGTGAAGAAGACGTTTCCGACCCCATAAAGTATATATATTCTTAATCCGAATCACTAGAGCAGTCGATCTAGCCATGTCAGTCTGTCTATGAAAAAAATTATATCTTTGGTGTTTTTTTGAACATATAACCTTCTAACTTGGAAATAGCATTTTTTCATTAGTTCTGAATTTCGAATTTAATTTTATCAAAATCGAACGACTATATCATATAGCTGTCATAGGAACGATCGGAAAATTGGTGGGAAAATAACATGAAACAAATTATGGCTTTGGGGCTTTTTGACATATTATTTTATAATATTGGGAATATAATTTTTTATATTTTTAAGAATTTCAAATTCAATTTAATAAATATTGTACTATTCTAACATATAGATGTAAAAAAATGGTCTGAAAAAAAAGGATGAAATAATTTTCTTTTTTAACATCACTAAAGTTAGCAACAAACCTTAAAAATTTCACATGGTGTTACTAAAGTAGATTATTTCTTATAACTGCAAGGGTATACAAGCTTCGTCTTGCCGAATTTAACTTCCTTTCCAGTTTTTTAATATATTTGCTATATTAATTATGCAAATATTTTATTATTATTCTTGCAATTAATAGTGCTAAACTATGGATAAATTTTGGGTTATTGGTATAAAGCAGTGAAAGGATAAAGAGCCTTTAAAAAAGAAGTAATATAAATACTCGTTTTACTTTAATTTAAAATGTTTCCCTTTTTATTTAAAAATTATCAACAGATTGTTATGAAACTCAAAAATACAAACGCCATAAGGTTCTTATAAGGCTGCTGAAAATATCAGAAGCCTTATTACATTAAATTAGATACCTTAAAAGCAAACAACATACATTCCGATGATCCTAGTATACCCTGTTACCCTACGAGTATAAAATCAATTTCATAAACCGATTTGTGGAACTGCAGGGTCCCTGCAAGCATTTTCTATCGCGGAAGACACTACTAAGCGACTTCTAGAAGATGAAAACTATCGTCCGCGATATCGCATTCGGATCGCGGAAGTCACTCCCGTCGGGAAGAAATGTGCCACTGCGGCGGCACTTCTCGGAGTCACTTCGACGACACTTCCAAAAGTTACTTCGGCGACACTTCCAGAAGTCACTTCGGCGATATCGCATTCGGATCGCGAAAGTCACTTCTGTCGGGAAGAAATGTGCCACTTCAAGAAGACTCGCCGAAGTATCTTCCCGAAATGTCGCTAAAGTGACTCCAAGAAGTGCCGCCGCAGTGGCACATTTCTTCCCGACGGGAGTGACTACCGCGATCCGAATGCGATATCGCGGACGATAGTTTTCATCTTCTAGAAGTCGCTTAGTAGTGTCTTCCGCGATAGAAAATGCTTGCAGGAACCCTGCAGTTCCACAAATCGGTTTATGAAATTGATTTTATACTCGTAGGGTAACAGGGTATACTAGGATCATCGGAATGTATGTTAGAGGGAGGAGGAAGCGTTTCCGAGCTCATAAAGTATGCAAATTAATTTTCTTCCGGAAATTTTAAAGAAAAGAATGTAATTTTGATTTTCAAATTTTTTATAAAAATACAATTTTTATTTTCAGATATTTTATGATGTTAAACCTTTATTGAAAGTATTCTTAACAAAAAACTTTTCTTTCGTTTTACTAAAACATTACTGATCTTGGCTCGGGTCGAAATAAGACTTACTTCTTCCATCTTAAATGAAATTTAACGAACCTCGGCCAGAAGTTTTTCTTTTTGAACTTTTAGAACTTAAATTTATGTTTAGATTAAAATCTTAAGATGAAACTGTCGCATATCATTGTGAACTTCAATTATGCTAACCGATGCAATTTGGCGGACGCTTGGAACGCAAAAGGCGCAATCGATTAGGCTTCGCACGGAATCTGATGTTTACTTTTATTTTGATTTGATTAACTTAGCTGGGGAACCAAGATCGGACCTAGAACCTCAAAGCCAAAGGCAAAGACACTGGCGAATGTAGAGACTGAAATTATTGTTTATTAGAGCCAAAAGCGGCCTGGTTTCACGGGTTGGAAAACTTGCATACATATGGAACGTCCTTTTACAAACCGAACGAAAAAAATTGCACATTTTTGATTTGCCTGAAATTTTTTTGACACATACTATTCGGTAAATAAGTAAACAAATGTCAAGGATTTGGCAAAAAAAAATTGTTGTAGAAATTTGTAAAGTTTGTAAAAAAAACCTAGTTTTTTTAAAAATACGCTTTGTTTGCAAGTCTGTATCTTGATCTGTAGTTATCCGATTGATTTCATGTCTTTCGCATTAAATTCTCTAAAACCTCAATATTTAGCAGCCTTCTCGCTCGCTCTCACAAGAAACTTAAGGCGATTGTATTAACAATTTGTTAATAAATTCTTAATTAAAAAAGGGAAATATATGTAATTAAGATCAAAAGGGTATTTTATTTTTAATTTTAAATTTTTAAATTAATTTGTATTTTAATTATTTTTATACGTTTTTATACCCTTGCAGAGGGTATAATGATTTCAGTCAGAAGTTAGCAACGCAGTGAAGAAGACGTTTCCGACCCCATAAAGTATATATATTCTTAATCCGAATCACTAGAGCAGTCGATCTAGCCATGTCAGTCTGTCTATGAAAAAAATTATATCTTTGGTGTTTTTTTGAACATATAACCTTCTAACTTGGAAATAGCATTTTTTCATTAGTTCTGAATTTCGAATTTAATTTTATCAAAATCGAACGACTATATCATATAGCTGTCATAGGAACGATCGGAAAATTGGTGGGAAAATAACATGAAACAAATTATGGCTTTGGGGCTTTTTGACATATTATTTTATAATATTGGGAATATAATTTTTTATATTTTTAAGAATTTCAAATTCAATTTAATAAATATTGTACTATTCTAACATATAGATGTAAAAAAATGGTCTGAAAAAAAAGGATGAAATAATTTTCTTTTTTAACATCACTAAAGTTAGCAACAAACCTTAAAAATTTCACATGGTGTTACTAAAGTAGATTATTTCTTATAACTGCAAGGGTATACAAGCTTCGTCTTGCCGAATTTAACTTCCTTTCCAGTTTTTTAATATATTTGCTATATTAATTATGCAAATATTTTATTATTATTCTTGCAATTAATAGTGCTAAACTATGGATAAATTTTGGGTTATTGGTATAAAGCAGTGAAAGGATAAAGAGCCTTTAAAAAAGAAGTAATATAAATACTCGTTTTACTTTAATTTAAAATGTTTCCCTTTTTATTTAAAAATTATCAACAGATTGTTATGAAACTCAAAAATACAAACGCCATAAGGTTCTTATAAGGCTGCTGAAAATATCAGAAGCCTTATTACATTAAATTAGATACCTTAAAAGCAAACAAGGGGGCAATAGGGCAATTTATATGAATTATAGGTTTTAGAGGATTTAATGCAAAAGATAACTTATGATGGAGATATAGACTTGCAAACATACCGTACTTTTTCAAAACTACAAACAAAAAATTACAAACCTTTAAAAATTTGAAGTAAAAAAATAATTTTTATTCGGCAAAATCGTAATACTCGTGTTTTCTTAATTACCCAATAGTATATGTAAAAAAGTTTCAAGCAAATTAAAAATGTCAACTTAAAAAAAGTGTTTGGCCTGTATAAGAACGGCCATATATTCTTGATAGGGATCACTAGCCAAGTCGATCTAGCCATGTCCGCCTGTCCGTATGAGCGCGGAAATTTCGTAAGCTATAGGAACTATAACAATCAGAATTAGCATGCAAATTCCTGGGCTTCCTGAGCACCACAATATTGTTTCAGCCCGGTGCCACGCCCACTCTAACTCTAACGCAGTTTTTATCATAGAAATAAGTTTTAAATGAAATGTATTTTTCTCATCAATACCTACCGACTGATCTAACCAAGTGGTGGTCACAGTTTTCATGCTAGAAACATTTTTTTTGCTAAAATGTATTTGCCCCGTCAATACCTATCGATCGACCTAAAAAAATGTTGCCACGCTTACTCAACGGCTACAAGCGATTTGTGCCGCCCACATAACATTTACTGAAAGACGGTAGGTAGCGCTTTACAATATCGCTTTGCTTATATCTTCATTTCCGTTTTGCTTCCTTAAGCAGAGTAACGGGTATCTCATAGTCTGGGCACTCGAATATAGCGTTCTTCCTTTTTTTATTTAACAAGTTCATTATCAGCAATTTATTAGTAAGTGAAGTTTAAAAATGTTATATTTAGATAACGATTGCATAGTGGAACATGTCCTGCTTTCATATGCAACGGAACATGCATAAACAAACGGACTTGCCAAAAAACCAAAACAACAACGGATTAGCAGAAACGTTAATGTTGCTTGTTGTTTTCCTCGAAGGCACGCGCCTTTCTTCGTCTTTTACAAAATCAGTGACTTAAAAATACATACATACGATTCCCAGTCTTCCGCAGACCAACGCAGTGAAAGAGACGTTTCTGACCCCATAGAGTATATATATTCTTGATCAGCATCACTAGACAAGTCGATCTAGCCATGTCCGTCTGTCCGTCAGTTTCTAAGCAAATTCTAAAGTTCTTAAACTAAAAAAATTATAGTGGTAATTTAGTGGTTTTTAACATATAATATCCTACGCTTGGAAATAACATTTTTTAATTAGTTCTGATTTTTGAATTTAATTCTATCAAAATCGGACGGCTATATCATATAGCTGTCACATGTATATTATCTTATAATATTGAATATATTGTTGTTCAAGAAACGGTAACAGGAATAATGAAATAATTTTTAATAATATTGAAGCTAGCAATAATCTTTAAAAGTTTAACGTGGTGTTACTAACGCCGACTATTTCTTATAAGTGCAAGGGTAAAAGCTTCGACTTCCCGAAGTTAACCTCCTTTTTTGTGACTTGACTTGAAATTAGAAACAAGTCAATGTACATTAAAAATAGGGGAATAAAAGATTCCCAAAAACTAAGTAACGGGAAAAAATGCAGTGAAAATTATTAGGTTTTGTAGTAAAAAACAAAAAAAGGGCACATTAATTAAGAAATCGATGGCATTACAACTCCGTTAAAGAATTTTAAAATCTTATTGAGTTCCAACTTATAAATAAGAGATGTTTTTTTTTAAAGCTAACATTTGTGGTTGAAATTCCACTATTTTACTATCGTGGCTATTAAAATAAGATTCCGAGCTTCTCTAATTATTACTTCCTAGAAAAGTTAATTTTTCCGAAACTGTATATTTTTCTTTATAATTTTAAAAAACAAAATTAAATAAATCATGAGACAGAAAACATGCCCTGTGAACTTCCGGAAATGGGGCTGCAGAAGGCACCTGAGGCACATGAGAAGTTGCTGGAAGAAGAGGGCTACGCAGACCCCAGATGATGGAGGAGGTGCCAAGGACTCCAAAAACACAGGGAACCCCAGATAGCCCGCATTGTAAAATAATTACCTTTTTATTTTTATCAAAATAATGAAATATAACCAAAATTATATTTTATATTTATATATCTGCTAAGTGCTCAAACTGTGCTTAAATAAGTGCTCAACCTGTGCTGAATCCGTGCTTTTCCTACTGCTTAAAACAGCGCTCAAAAAGCTTAAAAAGCACTGAATCTGTGCTCATTGTTAAGCATTGCTAAATCCTAGAATATGCCTATGTTATTTTAAGCATTCATTTTCAAACATCTACTCAACCACCACATCATAGTAGAGAGGTGGATATGTGACTGGCGTATTAAAACAAATTATCAAAAATGTAAACACATGACACAAAAGGAACGGCCCAGTGCACTGCACAAATTGTCAGAAGTATGGACACAACAGGACATACTGTTAGCTTTGAACAGTCTGTGAACTTTGTGGAGACTTCCACAACTCGGATAACTGCCCTACCAACAAAGAAGATAGGTAGATTGCCACACGGCAAAATACAGGGGCTGTCTGATCTACAAGGAGATAAAAGACCGCATGCGAAACGTGACAGCAACGCGTCATCAGAATACCTAAAGTGGGTATTACTTACATCAGATCCAAGTGCAGTCACATAGCTCTCCGGAATCTATGATGGTCACCGTGCAACAAGGTATGATGGAATTCATGTCATTCATGAAAACGTCAATGCAAAAACTGGTTCAATACCAGAACGTGGTATTACAGCTACTTGCAACTAAGCAGTCCAAATAAAAGATGGCAAATCACGGCTTTACCTTGAAGTAACACAGTTCCTGAATGATAATCATATCGACATTATGCTACTGGTAGAGACGCACCTCACAAAGAAAAAATACTTCCAAATTAGAGGCTACACTTTCTACTGCACAGATCATGCAGGTGGTGCAGGTCACGGCGAAACCAACCAACCAAGCACTGAAAGTGGTTCGCAACTAATTATTTTCAAGCCACGTTTATCAAAGTGCAGACAGGCAACGGAAACCTCACCATAGCCGCTGTCTACTGCCTGCCCCGCTTTACAATTTCTGAAGGACCATTCATGGACTTCCACAACTTACTTGGAGATCGCTCTATAGCTGCAGGGAACTAAAATGCCAAACATACGCACTGGGGATCACGGTTTGTGATTCCCAAAGGAAGGCAACTATACAATGCAATTATAAAACCGAACAACAAATTTGACTACGTCTTTCCTGGCAGCCCAACATACTAGCCAGCAGACCCCAAGGAAGTTCCAGACCTAATAGACTTTGCGTTGATAATTTTCTTGAAAGCACACAAACTATAGATTAGAAAGAAGTCTAAAGTCGAGTGCTTATTTTTAGGCTAGTCGATAGTAATTGATGAGACAAACACATTTCAGTTAAATTTATGTTTCTATCATTTTCACGGATTGTGGGCTTTAGAGTGGGCCTGCCACCCCGCTGAAACAAACTTGCGCTGCGCAGGAAGCCCAATAATCTGCATGCGAACAAATTGACTGTTCTAGCTCTTATAGTTTCCGAGATCTCAGTGTTCATACGGACAGACAGAAAGACGGACATGGCTAGATCAACTCGGCTAGTGATCCTGATCAAAAATATAAATACTTTATGGGGTCGGAAACGCTTCCTTATACCTGTTACATACTTTCCGATAAATCTAGTATACCCTATTACTCTACGAGTAACAAGTATAAAATGTATGTAAGCTCACACATCAAATTAACCTCTTACTTCAACATCGAAGCGGACATCGACTGCTCTACCGATGCTCTTGAATAAGTATTAGTGAAGGCAGCCACTATCTGAACACCCCAAGGCAGGGGCGTGCAAACCAAGCACTTCAAAACTAATCTGCAAATTAAAATGCTAGTCCTAGAAAAGAGGCGCCTACGACCTGCTTGGCAAACCAGCAGATCATTCATTAGGTGGCACTACAACCCGATTCGGGTTTTGGCCGACCTCAGCGTCTCCCTCCACGCGCCTCTGCTGTTCGCGCGCCTTCTCCAATCGGAAATACCCAGTGCAGTCACTGTGCAGTCACGGTCCTTTCATCGGAGCTTTGGTCGTCCCCTTCGTCGTCGCCCGTGGAGATTCTTAATCCATACGCACAACGTGGCCAAGCCAGCACAGACCATGTCCACGTCGTCGTACAACTCGTACAACTCGTCGTTCATCCGAATGCGTAACTCGCCCCCAATCCGAACGTGACCAAAGATCATGCGAAGAATTTTTCTCTCGAACACTGCAAGCGCTGCTGCATCCGTCTGTGATATTACCCATGCTTCTGCGCCATATAGTAGCACGGGTAGGATGAGTGTCTCGTAGAAAGTCTCTATTGCACATTTGCTTACTCAGGCCAAAGAAGCACCTATTGGCAAGTGTGATTCTTCGCTTGATCTCCAGGCTGACGTCATTTTCGGTGTTAATGGCAGTGCCAAGGTACGTGAACTCCTTGACCACTTCGAAGGTATAGCTGTCCGCTACCACATGGGAGTCTAGGCGCCGCGCCTTCCTGCTGGTCGACAGCATATACTTCGTCTTGTCCTCGTTTACCGCCAAACTCACTTTTGCCGACTCTTTTTCGATAGCCGAAAATTCAGCAGTGATATCACGCTTGCTGCGGCCAATGATGTCAATATCATCGGCATACGCAAGGAGCTGGACACTTTTATAAAAAATAGTGCCAGAAATTGAAGAGGTCGCACGACAGGTATCGCTTTGTCTAAAACCTCGAACGGTATTAAAAGGTTCGGAGAGGTTCGTTCCTACCTTGACAGAGCTGATGGTGCTGCTCAATGTCATTCTGCAAAGACGTATTAGCTTTGCAGGAATACCGAACTCAGACATGGTGGCATATAGGCGTTCCGTCGTTGGGCTATTGAA
The DNA here is from genome assembly GCF_025231255.1 of Drosophila biarmipes. NCBI lineage: Eukaryota > Metazoa > Arthropoda > Insecta > Diptera > Drosophilidae > Drosophila > Drosophila biarmipes. Next base: position 2,038,243 of record NW_026114533.1, read on the forward strand.
TGCAGCTTTATAATGGACAAAGAGATGGTGTGTGTCAATGTTATTCTCGTGGGTTTTTTCCAGGTTTTGTCGTAATGGGAAGATCTGGTCTATAGTGGACTTACTAGGTCTGAAGCCACACTGATAAGGTCCGATCAGTGTGCAGGTATACGGCTTCAGTCGTTCACATATTACGCTCGATAGGACCTTGTATGAGATGGTAATCAGGCTGATTGGCGCATATCGTCGGGTCACCTTTCTTCAGAACGGGACAAAGGACGCTGAGATTCAAATCGTTGGTATTTCTTCTAGCCATATTTTGCACAAGAGCTGATGCATACACCTTATCAGCTCTTCCCCGCCGGCCTTGAACAACTCTGCAGGCAGTCCATCAGCACCGGCTGCTTTGTTGTTTTTGAGCCGCGTTATAGCAACTCGGACCACCTCATGGTTAGGTATTGGTATATCCACATTGTCGTCGATTGGTGGTATCGGGCTGCTTCCTCCAATCGCGGTATTGGTGCCGTCATCGCCTGCTAGCAGCTTGGAGAAATGCTCCCTTCATAACCTCAGCGTGCACTGCTTATCCGTAACCAGATTTCCAGTTTCATACCGACAGTTAGATGCTCCGGTCTTGAAACCTTGTGTCAGACGGTTTACTTGTTGGTAGAATTTTCGAACATCATTCCTGTCTTGTAATACCTCAAGTTTCCCGCAATCTCGCTTTTCTTGCTACCGTTTTTTTCGTCTGAAAAGTCGCCTCTCTTCCTTCCTTTTCTCCTTGTAACGTTCACACGTAGCTCGCGTTGCGCCAGACTGCAGCGTTTTTCTGTGGGCGGCGTTTTTTGCTGCAGCTGCGACGCGACACTCCTCGTCATACCATTGGTTCCGTGTGGGTGGGCGCTTGAACCCAATGGTTGTTTCAGCAGAAGCTCGCATGGAGTGAGATATGTGCGCCCAGAGTCCGCCGGCGTCAACAGGGAGAGGGGTAGGTTGGTGGAGCAGTTCCGAGAGGTGAGTGGAGTGTGCTATTGCTGTCCGTTGTGATCGCAGCCTATTGACGTCAAGCTTTCGTTGCGTGATGGGGCGTATATTTTTCGCTCGACATAGCCGCATGCGTATCTTGGCTGCGACAAGATAGTGGTCCAAGTCAATGTTGACTCCACGAAAAGTAAGGAAGGTCATCACGCTTGGGGCCTGCCTTCCGTCTATCACAGCGAGATCAGTCCTTCTCCTCCGTCGGGGCGTGCGCGCAAATTATGCTAAGATTGAAAAACCTAGCTTTGTTTCAGGCCCGTCTGAAATCACAGTATGTAGAATTAATGCTCTTGTTGTACCTGAAGACCGATATCATCCAACTATGGAACTGACCATTTGACTCCCCTGCTCTGATACCCTCTCTCCTTTAGTTTCTCCAACTAAAATGAGATGTTTTTGTAAATTTGACTATAATAAACTTTCTCATTATAATTGGACAGACTTGTAGAATTGTACAGACATTGAAAGTGCCACTGAACTATTCTATACAGTCTTAAATACGTTTTTTAATGAATGAAAAACCTTAAATCTAAGACTTATAAAAAGTATAAAAAATCGGGTAGACCAGCAGATTTTTCGAAATATTATAATTTCGAACAGATTATAATGTTCTCAACAGTCATTGCTACTCTATCTATCTAAGTCGATGTAAATTTGAATTTTCAAACGATCCGAAACAGTTTTACAATTTTGTTAATGCCAAGCGTAAGGCATCGGCATTGCCTTCATCGGTACGTCTAAACTCAATGGAGGCATCTACGGATTGCTGAGTTTTTCCAAACTACTTATAGTTCGACAGGTTGGTCAAATTCTAACTACCCTAATCCCTTAAATAGGGCAAATTGTATTTTCTCCCCTGTAATCACCGAAAGCTCTCTCGTAAGAGATTTAGCAACAACAACGCCAACATGTTCTCCCGGTCCAGATGTACTTCCTGGATGTGTGCTTAAGTTTTGTGCGTTTTGCGCGAATTCGGATTCGGATTTGTAGTAAGCCGGAGACTTCGCCACCACGTCTCCAATTTCACCACAGTGAGTGAAGGGCTGGCTACAATCCGCGTCGAAGCTAGGTTTTTCAATCTTAGCATAATTTGCGCGCACGCCCCCAAGGAGGAGAAGAAGGACTGATCACGTTGTGATAGACGGAAGGCAGGCCTCAAGCGCGATGGCCTTCCTTACTTTTCGTGGAGTCAACATTGACTTGGACCACTATCTTGTCGCAGCCAAGATACGCATGCGGCTATGTCGAGCGAAAAATATACGCCCCATCACGCAACGAAAGCTTGACGTCAATAGGCTGCGATCACAACGGACAGCAATAGCATACTCCACTCACCTCTCGGAACTGCTCCACCAACCTACCCCTCTCCCTGTTGACGCCGGCGGACTCTGGGCGCACATATCCCACTCCATGCGAGCTGCTGCTGAAACTACCATTGGGTTCAAGCGCCCACCCACACGGAACCAATGGTATAACGAGGAGTGTCGCGTCGCAGCTGCAGCAAAAAACGCCGCCCACAGAAAAACGCTGCAGTCTGGCGCAGCGCGAGCTACGTGTGAACGTTACAAGGAGAAAAGGAAGGAAGAGAGGCGACTTTTCAGACGAAAAAAACGGTAGCAAGAAAAGCGAAAGTGCGAGGAACTTGAGGTGTTACAAGCCAGGAATGATGTTCGAAAATTCTACCAACAAGTCAACCGTCTGACACAAGGTTTCAAGACCGGAGCATCTAACTGTCGGCATGAAACTGGAAATCTGGTTACGGATACGCAGTGCACGCTGAGGTTATGAAGGGAGCATTTCTCCAAGCTGCTAGCAGGCGATGACGGCACCAATTGCCCGATACCACCAATCGACGACAATGTGGATATACCAATACCTAACCATGACGAGGTCCGAGTTGCTATAACGCGGCTCAAAAACAACAAAGCAGCCGGTGCTGATGGACTGCCTGCAGAGTGGTTTAAGGCCGGCGGCGAAGAGCTGATAAGGTGTATGCATCAGCTCTTGTGCAAAATATGGCTAGAAGAAATACCAACGATTTGAATCTCAGCGTCCTTTGTTCCGTTCTGAAGAAAGGTGACCCGACGATATGCGCCAATCAGCCTGATTACCATCTCATACAAGGTCCTATCGAGCGTAATATGTGAACGACTGAAGCCGTATACAAGCACACTGATCGGACCTTATCAGTGTGGCTTCAGACCTGGTAAGTCCACTATAGACCAGATGTTCCCATTACGCCAAATCCTGGAAAAAACCCACGAGAATAACATTGACACACACCATCTCTTTGTCGATTATAAAGCTGCATTTGATAGCCCAACGACGGAACGCCTATATGCCACCATGTCTGCTACTATATGGCGCAGAAGCATGGGTAATATCACAGACGGATGCAGCAGCGCTTGCAGTATTCGAGAGAAGAATTCTTCGCATGATCTTTGGTCCCGTTCGGATTGGGGGCGAGTTACGCATTCGGATGAACCACGAGCTGTACGAGTTGTACGACGACGTGGACGTGGTCCGGCGCATCACGATACAACGCCTGTGCTGGCTTGGCCACGTTGTGCGTATGGATTAAGGATCTCCACGGGCGACGACGAAGGGGACGACCAAAGCTCCGATGAAAGGACCGTGACTGCACAGTGACTGCACTGGGTATATCCGAGTGGAGAAGGCGCGCGAAAAGCAGAGGCGCGTGGAGGGAGACGCTGAGGTCGGCCAAAACCCGAATCGGGTTGTAGTGCCACCTAATGAATGATCTGTTGGTTTGCCAGGCACGTCGTAGGCGCCTCTTTTCTAGGACTAGCCTTTTAATTTGCAGATTAGTTTTGAAGTGCTTGGCTTGCACGCCCCTGCCTTGGGGTGTTGAGATAGTGGCTGCCTTCACTAATACTTATTCAAGAGCATCGTCCTTCTCCTCCTTCGGGGCGTGCGCGCAAATTATGCTAAGATTGAAAAACCTAGCTTTGACGCGGATTGTAGCCAGCCCTTCACTCACTGTGGTGAAATTGGATCCGAATTCGCGCAAAACGCACAAAACTTAAGCACACATCCTTACGAGAGAGCTTTCGGTGATTACAGGGGAGAGAATACAATTTGCCCTATTTAAGGGATTAGGGTAGTTAGAATTTGACCAAGCTGTCGAACTATAAGTAGTTTGGAAAAACTCAGCAAATAAATCAGCAATTTCAGAATCCGTAGATGCCTCCATTGAGTTTAGACGTACCGATGAAGGCAATGCCGATGCCTTACGCTTGGCATTAACAAAATTGTAAAACTGTTTCGGATCGTTTGAAAATTCAAATTTAAATCGACTTAGATAGATAGAGTAGCAATGACTGTTGAGAACATTATAATCTGTTCGAAATTATAATATTTCGAAAAATCTGCTGGTTTTTAAGGTTTTTAAGTTTTTGAAGCGCATTGGTAAACCAAGGAGGTCGGTTTAGGTTTGAAAGAAACCCATCAGGCACGCATTCATTAAAAAACGCATTTAAGACTGTATAGAATAGTTCAGTGGCACTTTCAATGTCTGTACAATTCTACAAGTCTGTCCAATTATAATGAGAAAGTTTATTAAAGTCACATTTACAAAAACATCTCATTTTAGTTGGAGAAACTAAAGGAGAGAGGGTATCAGAGCAGGGGAGTCAAATGGTCAGTTCCATAGTTGGATGATATCGGTCTTCAGGTACAACAAGAGCATCAATTCTACATACTGTGATTTCAGACGGGCCTGAAACAAAGCTAGGTTTTTCAATCTTAGCATAATTTGCGCGCACGCCCCGACGGAGGAGAAGGACTGATCACGTTGTGATAGACGGAAGGCAGGCCTCAAGCGTGATGGCCTTTTTTACTTTTCGTGGAGTCAACATTGACTTGGACCACTATCTTGTCGCAGCCAAGATACGCATGCGGCTATGTCGAGCGAAAAATATACGCCCCATCACGCAACGAAAGCTTGACGTCAATAGGCTGCGATCACAACGGACAGCAATAGCACACTCCACTCACCTCTCGGAACTGCTCCACCAACCTACCCCTCTCCCTGTTGACGCCGGCGGACTCTGGGCGCACATATCCCACTCCATGCGAGCTGCTGCTGAAACAACCATTGGGTTCAAGCGCCCACCCACACGGAACCAATGGTATAACGAGGAGTGTTGCGTCGCAGCTGCAGCAAAAAACGCCGCCCACAGAAAAACGCTGCAGTCTGGCGCAACGCGAGCTACGTGTGAACGTTACAAAGAGAAAAGGAAGGAAGAGAGGCGACTTTTCAGACGAAAAAAACGGTAGCAAGAAAAGTGAGAGTGCGAGGAACTTGAGGTGTTACAAGACAGGAATGCTGTTCGAAAATTCTACCAACAAGTCAACCGTCTGACACAAGGTTTCAAGACCGGAGCATCTAACTGTCGGCATGAAACTGGAAATCTGGTTACGGATACGCAGTGCACGCTGAGGTTATGAAGGGAGCATTTCTCCAAGCTGCTAGCAGGCGATGACAGCACCAATTGCCCGATACCACCAATCGACGACAATGTGGATATACCAATACCTAACCATGACGAGGTCCGAGTTGCTATAACGCGGCTCAAAAACAACAAAGCAGCCGGTGCTGATGGACTGCCTGCAGAGTTGTTTAAGGCCGGCGGCGAAGAGCTGATAAGGTGTATGCATCAGCTCTTGTGCAAAATATGGCTAGAAGAAATACCAACGATTTGAATCTCAGCGTCCTTTGTTCCGTTCTGAAGAAAGGTGACCCGACGATATGCGCCAATCAGCCTGATTACCATCTCATACAAGGTCCTATCGAGCGTAATATGTAAACGACTGAAGCCGTATACAAGCACACTGATCGGACCTTATCAGTGTGGCTTCAGACCTGGTAAGTCCACTATAGACCAGATGTTCCCATTACGCCAAATCCTGGAAAAAACCCACGAGAATAACATTGACACACACCATCTCTTTGTCGATTATAAAGCTGCATTTGATAGCCCAACGACGGAACGCCTATATGCCACCATGTCTGCTACTATATGGCGCAGAAGCATGGGTAATATCACAGACGGATGCAGCAGCGCTTGCAGTATTCGAGAGAAGAATTCTTCGCATGATCTTTGGTCCCGTTCGGATTGGGGGCGAGTTACGCATTCGGATGAACCACGAGCTGTACGAGTTGTACGACGACGTGGACGTGGTCCGGCGCATCACGATACAACGTCTGCGCTGGCTTGGCCACGGTGTGCGTATGGATTAAGAATCTCCACGGGCGACGCCGAAGGGGACGACCAAAGCTCCGATGAAAGGACCGTGACTGCACAGTGACTGCACTGGGTATTTCCGATTGGAGAAGGCGCGCGAAAAGCAGAGGCGCGTGGAGGGAGACGCTGAGGTCGGCCAAAACCCGAATCGGGTTGTAGTGCCACCTAATGAATGATCTGTTGGTTTGCCAGGCACGTCGTAGGCGCCTCATTTCTAGGACTAGCCTTTTAATTTGCAGATTAGTTTTGAAGTGCTTGGCTTGCACGCCCCTGCCTTGGGGTGTTGAGATAGTGGCTGCCTTCACTAATACTTATTCAAGAGCATCGTCCTTCTCCTCCTTCGGGGCGTGCGCGCAAATTATGCTAAGATTGAAAAACCTAGCTTTGACGCGGATTGTAGCCAGCCCTTCACTCACTGTGGTGAAATTGGATCCGAATTCGCGCAAAACGCACAAAACTTAAGCACACATCCTTACGAGAGAGCTTTCGGTGATTACAGGGGAGAGAATACAATTTGCCCTATTTAAGGGATTAGGGTAGTTAGAATTTGACCAAGCTGTCGAACTATAAGTAGTTTGGAAAAACTCAGCAAATAAATCAGCAATTTCAGAATCCGTAGATGCCTCCATTGAGTTTAGACGTACCGATGAAGGCAATGCCGATGCCTTACGCTTGGCATTAACAAAATTGTAAAACTGTTTCGGATCGTTTGAAAATTCAAATTTACATCGACTTAGATAGATAGAGTAGCAATGACTGTTGAGAACATTATAATCTGTTCGAAATTATAATATTTCGAAAAATCTTCTGATCTACCCGATTTTTTATACTTTTTATAAGTGTTAGATTTAAGGTTTTTAAGTCTTTGAAGCGCATTGGTAAGGAGGTCGGTTTAGGTTTGAAAGAAACCCATCAGGCACGCATTCATTAAAAAACGTATTTAAGACTGTATAGAATAGTTCAGTGGCACTTTCAATGTCTGTACAATTCTACAAGTCTGTCCAATTATAATGAGAAAGTTTATTATAGTCAAATTTACAAAAACATCTCATTTTAGTTGGAGAAACTAAAGGAGAGAGGGTATCAGAGCAGGGGAGTCAAATGGTCAGTTCCATAGTTGGATGATATCGGTCTTCAGGTACAACAAGAGCATTAATTCTACATACTGTGATTTCAGACGGGCCTGAAACAAAGCTAGGTTTTTCAATCTTAGCATAATTTGCGCGCACGCCCCGACGGAGGAGAAGGACTGATCTCGTTGTGATAGACGGAAGGCAGGCCCCAAGCGTGATGACCTTCCTTACTTTTCGTGGAGTCAACATTGACTTGGACCACTATCTTGTCGCAGCCAAGATACGCATGCGGCTATGTCGAGCGAAAAATATACGCCCCATCACGCAACGAAAGCTTGATGTCAATAGGCTGCGATCACAACGGACAGCAATAGCATACTCCACTCACCTCTCGGAACTGCTCCACCAACCTACCCCTCTCCCTGTAGATGCCAGCGGACTCTGGGCGCACATATCCCACTCCATGCGAGCTACTGCTGAAACAACCATTGGGTTCAAGCGCCCACCCACACGGAACCAATGGTATAACGAGGAGTGTCGCGTCGCAGCTGCAGCAAAAAACGCCGCCCACAGAAAAACGCTGCAGTCTGGCGCAACGCGAGCTACGTGTGAGCGTTACAAGGAGAAAAGGAAGGAAGAGAGGCGACTTTTCAGACGAAAAAAACGGTAGCAAGAAAAGCGAGAGTGCGGGGAACTTGAGGTATTACAAGACAGGAATGATGTTCGAAAATTCTACCAACAAGTCAACCGTCTGACACAAGGTTTCATGACCGGAGCATCTAACTGTCGGTATGAAACTGGAAATCTGGTTACGAATACGCAGTGCACGCTGAGGTTATGAAGGGAGCATTTCTCCAAGCTGCTAGCAGGCGATGACGGCACCAATTGCCCGATACCACCAATCGACGACAATGTGGATATACCAATACCTAACCATGACGAGGTCCGAGTTGCTATAACGCGGCTCAAAAACAACAAAGCAGCCGGTGCTGTTGGACTGCCTGCAGAGTTGTTCAAGGCCGGCGGCGAAGAGCTGATAAGGTGTATGCGTCAGCTCTTGTGCAAAATATGGCTAGAAGAAATACCAACGATTTGAATCTCAGCGTCCTTTGTCCCGTTCTGAAGAAAGGTGACCCGACGATATGCGCCAATCAGCCTGATTACCATCTCATACAAGGTCCTATCGAGCGTAATATGTGAACGACTGAAGCCGTATACCAGCACACTGATCGGACCTTATCAGTGTGGCTTCAGACCTGGTAAGTCCACTATAGACCAGATCTTCCCATTACGCCAAATCCTGGAAAAAACCCACGAGAATAACATTGACACACACCATCTCTTTGTCGATTATAAAGCTGCATTCGATAGCCTAACGACGGAACGCCTATATGCCACCATGTCTGAGTTCGGTATTCCTGCAAAGCTAATACGTCTTTGCAGAATGACATTGAGCAGCACCATCAGCTATGTCAAGGTAGGAACGAACCTCTCCGAACCTTTTAATACCGTTCGAGGTTTTAGACAAGGCGATACCTGTCGTGCGACCTCTTCAATTTCTGGCACTATTTTTTATAAAAGTGTCCAGATCCTTGCGTATGCCGATGATATTGATCTCATTGGCCGCAGCAAGCGTGATATCACTGCTGAATTTTCGGCTATCGAAAAAGAGTCGGCAAAAGTGAGTTTGGCGGTAAACGAGGACAAGACGAAGTATATGCTGTCGACCAGCAGGAAGGCGCGGCGCCTAGACTCCCATGTGGTAGCGGACAGCTATACCTTCGAAGTGGTCAAGGAGTTCACGTACCTTGGCACTGCCATTAACACCGAAAATGACGTCAGCCTGAAGATCGAGCGAAGAATCACACTTGCCAATAGGTGCTACTTTGGCCTGAGTAAGCAAATGTGCAATAGAGACTTTCTACAAGACACTTATCCTACCCGTGCTACTATATGGCGCAGAAGCATGGGTAATATCACAGACGGATGCAACAGCGCTTGCAGTGTTCGAGAGAAAAATTCTTCGCATGATCTTTGGTCCCGTTCGGATTGGGGGCGAGTTACGCATTCGGATGAACCACGAGCTGTACGAGTTGTACGACGACGTGGACGTGGTCCGGCGCATCACGATACAACGTCTGCGCTGGCTTGGCCACGGTGTGCGTATGGATTAAGAATCTCCACGGGCGACGCCGAAGGGGACGACCAAAGCTCCGATGAAAGGACCGTGACTGCACAGTGACTGCACTGGGTATTTCCGATTGGAGAAGGCGCGCGAAAAGCAGAGGCGCGTGGAGGGAGACGCTGAGGTCGGCCAAAACCCGAATCGGGTTGTAGTGCCACCTAATGAATGATCTGTTGGTTTGCCAGGCACGTCGTAGGCGCCTCTTTTCTAGGACTAGCCTTTTAATTTGCAGATTAGTTTTGAAGTGCTTGGCTTGCACGCCCCTGCCTTGGGGTGTTGAGATAGTGGCTGCCTTCACTAATACTTATTCAAGAGCATCGTCCTTCTCCTCCTTCGGGGCGTGCGCGCAAAATATGCTAAGATTAAAAAACCTAGCTTTGACGCGGATTGTAGCCAGCCCTTCACTCACTGTGGTGAAATTGGAGACGTGGTGGCGAAGTCTCCGGCTTACTACAAATCCGCATCCGAATTCGCGCAAAACGCACAAAACTTAAGCACACATCCAGGAAGTCCATCTGGACCGGGAGAACATGTTGGCGTTGTTGTTGCTTAATCCCTTACGAGAGAGCTTTCGGTGATTACAGGGGAGAGAATACAATTTGCACTATTTAAGGGATTAGGGTAGTTAGAATTTGACCAAGCTGTCGAACTACAAGTAGTTTGGAAAAACTCAGCAAATAAATCAGCAATTTCAGAATCCGTAGATGCCTCCATTGAGTTTAGACGTACCGATGAAGGCAATGCCTTACGCTTGGCATTAAAAAAATTGTAAAACTGTTTCGGATCGTTTGAAAATTCAAATTTACATCGACTTAGATACATAGAGTAGCAATGACTGTTAAGAACATTATAATCTGTTCGAAATTATAATATTTCGAAAAATCTGCTGGTCTACCCGATTTTTTATACTTTTTATAAGTGTTAGATTTAAGGTTTTTAAGTCTTTGAAGCGCATTGGTAAACCAAGGAGGTCGGTTTAGGTTTGAAAGAAACCCATCAGGCACGCATTCATTAAAAAACGTATTTAAGACTGTATAGAATAGTTCAGTGGCACTTTCAATGTCTGTACAATTCTACAAGTCTGTCCAATTATAATGAGAAATCATATCGATAAGTTTATTATAGTCACTTTTACAAAAACATTTCATTGTAGTTGGAGAAACTGAAGGAGAGAGGGTATCAGAGCAGGGGAGTCAAATGGTCAGTTCCATAGTTGGATGATATCGGTCTTCAGGTACAACAAGAGCATCAATTCTACATACTGTGATTTCAGACGGGCCTGAAACAAAGCTAGGTTTTTCAATCTTAGCATAATTTGAGCGCACGCCCCGACGGAGGAGAAGGACTGATCTCGTTGTGATAGACGGAAGGCAGGCCTCAAGCGCGATGGCCTTCCTTACTTTTCGTGGAGTCAACATTGACTTGGACCACTATCTTGTCGCAGCCAAGATACGCATGCGGCTATGTCGAGTGAAACATATACTCCCCATCAGGCAACGAAAGCTTGACGTCAATAGGCTGCGATCACAACGGACAGCAATAGCATACTCCACTCACCTCTCGGAACTGCTCCACCAACCTACCCCTCTCCCTGTTGACGCCGGCGGACTCTGGGCGCACATATCCCACTCCATGCGAGCTTCTGCTGAAACAACCATTGGGTTCAAGCGCCCACCTACACGGAACCAATGGTATGACGAGGAGTGTCGCGTCGCAGCTGCAGCAAAAAACGCCGCCCACAGAAAAACGCTGCAGTCTGGCGCAACGCGAGCTACGTGTGAACGTTACAAGGAGAAAAGGAAGGAAGAGAGGCGACTTTTCAGACGAAAAAAACGGTAGCAAGAAAAGCGAGAGTGCGAGGAACTTGAGGTGTTACAAGCCAGGAATGATGTTCGAAAATTCTACCAACAAGTCAACCGTCTGACACAAGGTTTCAAGACCGGAGCATCTAACTGTCGGCATGAAACTGGAAATCTGGTTACGGATACGCAGTGCACGCTGAGGTTATGAAGGGAGCATTTCTCCAAGCTGCTAGCAGGCGATGACGGCACCAATTGCCCGATACCACCAATCGACGACAATGTGGATATACCAATACCTAACCATGACGAGGTCCGAGTTGCTATAACGCGGCTCAAAAAGAACAAAGCAGCCGGTGCTGATGGACTGCCTGCAGAGTTCTTCAAGGCAGGCGGCGAAGAGCTGATAAGGTGTATGCATCAGCTCTTGTGCAAAATATGGCTAGAAGAAATACCAACGATTGGAATCTCAGCGTCCTTTGTCCCGTTCTGAAGAAAAGTGACCCGACGATATGCGCCAATCAGCCTGATTACCATCTCATACAAGGTCCTATCGAGCGTAATATGTGAACGACTGAAGCCGTATACCAGCACACTGATCGGACCTTATCAGTGTGGCTTCAGACCTGGTAAGTCCACTATAGACCAGATCTTCCCATTACGCCAAATCCTGGAAAAAACCCACGAGAATAACATTGACACACACCATCTCTTTGTCGATTATAAAGCTGCATTTGATAGCCCAACGACGGAACGCCTATATGCCACCATGTCTTGGATCGGTAGTGGTCAAGGAGTTCACGTACCTTGGCACTGCCATTAACACCGAAAATGACGTCAGCCTAAAGATCAAGCGAAGAATCACACTTGCCAATAGGTGCTACTTTGGCCTGAGCCACGAGCTGTACGAGTTGTACGACGACGTGGACGTGGTCCGGCGCATCACGATACAATGTCTGCGCTGGCTTGGCCACGTTGTGCGTATGGATTAAGAATCTCCACGGCCGACGAAGGGGAAGGGGACGACCAAAGCTCCGATGAAAGGACCGTGACTGCACAGTGACTGCACTGGGTATTTCCGATTGGAGAAGGCGCGCGAAAAGCAGAGGCGCGTGGAGGGAGACGCTGAGGTCGGCCAAAACCCGAATCGGGTTGTAGTGCCACCTAATGAATGATCTGTTGGTTTGCCAGGCACGTCGTAGGCGCCTCTTTTCTAGGACTAGCCTTTTAATTTGCAGATTAGTTTTGAAGTGCTTGGCTTGCACGCCCCTGCCTTGGGGTGTTGAGATAGTGGCTGCCTTCACTAATATTTATTCAAGAGCATCGTCCTTCTCCTCCTTCGGGGCGTGCGCGCAAATTATGCTAAGATTAAAAAACCTAGCTTTGACGCGGATTGTAGCCAGCCCTTCACTCACTGTGGTGAAATTGGAGACGTGGTGGCGAAGTCTCCGGCTTACTACAAATCCGCATCCGAATTCGCGCAAAACGCACCAAACTTAAGCACACATCCAGGAAGCCCATCTGGACCGGGACAACATGTTGGCGTTGTTGTTGCTAAATCTCTTACGAGAGAGCTTTCGGTGATTACAGGGGAGAAAATACAATTTGCCCTATTTAAGGGATTAGGGTAGTTAGAATTTGACCAAGCTGTCGAACTATAAGTAGTTTGGAAAAACTCAGCAAATAAATCAGCAATTTCAGAATCCGTAGATGCCTCCATTGAGTTTAGACGTATCGATGAAGGCAATGCCGATGCCTTACGCTTGGCATTAACAAAATTGTAAAAATGTTTCGGATCGTTTGAAAATTCAAATTTACATCGACTTAGATACATAGAGTAGCAATGACTGTTAAGAACATTATAATCTGTTCGAAATTATAATATTTCGAAAAATCTGCTGGTCTACCCGATTTTTTATAAGTGTTAGATTTAAGGTTTTAAAGTCTTTGAAGCGCATTGGTAAACCAAGGAGGTCGGTTTAGGTTTGAAAGAAACCCATCAGGCACGCATTCATTAAAATCGTATTTATTTACTGTATAGAATAGTTCAGTGGCACTTTCAATGTCTGTACAATTCTACAAGTCTGTCCAATTATAATGAGAAATCATATCGTTAAGTTTATTATAGTCACTTTTACAAAAACATCTCATTGTAGTTGGAGAAACTAAAGGAGAGAGGGTATCAGAGCAGGGGAGTCAAATGGTCAGTTCCATAGTTGGATGATATCGGTCTTCAGGTACAACAAGAGCATCAATTCTACACACTGGGATCTCAGACGGGCCTGAAACAAAGCTAGGTTTTTCAATCTAAGCATAATTTGAGCGCACGCACCGACGGAGGAGAAGGACTGATCTCGTTGTGATAGACGGAAGGCAGGCCTCAAGCGCGATGGCCTTCCTTACTTTTCGTGGAGTCAACATTGACTTGGACCACTATCTTGTCGCAGCCAAGATACGCATGCGGCTATGTCGAGTGAAACATATACTCCCCATCAGGCAACGAAAGCTTGACGTCAATAGGCTGCGATCACAACGGACAGCAATAGCATACTCCACTCACCTCTCGGAACTGCTCCACCAACCTACCCCTCTCCCTGTTGACGCCGGCGGACTCTGGGCGCACATATCCCACTCCATGCGAGCTTCTGCTGAAACAACCATTGGGTTCAAGCGCCCACCTACACGGAACCAATGGTATGACGAGGAGTGTCGCGTCGCAGCTGCAGCAAAAAACGCCGCCCACAGAAAAACGCTGCAGTCTGGCGCAACGCGAGCTACGTGTGAACGTTACAAGGAGAAAAGGAAGGAAGAGAGGCGACTTTTCAGACGAAAAAAACGGTAGCAAGAAAAGCGAGAGTGCGAGGAACTTGAGGTGTTACAAGCCAGGAATGATGTTCGAAAATTCTACCAACAAGTCAACCGTCTGACACAAGGAAATCTGGTTACGGATACGCAGTGCACGCTGAGGTTATGAAGGGAGCATTTCTCCAAGCTGCTAGCAGGCGATGACGGCACCAATTGCCCGATACCACCAATCGACGAGAATGTGGATATACCAATACCTAACCATGACGAGGTCCGAGTTGCTATAACGCGGCTCAAAAAGAACAAAGCAGCCGGTGCTGATGGACTGCCTGCAGAGTTCTTCAAGGCAGGCGGCGAAGAGCTGATAAGGTGTATGCATCAGCTCTTGTGCAAAATATGGCTAGAAGAAATACCAACGATTGGAATCTCAGCGTCCTTTGTCCCGTTCTGAAGAAAAGTGACCCGACGATATGCGCCAATCAGCCTGATTACCATCTCATACAAGGTCCTATCGAGCGTAATATGTGAACGACTGAAGCCGTATACCAGCACACTGATCGGACCTTATCAGTGTGGCTTCAGACCTGGTAAGTCCACTATAGACCAGATCTTTCCATTACGCCAAATCCTGGAAAAAACCCACGAGAATAACATTGACACACACCATCTCTTTGTCGATTATAAAGCTGCATTCAATAGCCCAACGACGGAACGCCTATATGCCACCATGTCTGAGTTCGGTATTCCTGCAAAGCTAATACGTCTTTGCAGAATGACATTGAGCAGCACCATCAGCTCTGTCAAGGTAGGAACGAACCTCTCCGAACCTTTTAATACCGTTCGAGGTTTTAGACAAGGCGATACCTGTCGTGCGACCTCTTCAATTTCTGGCACTATTTTTTATAAAAGTGTCCAGATCCTTGCGTATGCCGATGATATTGACATCATTGGCCGCAGCAAGCGTGATATCACTGCTGAATTTTCGGCTATCGAAAAAGAGTCGGCAAAAGTGAGTTTGGCGGTAAACGAGGGCAAGACGAAGTATATGCTGTCGACCAGCAGGAAGGCGCGGCGCCTAGACTCCCATGTGGTAGCGGACAGCTATACCTTCGAAGTGGTCAAGGAGTTCACGTACCTTGGCACTGCCATTAACACCGAAAATGACGTCAGCCTGGAGATCAAGCGAAGAATCACACTTGCCAATATGTGCTACTTTGGCCTGAGCCACGAGCTGTACGAGTTGTACGACGACGTGGACGTGTTCCGGCGCATCACGATACAACGTCTGCGCTGGCTTGGCCACGTTGTGCGTATGGATTAAGAATCTCCACGGCCGACGAAGGGGAAGGGGACGACCAAAGCTCCGATGAAATGACCGTGACTGCACAGTGACTGCACTGGGTATTTCCGATTGGAGAAGGCGCGCGAAAAGCAGAGGCGCGTGGAGGGAGACGCTGAGGTCGGCCAAAACCCGAATCGGGTTGTAGTGCCACCTAATGAATGATCTGTTGGTTTGCCAGGCACGTCGTAGGCGCCTCTTTTCTAGGACTAGCCTTTTAATTTGCAGATTAGTTTTGAAGTGCTTGGCTTGCACGCCCCTGCCTTGGGGTGTTGAGATAGTGGCTGCCTTCACTAATACTTATTCAAGAGCATCGTCCTTCTCCTCCTTCGGGGCGTGCGCGCAAAATATGCTAAGATTAAAAAACCTAGCTTTGACGCGGATTGTAGCCAGCCCTTCACTCACTGTGGTGAAATTGGAGACGTGGTGGCGAAGTCTCCGGCTTACTACAAATCCGCATCCGAATTCGCGCAAAACGCACAAAACTTAAGCACACATCCAGGAAGTCCATCTGGACCGGGAGAACATGTTGGCGTTGTTGTTGCTAAATCCCTTACGAGAGAGCTTTCGGTGATTACAGGGGAGAGAATACAATTTGCACTATTTAAGGGATTAGGGTAGTTAGAATTTGACCAAGCTGTCGAACTATAAGTAGTTTGGAAAAACTCAGCAAATAAATCAGCAATTTCAGAATCCGTAGATGCCTCCATTGAGTTTAGACGTACCGATGAAGGCAATGCCTTACGCTTGGCATTAAAAAAATTGTAAAACTGTTTCGGATCGTTTGAAAATTCAAATTTACATCGACTTAGATACATAGAGTAGCAATGACTGTTAAGAACATTATAATCTGTTCGAAATTATAATATTTCGAAAAATCTGCTGGTCTACCCGATTTTTTATACTTTTTATAAGTGTTAGATTTAAGGTTTTTAAGTCTTTGAAGCGCATTGGTAAACCAAGGAGGTCGGTTTAGGTTTGAAAGAAACCCATCAGGCACGCATTCATTAAAAAACGTATTTAAGACTGTATAGAATAGTTCAGTGGCACTTTCAATGTCTGTACAATTCTACAAGTCTGTCCAATTATAATGAGAAATCATATCGATAAGTTTATTATAGTCACTTTTACAAAAACATTTCATTGTAGTTGGAGAAACTAAAGGAGAAAGGGTATCAGAGCAGGGGAGTCAAATGGTCAGTTCCATAGTTGGATGATATCGGTCTTCAGGTACAACAAGAGCATCAATTCTACATACTGTGATTTCAGACGGGCCTGAAACAAAGCTAGGTTTTTCAATCTTAGCATAATTTGAGCGCACGCCCCGACGGAGGAGAAGGACTGATATCGTTGTGATAGACGGAAGGCAGGCCTCAAGCGCGATGGCCTTCCTTACTTTTCGTGGAGTCAACATTGACTTGGACCACTATCTTGTCGCAGCCAAGATACGCATGCGGCTATGTCGAGTGAAACATATACTCCCCATCAGGCAACGAAAGCTTGACGTCAATAGGCTGCGATCACAACGGACAGCAATAGCATACTCCACTCACCTCTCGGAACTGCTCCACCAACCTACCCCTCTCCCTGTTGACGCCGGCGGACTCTGGGCGCACATATCCCACTCCATGCGAGCTTCTGCTGAAACAACCATTGGGTTCAAGCGCCCACCTACACGGAACCAATGGTATGACGAGGAGTGTCGCGTCGCAGCTGCAGCAAAAAACGCCGCCCACAGAAAAACGCTGCAGTCTGGCGCAACGCGAGCTACGTGTGAACGTTACAAGGAGAAAAGGAAGGAAGAGAGGCGACTTTTCAGACGAAAAAAACGGTAGCAAGAAAAGCGAGAGTGCGAGGAACTTGAGGTGTTACAAGCCAGGAATGATGTTCGAAAATTCTACCAACAAGTCAACCGTCTGACACAAGGTTTCAAGACCGGAGCATCTAACTGTCGGCATGAAACTGGAAATCTGGTTACGGATACGCAGTGCACGCTGAGGTTATGAAGGGAGCATTTCTCCAAGCTGCTAGCAGGCGATGACGGCACCAATTGCCCGATACCACCAATCGACGAGAATGTGGATATACCAATACCTAACCATGACGAGGTCCGAGTTGCTATAACGCGGCTCAAAAAGAACAAAGCAGCCGGTGCTGATGGACTGCCTGCAGAGTTCTTCAAGGCAGGCGGCGAAGAGCTGATAAGGTGTATGCATCAGCTCTTGTGCAAAATATGGCTAGAAGAAATACCAACGATTGGAATCTCAGCGTCCTTTGTCCCGTTCTGAAGAAAAGTGACCCGACGATATGCGCCAATCAGCCTGATTACCATCTCATACAAGGTCCTATCGAGCGTAATATGTGAACGACTGAAGCCGTATACCAGCACACTGATCGGACCTTATCAGTGTGGCTTCAGACCTGGTAAGTCCACTATAGACCAGATCTTCCCATTACGCCAAATCCTGGAAAAAACCCACGAGAATAACATTGACACACACCATCTCTTTGTCGATTATAAAGCTGCATTTGATAGCCCAACGACGGAACGCCTATATGCCACCATGTCTTGGATCGGTAGTGGTCAAGGAGTTCACGTACCTTGGCACTGCCATTAACACCGAAAATGACGTCAGCCTAAAGATCAAGCGAAGAATCACACTTGCCAATAGGTGCTACTTTGGCCTGAGCCACGAGCTGTACGAGTTGTACGACGACGTGGACGTGGTCCGGCGCATCACGATACAATGTCTGCGCTGGCTTGGCCACGTTGTGCGTATGGATTAAGAATCTCCACGGCCGACGAAGGGGAAGGGGACGACCAAAGCTCCGATGAAAGGACCGTGACTGCACAGTGACTGCACTGGGTATTTCCGATTGGAGAAGGCGCGAAAAGCAGAGGCGCGTGGAGGGAGACGCTGAGGTCGGCCAAAACCCGAATCGGGTTGTAGTGCCACCTAATGAATGATCTGTTGGTTTGCCAGGCACGTCGTAGGCGCCTCTTTTCTAGGACTAGCCTTTTAATTTGCAGATTAGTTTTGAAGTGCTTGGCTTGCACGCCCCTGCCTTGGGGTGTTGAGATAGTGGCTGCCTTCACTAATACTTATTCAAGAGCATCGTCCTTCTCCTCCTTCGGGGCGTGCGCGCAAATTATGCTAAGATTAAAAAACCTAGCTTTGACGCGGATTGTAGCCAGCCCTTCACTCACTGTGGTGAAATTGGAGACGTGGTGGCGAAGTCTCCGGCTTACTACAAATCCGCATCCGAATTCGCGCAAAACGCACCAAACTTAAGCACACATCCAGGAAGCCCATCTGGACCGGGACAACATGTTGCTAAATCTCTTACGAGAGAGCTTTCGGTGATTACAGGGGAGAAAATACAATTTGCCCTATTTAAGGGATTAGGGTAGTTAGAATTTGACCAAGCTGTCGAACTATAAGTAGTTTGGAAAAACTCAGCAAATAAATCAGCAATTTCAGAATCCGTAGATGCCTCCATTGAGTTTAGACGTACCGATGAAGGCAATGCCTTACGCTTGGCATTAAAAAAATTGTAAAACTGTTTCGGATCGTTTGAAAATTCAAATTTACATCGACTTAGATACATAGAGTAGCAATGACTGTTAAGAACATTATAATCTGTTCGAAATTATAATATTTCGAAAAATCTGCTGGTCTACCCGATTTTTTATACTTTTTATAAGTGTTAGATTTAAGGTTTTTAAGTCTTTGAAGCGCATTGGTAAACCAAGGAGGTCGGTTTAGGTTTGAAAGAAACCCATCAGGCACGCATTCATTAAAAAACGTATTTAAGACTGTATAGAATAGTTCAGTGGCACTTTCAATGTCTGTACAATTCTACAAGTCTGTCCAATTATAATGAGAAATCATATCGATAAGTTTATTATAGTCACTTTTACAAAAACATTTCATTGTAGTTGGAGAAACTAAAGGAGAAAGGGTATCAGAGCAGGGGAGTCAAATGGTCAGTTCCATAGTTGGATGATATCGGTCTTCAGGTACAACAAGAGCATCAATTCTACATACTGTGATTTCAGACGGGCCTGAAACAAAGCTAGGTTTTTCAATCTTAGCATAATTTGAGCGCACGCCCCGACGGAGGAGAAGGACTGATCTCGTTGTGATAGACGGAAGGCAGGCCTCAAGCGCGATGGCCTTCCTTACTTTTCGTGGAGTCAACATTGACTTGGACCACTATCTTGTCGCAGCCAAGATACGCATGCGGCTATGTCGAGTGAAACATATACTCCCCATCAGGCAACGAAAGCTTGACGTCAATAGGCTGCGATCACAACGGACAGCAATAGCATACTCCACTCACCTCTCGGAACTGCTCCACCAACCTACCCCTCTCCCTGTTGACGCCGGCGGACTCTGGGCGCACATATCCCACTCCATGCGAGCTTCTGCTGAAACAACCATTGGGTTCAAGCGCCCACCTACACGGAACCAATGGTATGACGAGGAGTGTCGCGTCGCAGCTGCAGCAAAAAACGCCGCCCACAGAAAAACGCTGCAGTCTGGCGCAACGCGAGCTACGTGTGAACGTTACAAGGAGAAAAGGAAGGAAGAGAGGCGACTTTTCAGACGAAAAAAACGGTAGCAAGAAAAGCGAGAGTGCGAGGAACTTGAGGTGTTACAAGCCAGGAATGATGTTCGAAAATTCTACCAACAAGTCAACCGTCTGACACAAGGTTTCAAGACCGGAGCATCTAACTGTCGGCATGAAACTGGAAATCTGGTTACGGATACGCAGTGCACGCTGAGGTTATGAAGGGAGCATTTCTCCAAGCTGCTAGCAGGCGATGACGGCACCAATTGCCCGATACCACCAATCGACGAGAATGTGGATATACCAATACCTAACCATGACGAGGTCCGAGTTGCTATAACGCGGCTCAAAAAGAACAAAGCAGCCGGTGCTGATGGACTGCCTGCAGAGTTCTTCAAGGCAGGCGGCGAAGAGCTGATAAGGTGTATGCATCAGCTCTTGTGCAAAATATGGCTAGAAGAAATACCAACGATTGGAATCTCAGCGTCCTTTGTCCCGTTCTGAAGAAAAGTGACCCGACGATATGCGCCAATCAGCCTGATTACCATCTCATACAAGGTCCTATCGAGCGTAATATGTGAACGACTGAAGCCGTATACCAGCACACTGATCGGACCTTATCAGTGTGGCTTCAGACCTGGTAAGTCCACTATAGACCAGATCTTCCCATTACGCCAAATCCTGGAAAAAACCCACGAGAATAACATTGACACACACCATCTCTTTGTCGATTATAAAGCTGCATTTGATAGCCCAACGACGGAACGCCTATATGCCACCATGTCTTGGATCGGTAGTGGTCAAGGAGTTCACGTACCTTGGCACTGCCATTAACACCGAAAATGACGTCAGCCTAAAGATCAAGCGAAGAATCACACTTGCCAATAGGTGCTACTTTGGCCTGAGCCACGAGCTGTACGAGTTGTACGACGACGTGGACGTGGTCCGGCGCATCACGATACAATGTCTGCGCTGGCTTGGCCACGTTGTGCGTATGGATTAAGAATCTCCACGGCCGACGAAGGGGAAGGGGACGACCAAAGCTCCGATGAAAGGACCGTGACTGCACAGTGACTGCACTGGGTATTTCCGATTGGAGAAGGCGCGCGAAAAGCAGAGGCGCGTGGAGGGAGACGCTGAGGTCGGCCAAAACCCGAATCGGGTTGTAGTGCCTAATGAATGATCTGTTGGTTTGCCAGGCACGTCGTAGGCGCCTCTTTTCTAGGACTAGCCTTTTAATTTGCAGATTAGTTTTGAAGTGCTTGGCTTGCACGCCCCTGCCTTGGGGTGTTGAGATAGTGGCTGCCTTCACTAATACTTATTCAAGAGCATCGTCCTTCTCCTCCTTCGGGGCGTGCGCGCAAATTATGCTAAGATTAAAAAACCTAGCTTTGACGCGGATTGTAGCCAGCCCTTCACTCACTGTGGTGAAATTGGAGACGTGGTGGCGAAGTCTCCGGCTTACTACAAATCCGCATCCGAATTCGCGCAAAACGCACCAAACTTAAGCACACATCCAGGAAGCCCATCTGGACCGGGACAACATGTTGCTAAATCTCTTACGAGAGAGCTTTCGGTGATTACAGGGGAGAAAATACAATTTGCCCTATTTAAGGGATTAGGGTAGTTAGAATTTGACCAAGCTGTCGAACTATAAGTAGTTTGGAAAAACTCAGCAAATAAATCAGCAATTTCAGAATCCGTAGATGCCTCCATTGAGTTTAGACGTACCGATGAAGGCAATGCCTTACGCTTGGCATTAAAAAAATTGTAAAACTGTTTCGGATCGTTTGAAAATTCAAATTTACATCGACTTAGATACATAGAGTAGCAATGACTGTTAAGAACATTATAATCTGTTCGAAATTATAATATTTCGAAAAATCTGCTGGTCTACCCGATTTTTTATACTTTTTATAAGTGTTAGATTTAAGGTTTTTAAGTCTTTGAAGCGCATTGGTAAACCAAGGAGGTCGGTTTAGGTTTGAAAGAAACCCATCAGGCACGCATTCATTAAAAAACGTATTTAAGACTGTATAGAATAGTTCAGTGGCACTTTCAATGTCTGTACAATTCTACAAGTCTGTCCAATTATAATGAGAAATCATATCGATAAGTTTATTATAGTCACTTTTACAAAAACATTTCATTGTAGTTGGAGAAACTAAAGGAGAAAGGGTATCAGAGCAGGGGAGTCAAATGGTCAGTTCCATAGTTGGATGATATCGGTCTTCAGGTACAACAAGAGCATCAATTCTACATACTGTGATTTCAGACGGGCCTGAAACAAAGCTAGGTTTTTCAATCTTAGCATAATTTGAGAGCACGCCCCGACGGAGGAGAAGGACTGATCTCGTTGTGATAGACGGAAGGCAGGCCTCAAGCGCGATGGCCTTCCTTACTTTTCGTGGAGTCAACATTGACTTGGACCACTATCTTGTCGCAGCCAAGATACGCATGCGGCTATGTCGAGTGAAACATATACTCCCCATCAGGCAACGAAAGCTTGACGTCAATAGGCTGCGATCACAACGGACAGCAATAGCATACTCCACTCACCTCTCGGAACTGCTCCACCAACCTACCCCTCTCCCTGTTGACGCCGGCGGACTCTGGGCGCACATATCCCACTCCATGCGAGCTTCTGCTGAAACAACCATTGGGTTCAAGCGCCCACCTACACGGAACCAATGGTATGACGAGGAGTGTCGCGTCGCAGCTGCAGCAAAAAACGCCGCCCACAGAAAAACGCTGCAGTCTGGCGCAACGCGAGCTACGTGTGAACGTTACAAGGAGAAAAGGAAGGAAGAGAGGCGACTTTTCAGACGAAAAAAACGGTAGCAAGAAAAGCGAGAGTGCGAGGAACTTGAGGTGTTACAAGCCAGGAATGATGTTCGAAAATTCTACCAACAAGTCAACCGTCTGACACAAGGAAATCTGGTTACGGATACGCAGTGCACGCTGAGGTTATGAAGGGAGCATTTCTCCAAGCTGCTAGCAGGCGATGACGGCACCAATTGCCCGATACCACCAATCGACGAGAATGTGGATATACCAATACCTAACCATGACGAGGTCCGAGTTGCTATAACGCGGCTCAAAAAGAACAAAGCAGCCGGTGCTGATGGACTGCCTGCAGAGTTCTTCAAGGCAGGCGGCGAAGAGCTGATAAGGTGTATGCATCAGCTCTTGTGCAAAATATGGCTAGAAGAAATACCAACGATTGGAATCTCAGCGTCCTTTGTCCCGTTCTGAAGAAAAGTGACCCGACGATATGCGCCAATCAGCCTGATTACCATCTCATACAAGGTCCTATCGAGCGTAATATGTGAACGACTGAAGCCGTATACCAGCACACTGATCGGACCTTATCAGTGTGGCTTCAGACCTGGTAAGTCCACTATAGACCAGATCTTTCCATTACGCCAAATCCTGGAAAAAACCCACGAGAATAACATTGACACACACCATCTCTTTGTCGATTATAAAGCTGCATTCAATAGCCCAACGACGGAACGCCTATATGCCACCATGTCTGAGTTCGGTATTCCTGCAAAGCTAATACGTCTTTGCAGAATGACATTGAGCAGCACCATCAGCTCTGTCAAGGTAGGAACGAACCTCTCCGAACCTTTTAATACCGTTCGAGGTTTTAGACAAGGCGATACCTGTCGTGCGACCTCTTCAATTTCTGGCACTATTTTTTATAAAAGTGTCCAGATCCTTGCGTATGCCGATGATATTGACATCATTGGCCGCAGCAAGCGTGATATCACTGCTGAATTTTCGGCTATCGAAAAAGAGTCGGCAAAAGTGAGTTTGGCGGTAAACGAGGGCAAGACGAAGTATATGCTGTCGACCAGCAGGAAGGCGCGGCGCCTAGACTCCCATGTGGTAGCGGACAGCTATACCTTCGAAGTGGTCAAGGAGTTCACGTACCTTGGCACTGCCATTAACACCGAAAATGACGTCAGCCTGAAGATCAAGCGAAGAATCACACTTGCCAATAGGTGCTACTTTGGCCTGAGTAAGCAAATGTGCAATAGAGACTTTCTACAAGACACTTATCCTACCCGTGCTACTATATGGCGCAGAAGCATGGGTAATATCACAGACGGATGCAACAGCGCTTGCAGTGTTCGAGAGAAAAATTCTTCGCATGATCTTTGGTCCCGTTCGGATTGGGGGCGAGTTACGCATTCGGATGAACCACGAGCTGTACGAGTTGTACGACGACGTGGACGTGGTCCGGCGCATCACGATACAACGTCTGCGCTGGCTTGGCCACGGTGTGCGTATGGATTAAGAATCTCCACGGGCGACGCCGAAGGGGACGACCAAAG
The DNA here is from genome assembly GCF_025231255.1 of Drosophila biarmipes. Classification (NCBI taxonomy): domain Eukaryota; kingdom Metazoa; phylum Arthropoda; class Insecta; order Diptera; family Drosophilidae; genus Drosophila; species Drosophila biarmipes. The sequence goes on from NW_026114533.1 coordinate 2,062,646, forward strand.
CTCCGATGAAAGGACCGTGACTGCACAGTGACTGCACTGGGTATTTCCGATTGGAGAAGGCGCGCGAAAAGCAGAGGCGCGTGGAGGGAGACGCTGAGGTCGGCCAAAACCCGAATCGGGTTGTAGTGCCACCTAATGAATGATCTGTTGGTTTGCCAGGCACGTCGTAGGCGCCTCTTTTCTAGGACTAGCCTTTTAATTTGCAGATTAGTTTTGAAGTGCTTGGCTTGCACGCCCCTGCCTTGGGGTGTTGAGATAGTGGCTGCCTTCACTAATACTTATTCAAGAGCATCGTCCTTCTCCTCCTTCGGGGCGTGCGCGCAAAATATGCTAAGATTAAAAAACCTAGCTTTGACGCGGATTGTAGCCAGCCCTTCACTCACTGTGGTGAAATTGGAGACGTGGTGGCGAAGTCTCCGGCTTACTACAAATCCGCATCCGAATTCGCGCAAAACGCACAAAACTTAAGCACACATCCAGGAAGTCCATCTGGACCGGGAGAACATGTTGGCGTTGTTGTTGCTTAATCCCTTACGAGAGAGCTTTCGGTGATTACAGGGGAGAGAATACAATTTGCACTATTTAAGGGATTAGGGTAGTTAGAATTTGACCAAGCTGTCGAACTATAAGTAGTTTGGAAAAACTCAGCAAATAAATCAGCAATTTCAGAATCCGTAGATGCCTCCATTGAGTTTAGACGTACCGATGAAGGCAATGCCTTACGCTTGGCATTAAAAAAATTGTAAAACTGTTTCGGATCGTTTGAAAATTCAAATTTACATCGACTTAGATACATAGAGTAGCAATGACTGTTAAGAACATTATAATCTGTTCGAAATTATAATATTTCGAAAAATCTGCTGGTCTACCCGATTTTTTATACTTTTTATAAGTGTTAGATTTAAGGTTTTTAAGTCTTTGAAGCGCATTGGTAAACCAAGGAGGTCGGTTTAGGTTTGAAAGAAACCCATCAGGCACGCATTCATTAAAAAACGTATTTAAGACTGTATAGAATAGTTCAGTGGCACTTTCAATGTCTGTACAATTCTACAAGTCTGTCCAATTATAATGAGAAATCATATCGATAAGTTTATTATAGTCACTTTTACAAAAACATTTCATTGTAGTTGGAGAAACTGAAGGAGAGAGGGTATCAGAGCAGGGGAGTCAAATGGTCAGTTCCATAGTTGGATGATATCGGTCTTCAGGTACAACAAGAGTATCAATTCTACATACTGTGATTTCAGACGGGCCTGAAACAAAGCTAGGTTTTTCAATCTTAGCATAATTTGAGCGCACGCCCCGACGGAGGAGAAGGACTGATCTCGTTGTGATAGACGGAAGGCAGGCCTCAAGCGCGATGGCCTTCCTTACTTTTCGTGGAGTCAACATTGACTTGGACCACTATCTTGTCGCAGCCAAGATACGCATGCGGCTATGTCGAGTGAAACATATACTCCCCATCAGGCAACGAAAGCTTGACGTCAATAGGCTGCGATCACAACGGACAGCAATAGCATACTCCACTCACCTCTCGGAACTGCTCCACCAACCTACCCCTCTCCCTGTTGACGCCGGCGGACTCTGGGCGCACATATCCCACTCCATGCGAGCTTCTGCTGAAACAACCATTGGGTTCAAGCGCCCACCTACACGGAACCAATGGTATGACGAGGAGTGTCGCGTCGCAGCTGCAGCAAAAAACGCCGCCCACAGAAAAACGCTGCAGTCTGGCGCAACGCGAGCTACGTGTGAACGTTACAAGGAGAAAAGGAAGGAAGAGAGGCGACTTTTCAGACGAAAAAAACGGTAGCAAGAAAAGCGAGAGTGCGAGGAACTTGAGGTGTTACAAGCCAGGAATGATGTTCGAAAATTCTACCAACAAGTCAACCGTCTGACACAAGGTTTCAAGACCGGAGCATCTAACTGTCGGCATGAAACTGGAAATCTGGTTACGGATACGCAGTGCACGCTGAGGTTATGAAGGGAGCATTTCTCCAAGCTGCTAGCAGGCGATGACGGCACCAATTGCCCGATACCACCAATCGACGACAATGTGGATATACCAATACCTAACCATGACGAGGTCCGAGTTGCTATAACGCGGCTCAAAAAGAACAAAGCAGCCGGTGCTGATGGACTGCCTGCAGAGTTCTTCAAGGCAGGCGGCGAAGAGCTGATAAGGTGTATGCATCAGCTCTTGTGCAAAATATGGCTAGAAGAAATACCAACGATTGGAATCTCAGCGTCCTTTGTCCCGTTCTGAAGAAAAGTGACCCGACGATATGCGCCAATCAGCCTGATTACCATCTCATACAAGGTCCTATCGAGCGTAATATGTGAACGACTGAAGCCGTATACCAGCACACTGATCGGACCTTATCAGTGTGGCTTCAGACCTGGTAAGTCCACTATAGACCAGATCTTCCCATTACGCCAAATCCTGGAAAAAACCCACGAGAATAACATTGACACACACCATCTCTTTGTCGATTATAAAGCTGCATTTGATAGCCCAACGACGGAACGCCTATATGCCACCATGTCTTGGATCGGTAGTGGTCAAGGAGTTCACGTACCTTGGCACTGCCATTAACACCGAAAATGACGTCAGCCTAAAGATCAAGCGAAGAATCACACTTGCCAATAGGTGCTACTTTGGCCTGAGCCACGAGCTGTACGAGTTGTACGACGACGTGGACGTGGTCCGGCGCATCACGATACAATGTCTGCGCTGGCTTGGCCACGTTGTGCGTATGGATTAAGAATCTCCACGGCCGACGAAGGGGAAGGGGACGACCAAAGCTCCGATGAAAGGACCGTGACTGCACAGTGACTGCACTGGGTATTTCCGATTGGAGAAGGCGCGCGAAAAGCAGAGGCGCGTGGAGGGAGACGCTGAGGTCGGCCAAAACCCGAATCGGGTTGTAGTGCCACCTAATGAATGATCTGTTGGTTTGCCAGGCACGTCGTAGGCGCCTCTTTTCTAGGACTAGCCTTTTAATTTGCAGATTAGTTTTGAAGTGCTTGGCTTGCACGCCCCTGCCTTGGGGTGTTGAGATAGTGGCTGCCTTCACTAATACTTATTCAAGAGCATCGTCCTTCTCCTCCTTCGGGGCGTGCGCGCAAATTATGCTAAGATTAAAAAACCTAGCTTTGACGCGGATTGTAGCCAGCCCTTCACTCACTGTGGTGAAATTGGAGACGTGGTGGCGAAGTCTCCGGCTTACTACAAATCCGCATCCGAATTCGCGCAAAACGCACCAAACTTAAGCACACATCCAGGAAGCCCATCTGGACCGGGACAACATGTTGGCGTTGTTGTTGCTAAATCTCTTACGAGAGAGCTTTCGGTGATTACAGGGGAGAAAATACAATTTGCCCTATTTAAGGGATTAGGGTAGTTAGAATTTGACCAAGCTGTCGAACTATAAGTAGTTTGGAAAAACTCAGCAAATAAATCAGCAATTTCAGAATCCGTAGATGCCTCCATTGAGTTTAGACGTATCGATGAAGGCAATGCCGATGCCTTACGCTTGGCATTAACAAAATTGTAAAAATGTTTCGGATCGTTTGAAAATTCAAATTTACATCGACTTAGATACATAGAGTAGCAATGACTGTTAAGAACATTATAATCTGTTCGAAATTATAATATTTCGAAAAATCTGCTGGTCTACCCGATTTTTTATAAGTGTTAGATTTAAGGTTTTAAAGTCTTTGAAGCGCATTGGTAAACCAAGGAGGTCGGTTTAGGTTTGAAAGAAACCCATCAGGCACGCATTCATTAAAATCGTATTTATTTACTGTATAGAATAGTTCAGTGGCACTTTCAATGTCTGTACAATTCTACAAGTCTGTCCAATTATAATGAGAAATCATATCGTTAAGTTTATTATAGTCACTTTTACAAAAACATCTCATTGTAGTTGGAGAAACTAAAGGAGAGAGGGTATCAGAGCAGGGGAGTCAAATGGTCAGTTCCATAGTTGGATGATATCGGTCTTCAGGTACAACAAGAGCATCAATTCTACACACTGGGATTTCAGACGGGCCTGAAACAAAGCTAGGTTTTTCAATCTAAGCATAATTTGAGCGCACGCACCGACGGAGGAGAAGGACTGATCTCGTTGTGATAGACGGAAGGCAGGCCTCAAGCGCGATGGCCTTCCTTACTTTTCGTGGAGTCAACATTGACTTGGACCACTATCTTGTCGCAGCCAAGATACGCATGCGGCTATGTCGAGTGAAACATATACTCCCCATCAGGCAACGAAAGCTTGACGTCAATAGGCTGCGATCACAACGGACAGCAATAGCATACTCCACTCACCTCTCGGAACTGCTCCACCAACCTACCCCTCTCCCTGTTGACGCCGGCGGACTCTGGGCGCACATATCCCACTCCATGCGAGCTTCTGCTGAAACAACCATTGGGTTCAAGCGCCCACCTACACGGAACCAATGGTATGACGAGGAGTGTCGCGTCGCAGCTGCAGCAAAAAACGCCGCCCACAGAAAAACGCTGCAGTCTGGCGCAACGCGAGCTACGTGTGAACGTTACAAGGAGAAAAGGAAGGAAGAGAGGCGACTTTTCAGACGAAAAAAACGGTAGCAAGAAAAGCGAGAGTGCGAGGAACTTGAGGTGTTACAAGCCAGGAATGATGTTCGAAAATTCTACCAACAAGTCAACCGTCTGACACAAGGAAATCTGGTTACGGATACGCAGTGCACGCTGAGGTTATGAAGGGAGCATTTCTCCAAGCTGCTAGCAGGCGATGACGGCACCAATTGCCCGATACCACCAATCGACGAGAATGTGGATATACCAATACCTAACCATGACGAGGTCCGAGTTGCTATAACGCGGCTCAAAAAGAACAAAGCAGCCGGTGCTGATGGACTGCCTGCAGAGTTCTTCAAGGCAGGCGGCGAAGAGCTGATAAGGTGTATGCATCAGCTCTTGTGCAAAATATGGCTAGAAGAAATACCAACGATTGGAATCTCAGCGTCCTTTGTCCCGTTCTGAAGAAAAGTGACCCGACGATATGCGCCAATCAGCCTGATTACCATCTCATACAAGGTCCTATCGAGCGTAATATGTGAACGACTGAAGCCGTATACCAGCACACTGATCGGACCTTATCAGTGTGGCTTCAGACCTGGTAAGTCCACTATAGACCAGATCTTTCCATTACGCCAAATCCTGGAAAAAACCCACGAGAATAACATTGACACACACCATCTCTTTGTCGATTATAAAGCTGCATTCAATAGCCCAACGACGGAACGCCTATATGCCACCATGTCTGAGTTCGGTATTCCTGCAAAGCTAATACGTCTTTGCAGAATGACATTGAGCAGCACCATCAGCTCTGTCAAGGTAGGAACGAACCTCTCCGAACCTTTTAATACCGTTCGAGGTTTTAGACAAGGCGATACCTGTCGTGCGACCTCTTCAATTTCTGGCACTATTTTTTATAAAAGTGTCCAGATCCTTGCGTATGCCGATGATATTGACATCATTGGCCGCAGCAAGCGTGATATCACTGCTGAATTTTCGGCTATCGAAAAAGAGTCGGCAAAAGTGAGTTTGGCGGTAAACGAGGGCAAGACGAAGTATATGCTGTCGACCAGCAGGAAGGCGCGGCGCCTAGACTCCCATGTGGTAGCGGACAGCTATACCTTCGAAGTGGTCAAGGAGTTCACGTACCTTGGCACTGCCATTAACACCGAAAATGACGTCAGCCTGGAGATCAAGCGAAGAATCACACTTGCCAATATGTGCTACTTTGGCCTGAGCCACGAGCTGTACGAGTTGTACGACGACGTGGACGTGTTCCGGCGCATCACGATACAACGTCTGCGCTGGCTTGGCCACGTTGTGCGTATGGATTAAGAATCTCCACGGCCGACGAAGGGGAAGGGGACGACCAAAGCTCCGATGAAATGACCGTGACTGCACAGTGACTGCACTGGGTATTTCCGATTGGAGAAGGCGCGCGAAAAGCAGAGGCGCGTGGAGGGAGACGCTGAGGTCGGCCAAAACCCGAATCGGGTTGTAGTGCCACCTAATGAATGATCTGTTGGTTTGCCAGGCACGTCGTAGGCGCCTCTTTTCTAGGACTAGCCTTTTAATTTGCAGATTAGTTTTGAAGTGCTTGGCTTGCACGCCCCTGCCTTGGGGTGTTGAGATAGTGGCTGCCTTCACTAATACTTATTCAAGAGCATCGTCCTTCTCCTCCTTCGGGGCGTGCGCGCAAAATATGCTAAGATTAAAAAACCTAGCTTTGACGCGGATTGTAGCCAGCCCTTCACTCACTGTGGTGAAATTGGAGACGTGGTGGCGAAGTCTCCGGCTTACTACAAATCCGCATCCGAATTCGCGCAAAACGCACAAAACTTAAGCACACATCCAGGAAGTCCATCTGGACCGGGAGAACATGTTGGCGTTGTTGTTGCTAAATCCCTTACGAGAGAGCTTTCGGTGATTACAGGGGAGAGAATACAATTTGCACTATTTAAGGGATTAGGGTAGTTAGAATTTGACCAAGCTGTCGAACTATAAGTAGTTTGGAAAAACTCAGCAAATAAATCAGCAATTTCAGAATCCGTAGATGCCTCCATTGAGTTTAGACGTACCGATGAAGGCAATGCCTTACGCTTGGCATTAAAAAAATTGTAAAACTGTTTCGGATCGTTTGAAAATTCAAATTTACATCGACTTAGATACATAGAGTAGCAATGACTGTTAAGAACATTATAATCTGTTCGAAATTATAATATTTCGAAAAATCTGCTGGTCTACCCGATTTTTTATACTTTTTATAAGTGTTAGATTTAAGGTTTTTAAGTCTTTGAAGCGCATTGGTAAACCAAGGAGGTCGGTTTAGGTTTGAAAGAAACCCATCAGGCACGCATTCATTAAAAAACGTATTTAAGACTGTATAGAATAGTTCAGTGGCACTTTCAATGTCTGTACAATTCTACAAGTCTGTCCAATTATAATGAGAAATCATATCGATAAGTTTATTATAGTCACTTTTACAAAAACATTTCATTGTAGTTGGAGAAACTAAAGGAGAAAGGGTATCAGAGCAGGGGAGTCAAATGGTCAGTTCCATAGTTGGATGATATCGGTCTTCAGGTACAACAAGAGCATCAATTCTACATACTGTGATTTCAGACGGGCCTGAAACAAAGCTAGGTTTTTCAATCTTAGCATAATTTGAGCGCACGCCCCGACGGAGGAGAAGGACTGATATCGTTGTGATAGACGGAAGGCAGGCCTCAAGCGCGATGGCCTTCCTTACTTTTCGTGGAGTCAACATTGACTTGGACCACTATCTTGTCGCAGCCAAGATACGCATGCGGCTATGTCGAGTGAAACATATACTCCCCATCAGGCAACGAAAGCTTGACGTCAATAGGCTGCGATCACAACGGACAGCAATAGCATACTCCACTCACCTCTCGGAACTGCTCCACCAACCTACCCCTCTCCCTGTTGACGCCGGCGGACTCTGGGCGCACATATCCCACTCCATGCGAGCTTCTGCTGAAACAACCATTGGGTTCAAGCGCCCACCTACACGGAACCAATGGTATGACGAGGAGTGTCGCGTCGCAGCTGCAGCAAAAAACGCCGCCCACAGAAAAACGCTGCAGTCTGGCGCAACGCGAGCTACGTGTGAACGTTACAAGGAGAAAAGGAAGGAAGAGAGGCGACTTTTCAGACGAAAAAAACGGTAGCAAGAAAAGCGAGAGTGCGAGGAACTTGAGGTGTTACAAGCCAGGAATGATGTTCGAAAATTCTACCAACAAGTCAACCGTCTGACACAAGGTTTCAAGACCGGAGCATCTAACTGTCGGCATGAAACTGGAAATCTGGTTACGGATACGCAGTGCACGCTGAGGTTATGAAGGGAGCATTTCTCCAAGCTGCTAGCAGGCGATGACGGCACCAATTGCCCGATACCACCAATCGACGAGAATGTGGATATACCAATACCTAACCATGACGAGGTCCGAGTTGCTATAACGCGGCTCAAAAAGAACAAAGCAGCCGGTGCTGATGGACTGCCTGCAGAGTTCTTCAAGGCAGGCGGCGAAGAGCTGATAAGGTGTATGCATCAGCTCTTGTGCAAAATATGGCTAGAAGAAATACCAACGATTGGAATCTCAGCGTCCTTTGTCCCGTTCTGAAGAAAAGTGACCCGACGATATGCGCCAATCAGCCTGATTACCATCTCATACAAGGTCCTATCGAGCGTAATATGTGAACGACTGAAGCCGTATACCAGCACACTGATCGGACCTTATCAGTGTGGCTTCAGACCTGGTAAGTCCACTATAGACCAGATCTTCCCATTACGCCAAATCCTGGAAAAAACCCACGAGAATAACATTGACACACACCATCTCTTTGTCGATTATAAAGCTGCATTTGATAGCCCAACGACGGAACGCCTATATGCCACCATGTCTTGGATCGGTAGTGGTCAAGGAGTTCACGTACCTTGGCACTGCCATTAACACCGAAAATGACGTCAGCCTAAAGATCAAGCGAAGAATCACACTTGCCAATAGGTGCTACTTTGGCCTGAGCCACGAGCTGTACGAGTTGTACGACGACGTGGACGTGGTCCGGCGCATCACGATACAATGTCTGCGCTGGCTTGGCCACGTTGTGCGTATGGATTAAGAATCTCCACGGCCGACGAAGGGGAAGGGGACGACCAAAGCTCCGATGAAAGGACCGTGACTGCACAGTGACTGCACTGGGTATTTCCGATTGGAGAAGGCGCGAAAAGCAGAGGCGCGTGGAGGGAGACGCTGAGGTCGGCCAAAACCCGAATCGGGTTGTAGTGCCACCTAATGAATGATCTGTTGGTTTGCCAGGCACGTCGTAGGCGCCTCTTTTCTAGGACTAGCCTTTTAATTTGCAGATTAGTTTTGAAGTGCTTGGCTTGCACGCCCCTGCCTTGGGGTGTTGAGATAGTGGCTGCCTTCACTAATACTTATTCAAGAGCATCGTCCTTCTCCTCCTTCGGGGCGTGCGCGCAAATTATGCTAAGATTAAAAAACCTAGCTTTGACGCGGATTGTAGCCAGCCCTTCACTCACTGTGGTGAAATTGGAGACGTGGTGGCGAAGTCTCCGGCTTACTACAAATCCGCATCCGAATTCGCGCAAAACGCACCAAACTTAAGCACACATCCAGGAAGCCCATCTGGACCGGGACAACATGTTGCTAAATCTCTTACGAGAGAGCTTTCGGTGATTACAGGGGAGAAAATACAATTTGCCCTATTTAAGGGATTAGGGTAGTTAGAATTTGACCAAGCTGTCGAACTATAAGTAGTTTGGAAAAACTCAGCAAATAAATCAGCAATTTCAGAATCCGTAGATGCCTCCATTGAGTTTAGACGTACCGATGAAGGCAATGCCTTACGCTTGGCATTAAAAAAATTGTAAAACTGTTTCGGATCGTTTGAAAATTCAAATTTACATCGACTTAGATACATAGAGTAGCAATGACTGTTAAGAACATTATAATCTGTTCGAAATTATAATATTTCGAAAAATCTGCTGGTCTACCCGATTTTTTATACTTTTTATAAGTGTTAGATTTAAGGTTTTTAAGTCTTTGAAGCGCATTGGTAAACCAAGGAGGTCGGTTTAGGTTTGAAAGAAACCCATCAGGCACGCATTCATTAAAAAACGTATTTAAGACTGTATAGAATAGTTCAGTGGCACTTTCAATGTCTGTACAATTCTACAAGTCTGTCCAATTATAATGAGAAATCATATCGATAAGTTTATTATAGTCACTTTTACAAAAACATTTCATTGTAGTTGGAGAAACTAAAGGAGAAAGGGTATCAGAGCAGGGGAGTCAAATGGTCAGTTCCATAGTTGGATGATATCGGTCTTCAGGTACAACAAGAGCATCAATTCTACATACTGTGATTTCAGACGGGCCTGAAACAAAGCTAGGTTTTTCAATCTTAGCATAATTTGAGCGCACGCCCCGACGGAGGAGAAGGACTGATCTCGTTGTGATAGACGGAAGGCAGGCCTCAAGCGCGATGGCCTTCCTTACTTTTCGTGGAGTCAACATTGACTTGGACCACTATCTTGTCGCAGCCAAGATACGCATGCGGCTATGTCGAGTGAAACATATACTCCCCATCAGGCAACGAAAGCTTGACGTCAATAGGCTGCGATCACAACGGACAGCAATAGCATACTCCACTCACCTCTCGGAACTGCTCCACCAACCTACCCCTCTCCCTGTTGACGCCGGCGGACTCTGGGCGCACATATCCCACTCCATGCGAGCTTCTGCTGAAACAACCATTGGGTTCAAGCGCCCACCTACACGGAACCAATGGTATGACGAGGAGTGTCGCGTCGCAGCTGCAGCAAAAAACGCCGCCCACAGAAAAACGCTGCAGTCTGGCGCAACGCGAGCTACGTGTGAACGTTACAAGGAGAAAAGGAAGGAAGAGAGGCGACTTTTCAGACGAAAAAAACGGTAGCAAGAAAAGCGAGAGTGCGAGGAACTTGAGGTGTTACAAGCCAGGAATGATGTTCGAAAATTCTACCAACAAGTCAACCGTCTGACACAAGGTTTCAAGACCGGAGCATCTAACTGTCGGCATGAAACTGGAAATCTGGTTACGGATACGCAGTGCACGCTGAGGTTATGAAGGGAGCATTTCTCCAAGCTGCTAGCAGGCGATGACGGCACCAATTGCCCGATACCACCAATCGACGAGAATGTGGATATACCAATACCTAACCATGACGAGGTCCGAGTTGCTATAACGCGGCTCAAAAAGAACAAAGCAGCCGGTGCTGATGGACTGCCTGCAGAGTTCTTCAAGGCAGGCGGCGAAGAGCTGATAAGGTGTATGCATCAGCTCTTGTGCAAAATATGGCTAGAAGAAATACCAACGATTGGAATCTCAGCGTCCTTTGTCCCGTTCTGAAGAAAAGTGACCCGACGATATGCGCCAATCAGCCTGATTACCATCTCATACAAGGTCCTATCGAGCGTAATATGTGAACGACTGAAGCCGTATACCAGCACACTGATCGGACCTTATCAGTGTGGCTTCAGACCTGGTAAGTCCACTATAGACCAGATCTTCCCATTACGCCAAATCCTGGAAAAAACCCACGAGAATAACATTGACACACACCATCTCTTTGTCGATTATAAAGCTGCATTTGATAGCCCAACGACGGAACGCCTATATGCCACCATGTCTTGGATCGGTAGTGGTCAAGGAGTTCACGTACCTTGGCACTGCCATTAACACCGAAAATGACGTCAGCCTAAAGATCAAGCGAAGAATCACACTTGCCAATAGGTGCTACTTTGGCCTGAGCCACGAGCTGTACGAGTTGTACGACGACGTGGACGTGGTCCGGCGCATCACGATACAATGTCTGCGCTGGCTTGGCCACGTTGTGCGTATGGATTAAGAATCTCCACGGCCGACGAAGGGGAAGGGGACGACCAAAGCTCCGATGAAAGGACCGTGACTGCACAGTGACTGCACTGGGTATTTCCGATTGGAGAAGGCGCGCGAAAAGCAGAGGCGCGTGGAGGGAGACGCTGAGGTCGGCCAAAACCCGAATCGGGTTGTAGTGCCTAATGAATGATCTGTTGGTTTGCCAGGCACGTCGTAGGCGCCTCTTTTCTAGGACTAGCCTTTTAATTTGCAGATTAGTTTTGAAGTGCTTGGCTTGCACGCCCCTGCCTTGGGGTGTTGAGATAGTGGCTGCCTTCACTAATACTTATTCAAGAGCATCGTCCTTCTCCTCCTTCGGGGCGTGCGCGCAAATTATGCTAAGATTAAAAAACCTAGCTTTGACGCGGATTGTAGCCAGCCCTTCACTCACTGTGGTGAAATTGGAGACGTGGTGGCGAAGTCTCCGGCTTACTACAAATCCGCATCCGAATTCGCGCAAAACGCACCAAACTTAAGCACACATCCAGGAAGCCCATCTGGACCGGGACAACATGTTGGCGTTGTTGTTGCTAAATCTCTTACGAGAGAGCTTTCGGTGATTACAGGGGAGAAAATACAATTTGCCCTATTTAAGGGATTAGGGTAGTTAGAATTTGACCAAGCTGTCGAACTATAAGTAGTTTGGAAAAACTCAGCAAATAAATCAGCAATTTCAGAATCCGTAGATGCCTCCATTGAGTTTAGACGTATCGATGAAGGCAATGCCGATGCCTTACGCTTGGCATTAACAAAATTGTAAAAATGTTTCGGATCGTTTGAAAATTCAAATTTACATCGACTTAGATACATAGAGTAGCAATGACTGTTAAGAACATTATAATCTGTTCGAAATTATAATATTTCGAAAAATCTGCTGGTCTACCCGATTTTTTATAAGTGTTAGATTTAAGGTTTTAAAGTCTTTGAAGCGCATTGGTAAACCAAGGAGGTCAGTTTAGGTTTGAAAGAAACCCATCAGGCACGCATTCATTAAAATCGTATTTATTTACTGTATAGAATAGTTCAGTGGCACTTTCAATCTCTGTACAATTCTACAAGTCTGTCCAATTATAATGAGAAATCATATCGTTAAGTTTATTATAGTCACTTTTACAAAAACATCTCATTTTAGTTGGAGAAACTAAAGGAGAGAGGGTATCAGAGCAGGGGAGTCAAATGGTCAGTTCCATAGTTGGATGATATCGGTCTTCACGTACAACAAGAGCATCAATTCTACATACTGTGATTCCAGACGGCCTGAAACAAAGCTTGGTTTTTCAATCTTAGCATAATTTGCGCGCACGCCCCGACGGAGGAGAAGGACTGATCACGTTGTGATAGACGGAAGGCAGGCCTCAAGCGTGATGGCCTTCCTTACTTTTCGTGGAGTCAACATTGACTTGGACCACTATCTTGTCGCAGCCAAAATACGCATGCGGCTATGTCGAGCGAAAAATATACGCCCCATCACGCAACGAAAGCTTGACGTCAATAGGCTGCGATCACAACGGACAGCAATAGCATACTCCACTCACCTCTCGGAACTGCTCCACCAACCTACCCCTCTCCCTGTTGACGCCGGCGGACTCTGGGCGCACATATCCCACTCCATGCGAGCTTCTGCTGAAACAACCATTGGGTTCAAGCGCACACCTACACGGAACCAATGGTATGACGAGGAGTGTCGCGTCGCAGCTGCAGCAAAAAACGCCGCCCACAGAAAAACGCTGCAGTCTGGCGCAACGCGAGCTACGTGTGAACGTTACAAGGAGAAAAGGAAGGAAGAGAGGCGACTTTTCAGACGAAAAAAACGATAGCAAGAAAAGCGAGAGTGCGAGGAACTTGAGGTGTTACAAGCCAGGAATGATGTTCGAAAATTCTACCAACAAGTCAACCGTCTGACACAAGGTTTCAAGACCGGAGCATCTAACTGTCGGCATGAAACTGGAAATCTGGTTACGGATACGCAGTGCACGCTGAGGTTATGAAGGGAGCATTTCTCCAAGCTGCTAGCAGGCGATGTCGGCACCAATTGCCCGATACCACCAATCGACGACAATGTGGATATACCAATACCTAACCATGACGAGGTCCGAGTTGCTATAACGCGGCTCAAAAACAACAAAGCAGCCGGTGCTGATGGACTGCCTGCAGAGTTGTTCAAGGCCGGCGGCGAAGAGCTGATAAGGTGTATGCATCAGCTCTTGTGCAAAATATGGCTAGAAGAAATACCAACGATTTGAATCTCAGCGTCCTTTGTCCCGTTCTGAAGAATATACGATATGCGCCAATCAGCCTGATTACCATCTCATACAAGGTCCTATCGAGCGTAATATGTGAACGACTGAAGCCGTATACCAGCACACTGATCGGACCTTATCAGTGCGGCTTCAGACCTGGTAAGTCCACTATAGACCAGATCTTTCCATTACGCCAAATCCTGGAAAAAACCCACGAGAATAACATTGACACACACCATCTCTTTGTCGATTATAAAGCTGCATTCAATAGCCCAACGACGGAACGCCTATATGCCACCATGTCTGAGTTCGGTATTCCTGCAAAGCTAATACGACTTTGCAGAATGACATTGAGCAGCACCATCAGCTCTGTCAAGGTAGGAACGAACCTCTCCGAACATTTTAATACCGTTCGAGGTTTTAGACAAGGCGATACCTGTCGTGCGACCTCTTCAATTTCTGGCACTATTTTTTATAAAAGTGTCCAGATCCTTGCGTATGCCGATGATATTGACATCATTGGCCGCAGCAAGCGTGATATCACTGCTGAATTTTCGGCTATCGAAAAAGAGTCGGCAAAAGTGAGTTTGGCGGTAAACGAGGGCAAGACGAAGTATATGCTGTCGACCAGCAGGAAGGCGCGGCGCCTAGACTCCCATGTGGTAGCGGACAGCTATACCTTCGAAGTGGTCAAGGAGTTCACGTACCTTGGCACTGCCATTAACACCGAAAATGACGTCAGCCTGGAGATCAAGCGAAGAATCACACTTGCCAATATGTGCTACTTTGGCCTGAGCCACGAGCTGTACGAGTTGTACGACGACGTGGACGTGGTCCGGCGCATCACGATACAACGTCTGCGCTGGCTTGGCCACGTTGTGCGTATGGATTAAGAATCTCCACGGCCGACGAAGGGGAAGGGGCGCCTCTTTTCTAGGACTAGCCTTTTAATTTGCAGATTAGTTTTGAAGTGCTTGGCTTGCACGCCCCTGCCTTGGGGTGTTGAGATAGTGGCTGCCTTCACTAATACTTATTCAAGAGCATCGTCCTTCTCCTCCTTCGGGGCGTGCGCGCAAAATATGCTAAGATTAAAAAACCTAGCTTTGACGCGGATTGTAGCCAGCCCTTCACTCACTGTGGTGAAATTGGAGACGTGGTGGCGAAGTCTCCGGCTTACTACAAATCCGCATCCGAATTCGCGCAAAACGCACCAAACTTAAGCACACATCCAGGAAGCCCATCTGGACCGGGACAACATGTTGCTAAATCTCTTACGAGAGAGCTTTCGGTGATTACAGGGGAGAAAATACAATTTGCCCTATTTAAGGGATTAGGGTAGTTAGAATTTGACCAAGCTGTCGAACTATAAGTAGTTTGGAAAAACTCAGCAAATAAATCAGCAATTTCAGAATCCGTAGATGCCTCCATTGACTTTAGACGTATCGATGAAGGCAATGCCGATGCCTTACGCTTGGCATTAACAAAATTGTAAAACTGTTTCGGATCGTTTGAAAATTCAAATTTACATCGACTTAGATACATAGAGTAGCAATGACTGTTGAGAACATTATAATCTGTTCGAAATTATAATATTTCGAAAAATCTGCTGGTCTACCCGATTTTTTATAAGTGTTAGATTTAAGGTTTTTAGGTCTTTGAAGCGCATTGGTAAACCAAGGAGGTCGGTTTAGGTTTGAAAGAAACCCATCAGGCACGCATTCATTAAAATCGTATTTATTTACTCTATAGAATAGTTCAGTGGCACTTTCAATGTCTGTACAATTCTACAAGTCTGTCCAATTATAATGAGAAATCATATCGTTAAGTTTATTATAGTCACTTTTACAAAAACATTTCATTGTAGTTGGAGAAACTAAAGGAGAGAGGGTATCAGAGCAGGGGAGTCAAATGGTCAGTTCCATAGTTGGATGATATCGGTCTTCAGGTACAACAAGAGCATCAATTCTACATACTGTGATTTCAGACGGCCTGAAACAAAGCTTGGTTTTTCAATCTTAGCATAATTTGCGCGCACGCCCCGACGGAGGAGAAGGACTGATCACGTTGTGATAGACGGAAGGCAGGCCTCAAGCGTGATGGCCTTCCTTACTTTTCGTGGAGTCAACATTGACTTGGACCACTATCTTGTCGCAGCCAAAATACGCATGCGGCTATGTCGAGCGAAAAATATACGCCCCATCACGCAACGAAAGCTTGACGTCAATAGGCTGCGATCACAACGGACAGCAATAGCATACTCCACTCACCTCTCGGAACTGCTCCACCAACCTACCCCTCTCCCTGTTGACGCCGGCGGACTCTGGGCGCACATATCCCACTCCATGCGAGCTTCTGCTGAAACAACCATTGGGTTCAAGCGCCCACCTACACGGAACCAATGGTATGACGAGGAGTGTCGCTGCAGTCTGGCGCAACGCGAGCTACGTGTGAACGTTACAAGGAGAAAAGGAAGGAAGAGAGGCGACTTTTCAGACGAAAAAAACGATAGCAAGAAAAGCGAGAGTGCGAGGAACTTGAGGTGTTACAAGCCAGGAATGATGTTCGAAAATTCTACCAACAAGTCAACCGTCTGACACAAGGTTTCAAGACCGGAGCATCTAACTGTCGGCATGAAACTGGAAATCTGGTTACGGATACGCAGTGCACGCTGAGGTTATGAAGGGAGCATTTCTCCAAGCTGCTAGCAGGCGATGACGGCACCAATTGCCCGATACCACCAATCGACGACAATGTGGATATACCAATACCTAACCATGACGAGGTCCGAGTTGCTATAACGCGGCTCAAAAACAACAAAGCAGCCGGTGCTGATGGACTGCCTGCAGAGTTGTTCAAGGCCGGCGGCGAAGAGCTGATAAGGTGTATGCATCAGCTCTTGTGCAAAATATGGCTAGAAGAAATACCAACGATTTGAATCTCAGCGTCCTTTGTCCCGTTCTGAAGAAAGGTGACCCGACGATATGCGCCAATCAGCCTGATACCATCTTATACAAGGTCCTATCGAGCGTAATATGTGAACGACTGAAGCCGTATACCAGCACACTGATCGGACCTTATCAGTGCGGCTTCAGACCTGGTAAGTCCACTATAGACCAGATCTTCCCATTACGCCAAATCCTGGAAAAAACCCACGAGAATAACATTGACACACACCATCTCTTTGTCGATTATAAAGCTGCATTCGATAGCCCAACGACGGAACGCCTATATGCCACCATGTCTGAGTTCGGTATTCCTGCAAAGCTAATACGTCTTTGCAGAATGACATTGAGCAGCACCATCAGCTCTGTCAAGGTAGGAACGAACCTCTCCGAACCTTTTAATACCGTTCGAGGTTTTAGACAAGGCGATACCTGTCGTGCGACCTCTTCAATTTCTGGCACTTTTTTTTATAAAAGTGTCCAGATCCTTGCGTATGCCGATGATATTGACATCATTGGCCGCAGCAAGCGTGATATCACTGCTGAATTTTCGGCTATCGAAAAAGAGTCGGCAAAAGTGAGTTTGGCGGTAAACGAGGGCAAGACGAAGTATATGCTGTCGACCAGCAGGAAGGCGCGGCGCCTAGACTCCCATGTGGTAGCGGACAGCTATACCTTCGAAGTGGTCAAGAAGTTCACGTACCTTGGCACTGCCATTAACACCGAAAATTACGTCAGCCTGGAGATCAAGCGAAGAATCACACTTGCCAATAGGTGCTACTTTGGCCTGAGTAAGCAAATGTGCAATAGAGACTTTCTACAAGACACTCATCCTACCCGTGCTACTATATGGCGCAGAAGAATGGGTAATATCACAGACGGATGCAACAGCGCTTGCAGTGTTCGAGAGAAAAATTCTTCGCATGATCTTTGGTCCCGTTCGGATTGGGGGCGAGTTACGCATTCGGATGAACCACGAGCTGTACGAGTTGTACGACGACGTGGACGTGGTCCGGCGCATCACGATACAACGTCTGCGCTGGCTTGGCCACGTTGTGCGTATGGATTAAGAATCTCCACGGGCGACGACGAAGGGGACGACCAAAGCTCCGATGAAAGGACCGTGACTGCACAGTGACTGCACTGGGTATTTCCGATTGGAGAAGGCGCGCGAAAAGCAGAGGCGCGTGGAGGGAGACGCTGAGGTCGGCCAAAACCCGAATCGGGTTGTAGTGCCACCTAATGAATGATACATATACATATACATATACATATACATAGTAAATATACATATACATATATACATATACATATACATATACATATACATATACATATACATATACATATACATATACATATACATATACATATACATATACATATACATATACATATACATATACATATACATATACATATACATATACATATACATATACATATACATATACATATACATATACATATACATATACATATACATATACATATACATATACATATACATATACATATACATATACATATACATATACATATACATATACATATACATATACATATACATATACATATACATATACATATACATATACATATACATATACATATACATATACATATACATATACATATACATATACATATACATATACATATACATATACATATACATATACATATACATATACATATACATATACATATACATATACATATACATATACATATACATATACAATATACATATACATATACATATACATATACATATACATATACATATACATATACATATACATATACATATACATATACATATACATATACATATACATATACATATACATATACATATACATATACATATACATATACATATACATATACATATACATATACATATACATATACATATACATATACATATACATATACATATACATATACATCATACATATACATATACACATACATATACACATACATATACATATACATATACACATACATATACACATACATATACATATACATATACATATACATATACATATACATATACACATACATATACATATACACATACATATACACATACATATACATATACATATACATATACATATACACATACATATACATATACATATACATATACATATACATATACATATACATATACACATACATATACATATACATATACATATACATATACATATACATATACATATACATATACATATACACTATACATATACATATACACATACATATACATATACATATACATATACATATACATATACATATACACATAACATATACATATACATATACATATACATATACATATACATATACATATACATATACATATACATATACATATACATATACATATACATATACATATACATATACATATACATATACATATACATATACATATACATATACATATACATATACATATACATATACATATACATATACATATACATATACATATACATATACATATACATATACATATACATATACATATACATATGACATATACATATACATATACATATACATATACATATACATATACATATACATATACATTACATATACATATACATACATATACATATACATATACATATACATATACATATACATATACATATACATATACATATACATATACATTAATACATATACATGTA